>NC_141070.1:25301216-25901216 GCF_041138505.1 Cibotium barometz
GACGTTAATATTTTAGTTATTCAAATATGAAAAGTGTGTGTGTATGTGTGTTTATTATTATTATTAATTCTGTTATAGGTGCAAGGCCTGTTATATAATTTGTGTGGGTGTGTGTGTGAGAGAGAAAGAGATAGAGTGGAAGTGTTTCAAAATATTTTAGTCATCCAAATGGGAAAAGCGTGGGCGGGGGTGGAAGTGTATGTGTGGAGTTGTGATTTGAATTGCATTTAGTTAGTATGTGCATTAACTTTGTAGTATACATTGTGCCAATTACGTTCTTATATGTATTAGTAGTTTAACTTCTTATACACACACACACTCACACACGCACCAAGGAAAGGCTTTGACTTACATGTATTAATTCAAACACACATGTGCATACACATAGTAGTTGCAATTTGTTTATTTACATCAATGTGCATGCATAGATTAGTTATAATTAAAATTTACACTCACGCGCATTGGTTGGTTGAAGAAGTTAGATGGAACGATGTTTATCAAATGAAAATACGTTTAGATTTAGACAAATTAGATGAAAATATTACGCTTATGATTATTAAAGAAAACCTGGGCTTGATTGATCGTTATGAAATAGACTCTATTATCCATGTTGAAAGAGATTAAGCACGACAAGTATTTGATGAAGTTATTAAATGTATCCCAAAGCATAAGCTCCTCCAAAAATAAATTTGGTTGTGTTCTTCTTGAATGGATTCGGTTCTAGATTGCTTTTTGTATTTGAATGGATTTTATTTTTTCATTCTTTTCAGAAAAGTCCATGATTGTTTATTAATGTATAGTTTGATTATGTTTTATGCAAAGACATGTCATTAAATATCTTAAAGTTGTCTTATGACAATAATAAATTGATAGATACTGTCTTCTTTGAGGAGATCCCACAATTGGGCTTTTTTGGATCCCAGCCTAGCCCAAAATGGGAAGTCCTCGGATTTGATGGGTGGGATGATATTAATCCTCAGTATATTCATAGTCTTGGACCCTTATAGGCTAGATGACAATCTCAAGCTCCTCTTAATCAAAGAGGCATTGGGATTACTAGTAGATGGCTTTTACATTGTGGGTAGTAGATGTAGGAGCTCCGAGGAAAAGCATTTCATTTTTAGTGAAATTCTGAAGTGCATTCCATTAAGGAAGTTGGTAAAGATAATGTAATAAGCTTTTAGGATGCCTCTTTCTCACTCTCTATCTCTCTCCCTCTCTATTTGTTTGTCTTTCTCTCTCTTTGTCCCATACAATCATGTAATACACAAATAGTTATTGTTACATTTTATTGTGTATTTGGATTAGAAAAATAGAGAGATCATAAGTTTAAATTTTTTTTTAAATTTTTCCGTGTGATTGTGTAGAAGGAAAAGCACAAGAACGATAGCATCAAAGCTGGTGATTCGAATCCAATTCTCTATTCAACTTGAGGTTGGTTTCTTTGTTGGCCTTTTTGTCTTTATCTATTTGTGTGTCTATTGTATGGTTGGCTAGATAGAGAGCGAGAGCCAGCTACATATATATATATATATATATATATATATATATATATATATATATATATATAGAGAGAGAGAGAGAGAGAGAGAGAGAGAGAGAGAGAGAGAGAGCACATTAAAACATTCTCTATTTCTCTTTTAATCTCATTGAGTGTGTTACCACGTGTAGACAATTTACAATATTGGTGTGCTTAGCTATAAAATTTAATTACTTGGATCTCAATTATCATGGGAATTCCTTTTCTTTGCATAAATTTACTAAAATTTACTCTTTTCTCATAATCAATTAATTATGCATAGTTACAAAAAAATATTTCTCATGAATATGATGAAAATCATTCTTTTTGCATAGGATGTCCAATCCTAGAATATGGTAGGAAGTCCTCTTTTAGCATTATGCATAAAAATAAGATATGTATTATTTTATGAAAATTTTGCCATAGCTTCGCTGCTATTACTGATAATTCTCAATTTAAAAGCTTGACATGAAAATATGATAGTAGTTCCTCCTTTATGCTTAAAATCAAACTATGAATTCAAATCATAATTTTAACCATAATCATAAACTTAATTATGATTATCTCATTAGATTAAGCTAATTTCATTATTTCTCTTTTCCCAAATTGATAGGATAATCTATTTCTCATTTAGAATCAATCAAAGTAGTTTTTAACTACTTATAAATAATCTAAAAGAAATAACCATTATTTTGTTAACACAAATCATAAAAATACCATTTTCTTAATCTCTAACTTATCAAGCCTAGAGTTTAGCTTTGAATTAAGAGACTACCATTGAGAAGCATCCTTTTTCAAGGGATTTAGCCATAAGGATGGCTTTTCTTTTAGAGAGAGAGATTTACTTAAAGAAAGCATTATAAATAAGCATAAAGATTAACTTTCTCTTAATGAAGCATTAAGAGTTTAAGGGAAAGCTTGATTTGAATTAAAACAATTATTTAGAAAGCTTCTCAAGCTGGAGAGGGGTTGAGAAGAAGAAAGTCATTGAGATAAATTGGAAAAAAGCATAAAATTTGATTTTACCTCCAAGTTTGGCTTGATTCTCTATTAACAGTGAAGCCCCCGACCAATCAATTGGTTGACCAAGAGGAGAAGAGTAACTCCAAGAGTTTTTGTAGAGAGAGAGAGCTCCAAGCTCCCAAGAGAGAGAAAAATTTAAGGGATAATAGAAAATATGATTATTTTAATATAATACTGGCATGATATAGCTTCAATATTTTTTAACAAAAGACTAAGGGTCTATTTATAGGTGAGGGAGACCACTTACCAAGTCCAATTGGGTTCTAGAATTTTTCAGGTTCAATTTGACTCAATTTGGACAAGATTTGGACCAGTTTGGCTCCCTTCTTAATTTGGTTTGATCCATGAGAGATAAAAATATCATAATTTTTTTGAATTAAAAACCCTTCCACACATGTGAAATAGGCACCTACCTCAAGAGTCCCGCTCTCCTTACCAAGGTGTCAAAAATGCATCATTATTCTAAAATATCTCATTTTTTTAGTAATATCTCATAATTTTTAACTTAATAAACCTTGTACTCAGTCAACTCTTCATCTTATGTGAGCATTTACTCATTTTTGGGTTTTTTTTAATTCTTTTGCATTTATCTCATCCCAACGCTTGGATTAATCCAATTGGACCATTGGAGCCTTAATTGGACCATAATCCAAAAATTTTTGAAAATGTAGACCCTTAGGCTAAGGTCCCTTATACACATTTTCAATTAATTCCTAATGCACCTTGGAAAGTTCATTTTCAACTTCTGTTTCAGGGGAATCCATTTTAGACATTAGGAGGATTTTTATATCCAAAGATATCCAAATTTTGGATTATCTCTCTCTAGGCCAAAACATGGTAAAACAAGATCTTTCTTCTATTTCAGAGAGGGGAATAATTTCAAAAACAAAAGGGGAGGTTCTTACACCTTTACACCTCAAAAGCTGGAGGGAGGAATCTTACACCTCTATTATATGTTCTTCTATTTGCTCGAGGCGAGGATGGTTGGCATGTTGGAATTCCACTCAATGGTAGGAATAGACAAGGTTCAAATGAGGAGACAAAGACCGTAACTCAATGGCAACATTATGCATATAGGAATTCCACTCAATGGTAGGAATAGACAAGGTTCAAATGAGGAGACAAAGACCGTAACTCAACGGCAACATTATGGATATACACTACAAATAAGGGAAGATACAAATGCATGCCTTCCGTGTGTGCGGTGGTTGGCTATTGCAACAGTACATTGTTGAGGCGAGGACGGTTGGCATGTAGGAATTCCACTCAATGGTAGGAATAGACAAGGTTCAAATGAGGAGACAAAGATCGTAACTCAACGGCAACATTATGCATATAGACTACAAATAAGGGAAGATACAAATGCATGCCTTTTGTGTGTGCGGTGGTTGGCTATTGTTGCAACAATACATTGTTGATGCATATAGTAGCATGGAAGAATCTAGATTAGTATGGATACGCAATAATCAGAAAGCATTGTGTGCTGAAGCATACCAAGGTCTTTCAGATATGGTTAATTCAAGTGATGGGGTCAATAGAGTCTCTAGGGGCATTGCTGAGCGTAGGGTAGTTCTACCATCTTCATATACGAGGGGCCTAGATATATGCATCAATTGCAAGTTTCAATGGCAATTGTTAGGAAGATGGGTAAACCTGACCTGTTTATTACCTTCACTTGCAATCCTAAGTGGGATGAAATAGCCAATGCCCTACTGGTGGCTGGTCAGGTTCCCCAAGATCAACCTGACTTGATAGCTCGGGCCTTTATGAGAAACACAAGGACATGATGCACTTGTTGTGGGGTGAAAAAAGAAATATTTGGAAAGGTGTTGGGATTTGTGTCTGTTGTTGAATTTCAAAAAAGAGGCTTGCCACATGCACATATATTATTGATATTAGAAAGTGGAAGTAAACTGGTGGAGATTGCACACTATGATATGTTGGTATGTGCTGAACTTCCTAATAAGGTGATGTTTCCTGGGTTGCACACTATAATTAGTCATTGTTGTAGCATCCATGAACCATATGAGGAACTAAATATGCGCTCTCCTTGCATAGTCAATGAGAGGTGCAAACATCGGTACCCTTGGAATTTTTGCGAGACTACTAGCGTTGATGAAATGGATATCCAACTTACATGCGGAGAGACGATGGCAGTTTCATACAGGTAAAGGATCAAAGGGTGGATAGTCGATGGGTTGTTCCATATAATCCTTTTCTGTCTTTGAGGTACAAAGCCCATATTAACATTGAAGTATGCTCTACTATTACTGCCGTAAAGTATTTGTATAAGTATGTATACAAAGGACATGATAGAGATACTATAGAGTTGCAAGACTCACACGGGGTTATTGATGAGGTTAGTCAATATTTGGATGCGCGGTACGTATCTGCACATCAGAGGCATGCTGGCACATATACCAATATGATTTGCATGATGAAAAGCCTGATATACAAAGGTTGCATGTCCATCTCCCAATGCAGAACAATGTGATATTCAATGATTAGGATGATTTACGTGATGTGATTAGTTGTGACAGAAACCAAAGAACATCTTTGACTGAATGGTTCAAAGCTAATCAATCGGATGCAAGTAGTCTACTATATTTCCCTTGCAAGTGGGTGTGGAATTTAGCTTTGCTCTCATGGCGAAAAGGAAAAGAGGAAATGTGATCGAACGTATGTATAATGTTACTCCGAGTGCATGTGAGCAATATTACTTATGTATGTTACTTACTATGTGTAAAGGTTGTAAATCTTTTGAGGATTTACAAATGGTGAATGGACATTTGTATCCCTATTTTTAAGACTGCATGTGAAGCCAGAGGAATGCTAGAGAGCAATGAGGAGTGGTATGTGTGTCTCCGAGAAGCTACATTTTAGAAAACAGGATTCCAACTGCGTCAATTGTTTGTCATTATAATGGTTTTTTGTGAGCCTATATCCCCTAGACACCTTTGGAATAAATTCTCCACCGAGCTTTCAGATGATTTTTTCCATACCTTGCAGTAGAGTGGGTGTATAGATATTGGTGTTTGTTATTCTATACAGCAAAGAATTAAGATCTGTTTTGCAAATGCAAGACTTCTTACAATAATATGGAAAGTGGTTGCATAATTTTGAAGCATTGCCTGTTCCCAATAGATTGTGTTGCCAGTATCAACGATGGTTTGCTGAAGATGGAAGAGATGATGTTTGATTCTGTTCTCACCAGGCTGATTTGTCCGTTTTTCCACGAGTCTAAATAGTTGTCAATCAAGAGAATTTGACACTATCCTTGAGACTGTTTCTTTGAACCAGGGTGGTGTTTTTTTCCTTGATGGACCAAGTGGATTAGGCAAAACCTATCTTTATAATGCCTTGCTGTCATGATTACGTGGAGAGAATCAAGTTGCATTGGTATGTGCATCATCTAGAATAGCTGCATTTTTGCTTTCAATTGGTCGTACAACGCACTCACGTTTTAAAATTCCATTCGTGCTCAATGCTTTTAACACATGTGGAATTAAACTAACAGCCCACCGGAGGTGTTGAAGCTTGCAAGGTTAATTATTTGGGATGAGGCTCCAATGATGCATCGGTACGCATATGAAGCACTAGACAGGACATTGAAAGACCTTATACTGAGTGATTCAGTGTTTGGTGGGAAAGTTATACTCTTTGGTGGTGGTGACTTCAGGCAAATCTTACCGGTTGTGCCAAAGGGATCGCGTGAGGACATTGTTGATGCAATATTATGTCAGTCACATATTTGGAGATATGTGAAAGTTCTAAAGCTCACCCAAAACATGCGGGTTAGACAGAGTTCTTATGATTGTATAGAACAAGATTTTGTCAAATGGACATTACAAATTGGAGACGGCTCTATAGGCCATCCAAACAATGAAGGCAGAGTGGTTATACCACCACGAATGTTGATCCATGGAAACTCCATTTTGAGTTTGGTAGAATGGGTATACAAAGATCTTCAGAGGGTGGAGGAATATGGATGCTTCTTTAAAGACCGTGCTATACTTGCACCACAAAATCTAGAGGTTGATGAGGTTAATGAACTAGCCTTAAGTGCATTGCCCGGTCTTGAAAGAGAATACCTCATTGCTGATTCGGTTGCTTCTTTCGAGAATGACGTAATATTGTACCCAATTGAGTACTTGAATAGTTTGAACTTGGGTGGTGGTTACCCTCCTCATCGCTTGATTCTAAAGATTAATGCTCCTATCATGCTGCTTCGCAATTTGGATCCTCAGCGGGGACTTTGTAATGGTACTAGATTGATATGTAAGCAATTTCACTCAAAGGTGATAGAAGCATAAATCATTACAGGCACCAACATTGGAGACATGTTCTTTATTCCCAGGATAACATTCATACCTACTATGCTGCAATTGCCTTTTGACATGAGAAGGAGACAATTTCCTGTAAGGTTAGCCTTCGGTATGTCAATAAATAAGTCCTAGGGACAAACATTAAGTGTATGAATACTTTACTTGGCTATACAAGTATTCACACATGGACAGTTGTATGTGCTATGTCACGTGTTAGATCATTTGATGCAGTGAAAGTGTGTGCAAATCATCATATGGAATAGGAAAGCAACATAGAAGGTTCAACCGAAGTCTTCACAACCAATGTTGTCTACAAGGAGGTTTTCCAAATGGCATAAATCAGGATGTAAATTTAATCTACGCCCAAAAGGTAGAGAACAAGCTATTAATATAGCAGCTTACAAACACTGGAGACTAAAATCATAGATATATCCGTATCAATGAAAAAAATGTTTCTAATGATGTAACATGTGTAATCTATGTTGCCTTTCTGTGCAATCTTTCACATTGATGCTTCTCTCTTTGGTATTATTGAATTCATGTGTATAAATCTACTTGCATTTAGCTAAAGATACCATGCAGATCCACAAAAAAGAGTGCCATGTCATTGCTCAAGAGGTGGTTCTAATTGTTGAGATGGCGGACGGGTGTTGGTGAGTTCCTATTTGTTATTTTTGGACATTTGGATAAGCAAACATTTACTTTTGACTTGCTTTTATTTATTTTTCTTGCTTGGCACAAAATACTAAACATATATATATATATAGAGAGAGAGAGAGAGGGAGAAAGGGAGACCTTAAAGTGTTATGTAAATTATTAGTGTTGTGAGTGTTATGTAAATTATTAGTGTTGTGAGTGTTATATTTGATATTAGTTGTATATTTCTTAGGATAGAGGTGGCAAGGAGATCATTTTCATTTGTTTATGGTGATGGCCAAGATATTGAAGGTAATTATTTTTTAGATTGGTATTTTTATTTTTCATAATCTATGTAATATTCATGGCTGAATTGTAGACCCTCCATTTTGGGGCGGACAAGCAATAGCATCTCTAATTATCGAACTGTTAGAGAGCACCGGTGTTTTACGGTATATATAGAAACCTATTTTTTATGTAGGTTTTGTGTTCTATTTGATGACTTTATATTGTTATTAATACATTCTTTTCGCATAAGGGAATATCTTTATTTTTTAGAACCCAAATTATTGTTGGGTTTGTATGGTTGAGACCCTTACAAACGAGAGCTTTGGGCTCCTTAGAATTTATAGTCTGAGATTACAAAAGATCGCGGATCAACTTCATGTACATGTAATGTTTGTGGACTATGAAAAGCTTGATAGGTTAGATTTTCGAGTCATGGGCACTGGACAATACATAATTTTTCACTTTGCTGTCTACAAGCCTGTTCAAACCCCATTCGCCTCAAATATTGATCCACCAAATGAGTTCTGTAAGGTTTTGTTGTTTTCCTTCTTTTTTTCCACGAAAATTTTATCTTGCACTAGCTAATGTTTTTTTACCAGATGAAGGCAAGGAGTATAGGCTTCCAAGGAGAGATAATCCAGTTGTCCAAAGATTGTTTTAAAGCTTTGTTCAGGTGTGTTGAGATTGTCAACATTATTTTGGGTTAAAATACTGGTTGTTTATTTATGCCAAGTTTGGTGCTTTATTTAATGAAATGAAATTAAGTGCTTTAGGAGTATATATATGGCAAGCATGGTGTGTTTATATAAAGGTTGGCAAGTTAGGGACCATGGGGTCCATCATGGACTTCAAATATAAGGCTTATCCCTACTTACCCTTCGAAGATGAGTGTTTTTTTTTCAATTATTTGGAATTAGAAAGTAAGAAAAAAACCACACCCGTGCATACCATCGCTTTCCTAAACGAGGACTTGCGACCCGTGATCTTGGGACTCTAAAGCAACACCTCTCTCTACTACACTGATTTGTGATCAACAAATAAGAATACTCTTACCCGTCAGGGACGGGTCAAGCCACTAGTACTTCTAAGACAAAGATACATTTCTAATAGTTATTCCTAGAAACATAAGGGTGGGATGAAGTAGAGCAATATTCCTAGATCATCTGACTTGAGAGGATTAATATGATGGAATGTTTCAAAATAGTGTTGAAAGAGGGGAGCCAAGTGAAAATGCATGAGTAGAGGGGAGCCAAGAGCTCTTGATCCAAGTGAAAATGCATGAGTAGAAGGGGCACCAAAACACAATAAACAATGGTGAATGACTATAGACAGGCATGATCACCCCAAACCTTAACACACATTTGCACCTCAAGGAGGAAGTTGAGTTGATGTGCACGTGGTTTAGGCACAAATTTTCGCAAAAGGGAACAATACATGATTTTAGCATCTTAAAGTATGAGAACTCAAAAAAAAACTCTTTAACTTTGTGCAAAAAATAGAGATTTACATAAAAAAGTTAAATAACATTAATTTTCATCCTTTATGACAGCATGTGCACTATACGACATGTTAAAATGTCTCCTAGTGTCAACTTCGAGGAAAATGAAAGAAAATTTTGAGTAGACCAAATTTGTGGCTTTTCATGGAGAAATGTGTAATTTAGGAGCATAATTTATTTGTAGAAATTTGCAAAAGACTAAACTTTTTTTATATAGAGTTCCTACATCTACACGCACCCACACATGCATAGGCCCTCCTACATCGTTACAAAAGACATTGCATGATGTAGCACTAGTGGGGATCGAACCTAGGCCCTAGTGCACCCCCCTTTATCACTGAGTTGCACACCCATCAACTAAGCTTTAAAAACATTTATCTTAAAACATGACTATTTTAATAGAAAAGCTAATATAAAATAATATTATACACATTTGATAACTTGAATATACTTTTTAGAAGAGTGCATTCTTTTATATTTCTCAAAGGACAAAATACTTTGATAACTTGAATATACTTTTTAGAAGAGTGCATTCTTTTATATTTCTCAAAGGACAAAATACTTTGATTGTTGAAGGAACCTTAGAGGGGGGAGTGCATGAAAGACACGTTGGTATATGTAGAGGATCCTTACATGCTCGAGTGATTTGGCTCATATCGGGAGGAAGAGGAGGAAGGGGTGGAAGAGGAGGGAGGGTGATGTTGTTTTTGAATGGGGGGGACTGGATAATCAATGAAAAAATGAAGTGTCCTAATGAGAATACATAGATGTGGATTCAATGTGGGATTTGAAGAAGATAAAGGAGGATGAATCATCTAATTAGATCAGAGATAGACTCGAGGGGAAGTCTGAGGTGAAAAGAAGAGGAACAAAAACATTGAAGAAAGGGATGGCTCAAAATTTCCCAAGGTATGTGCTAAGCCACCTCTAGATTTTGGTCACTCTTAGGTTGCGCTCTTTTCTACATGCAGTGTAATATTAATTTTCCAAGGAGCCCCCTCAACAAACTTGGTAGGTAAATGGCTTAAAGATGAGATTTTGCATTTTAAAGGGGTATCTAGAATCTACTATCTAGGGAAAGGGTTCTTCAATGTTCTGTTCTATAAAGTGCAACTTGTTTTTGAGCTTTTTGCTAAATCTCCACTATTTATGGGCAAAATCTTGGTGCATGCACTCCTATGGGATCTCCTTTTTTATGTTTATATAAGAGTCTAGTGGAGTCTTGCCCTGTTTGGGTGGAATTGGTAGGTCTTCCACCATGGATATGCCCTGAAATGAGGACCCTTGTTTGCATTCGGGGGCCTGCTTCCATTGTGGCAAGTTGGGTCATACCATCAGAAACTACAAGCTCCACAATAGGCCTAGACCAGCAGAAGGGTAGTAAGGTGAAAGAAGAATCAAGAGAAAAAATCCTTGGGGTTTCTCTACCAAAAGATAAGACTACAGAGGGGGGGAACAAGAGCCTCAAGACAAAGAGAAAGAGAAACTATTTGCAAGATGAAGAAGGTGAGGGGGTAACTATAAAAATGAATGGAAGAAAGTAAAAGAAAGGGCCTAAATTGCAGACAAATCAAAGGTGAGGCTAGAAAAGGGGGAGGGATTGAGGACCTACCATTTGGGAAGTATATCCCAGTGTCACGAAAAAAGAATGGTCAGACTCTTTCTTTTTTGAGAATTCGTTTGATCTACTTAAGGGGGAGGGGTTGAGGACATGCCATTTGGGTAGTATCATCCTAGTGTCAGGAAAAAGAAATGGTTAGACTCTTTCTTTTTTGAGAATTCATTTAATTTACTTAAGGGGATGACAATGACACCTCTACAATGAAGAAGATGAAATGGCGAGAGGAGAAGGCTTGGCAAGTGATGCAAGAGGAAATATTGAAACTAGGGAAGGACAAGTCAACTATTGAATCCGTGCAGCGAAAGCTCAGAAAGAGGACATGGGTTCCATCCACATTTTAATGAATCCTCATTAAGGAAAAGGGTTGTGTGGTGTGACATGGAATGTCCAGGGGATTAAAGACAAATGCAAAAGGGCTACCTTTTTGAGGTTGATAGGAGAATGAAATGTATAGGCTGTGAACATCTAGGAACATAATATTTTTGGTGCCAATGTAGAAAAAATAGTCAAAAGCATTGGAAAATCTTCTATAGGGGTTCTCAAGGAGGATGTAGTGGGGTATGTTCCATAGTGCAAAAAAACTTAAAACCCTCTATTATTTCTAACAATCCAAATGGTAGGATACTAGTTTTAGACGTGGTTAGAAGATGAAAGAGTATGCTGGTTACTGTGTATAGGGCTCATAATTATAAATTAAGGGCCTGATGTGGGCGAGAGGAAGACAGATGGGCACCTTGCTGCTGTGAGCTTGTGGGGAAAGTTGACATGGAGTATTTTCCCTCACTCTCCCATTTTTTAAAGTGAACCTTCCTTCTTTCGGCAGGTCCTCCCCTACTTTTGGCTTCACCATACCCACGTGGTTTCACCCTTGTGCCCCACCTCCTTCTATTATCATCTCCTCTCCTTTCCATCTCTGCGCAGCACTCCTGTCATCCCATTGATTTTACAGTCAGCAATTTAGCTTAACTCCCCCGCTCATGATGTATCACTCACAATAATTGAGCTTAAATCCCTTGCTCGTGATGTATCAGTCAAAGTCAGGTTACACAAAAGAAGTTGCAATAGATGTAGACCTAACTAGAATGCACTAAGACAATGGTAAAGATAAATTCATTTCTCAAAGAATTATGCCAAAGATTTTGCATAAATGCAAACTAACCATTCTAACAAAGATATTGCAACATGTGGGAGCTCCAAAGCAAGTCATAGAGATACCAAGGTGCCTTCCATTTTTATGACCTTAAGGACGTAGCAAAATGAGCTCTATAGACTCCACCTTTAGGCAAGATAGATGTAGTAAACCATTGGTCATTGCCATTGGTGTGTAGATGTAACAAACCATTGGCCATTGCCATCGATGCATGCCATAGCTTGCAAGAGATCCTTACTATTGCCACTTGTGAGATGAAAGTTGAAGATGCAACTATCCTCAATGAAGTGATGATGAGAAACGGGCTTCTAGGTGGTGGTTGATTTTCAAGGCTTTATGGAAAAAACAAGGCCAAAGCCAATTGGAATGTGATTTGGTGGTGGTAGCAACAAGGAGATGCCAAATAGGGAGGATTCTTATCATTTCCACTTCACACAGAGTCTCACTCACAACAAAGTGTGTTATGAGAAAAGAGAAAGAAACACAAAATGTAATGTGCTAGGAGTGGAGGAATGCAACAAGCAATAAAGAAGCACTTGCCCAAAGTCGTAGGATTTGGCCATGGACTTATTGGCTTAGGTAGTGGGAAGCTTGATTCATCCCAATGGTAATGGGTAACAACACCTTTTCTTGTCCCTATGTGAAATGAACAATGTCATTGAAATTGATAATTCATTGTGCATGTGTTATATGCACATTATGTGTGCATATACTAGGAAGCTAACCCACATTAGGCTTGTGAGCATGGGAGCATGGGAGCATGGGAACAAGCTCTAGTGGAGCATGGGTTAGGACTAATCTTAAGGGTTTAGGTTAGGGTCAGGCATCCAAGGGTCACACATGGAAAATGGAGAGTCAAGAGTCACTTGAGGGCCCTCCTATATAATAGGGGCATGGGGCACACTCAAGGGAGGCTAAGGCTATGTTATCTTGAGGCTAGGTTATGATATGATGTTCTCTTGTATAGAGGATTATATCTACTCACCTACCATTTCACACTATAGCTACATGCTACTGGATTGGAGTTATACCTCTTGATGGTATGGGACATCAAGGTGGGGTAGTCAATTGACGCATGGAATGCTCTCCCGTGTGCGTGGGATCCTCTTCGTCTCTCAAATCAAAATTTCTCTTCTATTTTCCTCTCCCGCATATGGTGCAAGAGATCATGCAGGATCTGCAAGATCGACATGTTATGAGGTTCTGGGTTCGCAGCATCAAGCCTACTACCTACGTGGTGGATAGGCAAAGCTTTGGAGGCACTCTAGGAGGCTGCAGAGGCATACCTAGTGGACATTTTTGGTGATACGGTGTTTGCAGCTGTCCATGCGAAGAGGGTCACCATCAGTGAAAAGGACATGCAGTTGGTGCGACGCATACAATGTTGGAGAGATCCTCTAAGCCAGGGTATTTAGTTTTATTTTTGTATATCTCGCATGAATGTAATTCTCAAAAGCTATGTAAAGCTCAATGTATATCTTTTAAAAAAAATTATCTTATCTTATGTTGCAAATAAGTCTTTTTTAATTAGAATTTATATAATTTGTTGATTTATATGTGTCTTCAAATGGATATAATTTTTATTTGAGTTACTGTGTAATTTGAATTTATTTGCTTGTATCAACTAATAAAATACATTACAAGACACGTATCAAACAAAAAACTCTACAACCCAAATTTCCATTCATAGCATAAAAAATTACATAGTCATCAAAGTTACATAATCATCATAGCTATATCCTAGGCTTCTTACTACTAGGCTCTCCAAACTCTGAAGCCGCCTTGATGGCTGGAATCAAAATATGGAACCCTTCAAGCTATGTCCTAATGACGGTGGGATCTTGTACCCCCGCAACAATGCCACGGGCCACCACAGAATGTAAAGGCCCTGACCTTTGAGTCAAGAACAAGTAAAGTAACTTTGAGCATCGAAGTAGAACAACCTTTTTCAAACTTGATTTAGTCGGAATGAGTTTGAATGCAGCACCCTTTGTAAGTGCTTTAATCTTCAAAAAGTTCTCCGCATACCTCGGAGAGCAAGTCTTGTGGAAGACTATCACATCATTGGCAAGTTTTCCAATGTATTGCTTGAGTGCAGAGTTCTGAACCCTTCCATGGCCCCCAGATCTTCCCCTCTGCCTCAATGCAAACCCATAAGATACACAATTTCCTGCAAACCCATAAAATTTATATCAGCATATCGATCATGCAATGCATGGGAGAGGATGATTTTTTTAAACGAATGGTCCCAAATTTGATATTTAGGACCTCTAGGGCATGTAGACCCCACATGTATGATCCCATGCTCATCAGAGGCTGGGAAGGGCACTATCCAAAGGCTCGTCGTGGGAAGCCCTGATTTTTACAGATTCAGGGCTTCACACGCGAGCCTTCGGGGACAGTGCAGTTCCCAACCTCTGATGGGCATAGGATCATACATGTGGGGTCTACATACCCTAAAGGCCCTAAATATCAAATCTGGGGATCAACTGGTAAAAGGAGATACATTTTCTGCTTCGTCAAGCTCCTTCTGCAAGGGTGCCTCCAGATCTGCTCCTGGAATGGGTTTGCCTTCGTCCGGCTGTGGACCACAGGTGTCGCATGTTGTGGTTAAGGTCCGAAGAGTTCATTCTACAAGTTCTTGAACTCTTCATTTGAGATCTCATATTGAGGAGCTGCATCCTCAATCTGCTTTTGGATGGCAATGATAGCAGAGATATCATCTACACTACTTTCATCATATTGCCCTACCTCATCAACCTGTGGGGTAGGGCTTCTTGGTAATCAAAGTCCAATAAATTATCATTGGCATCTCGCACAAGTATACTATATAGTTCCTCCTCCCTCAAGTCCAAGAGCTCCAACACATCCTACATGAGGAGGTACTCCACCCCTTCGATGATGATGGCACTCAATGAAGCTAGTGGTGGGTCGTGACTTTGGGTATCAGGCTAGATGGATACAAGTGCCATGCGAGAGCTCTCTCTGCGGCCTCAACGACAGGGTCTAGAGTGGTCTCCCCTGGCTCTGTGTCTATGTATTCCACTAGAGGGAGATCATGGATGTCAATGATCCCCTGGCTCTTGAACATCAGAGTTCAAGATGTAAATAGTAAAAGCAATATCCCGCTCAATGAGATCGAGTGGGATGTGCTCTTCATAGGAAGTTAGAACAACGATAGTGTAGAAATCTTATTCGACATGAGCCAGAGCTATGTTCACCGCCTTCTTGTGGTTGGATCCACTCTTCATGTTGAAGAGAAACTCCAAAGGAATCCAACTCAAGGTGGAATTTGGGATAGAGTAGGTGAAGTCGTCACTTGCATCGCAAAATGCAGCTAGCAAGGTGGAGTTTGGGTCTAAGGTGGAGATGACAGCCTCGAGGTCTAAACTCTTGCAAAACCTAGGGTAGATCTGGTCCCCAAGGTGAGCATAGCGAGTGCTACTAATCCGCGTGGCAAAAGCAGGGGAGGCGGGCCATGATGGGTAGTGGGGAGTGCTATCACACAAAGGGAGAGCTAGAGAATAGATAGTATAAATGAGCTTGATCTATAACTTATACTCATATTTATACTTACACTTAAATTTATAATATTTTTAATAAATTTATACTTGTGTTTATTATATTACTTATAAATATCTATAAACTTATATTTATTTTTATACCTTATGTTTATACTCTAGTAAATAAAGGACACTTCATTAAAATATAATAAATACTAAATCATACTTCTATTTCATGTTACATTATATTATTATTATTATTATATTATATTATTTACATAGTTACTTATATTATTATTTGCACTTAAATATATACTTAAAGATATTTATTTTTAAACTTATATCTATAGACTTAAAAATTAATGACACTTCAATAAAATATAACAAATCATAAAAACATATTTATATTTCTAGCATAATTAGTTATATTATTATTTATACTTATATTTATATTTACGTTTGTACTTACTTATATTTATCATTATTTTCTTACATATTAAAGGGTTTGAAACACAGTAGACTTAAAAAACCACAACACTTTATGAAAATGAAGAAAAATTAAATTTACAACACTTTTAGAGAAACAACTTCTTATATTTGCTTGGAAGAATAAAAATTACATTGACTCCACAATCTCAAGGATGTGTGGAGCAACACACCGCTTGCATGTTTTGTAATGTTCACTTCGATTTCCAACCTTCCTACCATCCAACTTAAAATAAAAATTACAATGGGGATTATTGGACATAAGTTGGATTTCCTGCCCCTCATTCAGAAACCTAAGGGGCCAATGACTCTCTACATTAATGCTAAAAGGATCATGACCCTCCCAAAAAATAACTACATCAATGAGTGATGAATGCGTGCAATCTCGCATGTCTTGGTCCAAGCTGAACCACTCCCCTCGTAGAAGTCGCCACCTCTTATACTTGAAGGCGAATGCACAAAGTATGTCTTGCAATGAGTACCCGTCATCATAAAAAACAAACAACAACCAACATAAAAACATAAAATCAATAATCAACAATTAGTGTCTTGCAATGAAGTACTTATGAATAAAAACCATCAACAATCAATAGAAGTGCAATCTTACCTAAAGGTAACATCTAACACAGTAAATCTACACTCAATAATATCATCGTGGTGAGTTCTCTTGAGATGCCATGACTTACCCAACCAGTAACTGAGTCATCCAATCCTGAGATGGGCACTTGCATTGATAAGTAATCTTAGTTTTCTTAACTACTTCTTCACAGGATCCAAACAAATGTGCAAACAAGCCAAATGGTACAAACCAACTTAGATACACACTCGGGGGGTGAAAACCCTAGGTATCACACGTGTGTTCAAGAGGTATTTAGAAAACCCTAGTATCATGTGCGTTCAAGAGGTATTTAGAAAACCCCTTAACTAAAATTTTTCCCCCAATAAAACAACCCCTCTTTACTTATGAACTAAATGTTTTTTTTCTAAAATTGAATTAAAAAATCCCTCCTGTTAATGTAATTGTGTTAATTTTCCTCAAAGTATCTAATTAAAAAAACCCCTCCTGTTGAACTCTCGTGGCACACTAACATTTTTTGAGTTTAACCCCCCGAGGATGCACATCTCTAGAGCATGTGGATGGTTTCATGGCAGTATGAACATCAGTTTTTATCTTTACCCTACATGCTTCTGACATGTCTAAGCTAGGATTATGCCATTTCTAGCTAGACAACGGTGGTAGTGAGATATACTCCAAAATATGTCTCTCCACATCATACACTAAATCATAAAAGTAAACATTATGAGATGCCAATTCGCTTGCACTCTTATTGTCATAGATCAAAGCACTTATCTCTACATGTAAAACATTTAGCTTTCCACTAAAACATTTTACATTCTGCCATTCATGTGCAGAGTGGATGGATATAAAGTTGCAAGCAACAAACATGCTTGTATTAAAACTCTGTCTAATAACCATGGACTTAAAGCACAAGAAAACAAAGCACAGAGATATAAACTTACTGTTAGGCTTATGTCTTTATGATACACTCGAATCTCTTTGTGCATATAAACATGTTGAATGAAAGCCTCTGTTATTATGCTCATATCATTTGTGCTCCTGAACTCTATGATTCTACCTTTCCATTGCTTCTTCTTGGGGTCTGTGAAATCTCTGAGCTTGATCTTGAAATTGCCACGAGTACTTGGTCGCATTAAAATCCAATTTCACTTACTGTACTGATCAGGGATCTAGTTACCTTCATCATCTCTCTTGTTAAACACCTCCACTATGTGAATATTACTGATATTCCTCCTCCTTGAAGACATCTAAATTAATAAAGCTAGACTTCATGATTAATAAATATATATGTTAGATTGTAAAGCAACAAATAAAGATTAAAACAACAAGAAATATACAGCAACTTACTGCTTTGATTTACACAACCTTATTGCTCCTATGAAAATAAACATAAACACATCAAGACAAAACATTAATAAACCCTAAACCTATGATCATTACTCACATCAAGACAAAACATAGACAAACCCTAAACCTATGATCATTATTGTTGTATTTTATGCCACTTGAAATCATTAATGTGCAAAAAAGATTGTAATCAACAAATAAAGATTAATACAACAAGAAATAAACAGCAACTTACTGCTCACAAACTTGTTGCTCCTCAACAAATAAAGATTAAAACCCTAAACCTATGATCATTACTCACATCAAGATAAACCCTTAACCTATGATCATTATTGTTGTATTTTATGCCACTTGAAATCATTAATGTGCAAAGAAGATTGTAATCAACAAGTAAAGATTAAAACAACAAGAAATAAACAGCAACTTACTGCTCACAAACTTGTTGCTCTTGTAAAAATAAACAACAACACATCAAGACAAAACATAAACAAATCCTAAACCTATGATCAATACTATGGTATTTTATGCCACTTCAAATCATCACTATGCAAAGAAGATTGTAAGCAACAAATAAAGATTAAAATAATAAGAAATAAACAGCAACTTACTGCTTTGATTTACACAACCTTTTTGCTTCACAACTTACTCTTATGAAAATAAACAACAACACATCAAGACAAAACATAAACAAATCCTAAACCTATGATCATTACTCACATCAAGACAAAACATAGACAAACCCTAAACATATGATAATTACTCATAAGAATTTGATGCCACTTCACATCAAGATAGCTATCTGTGGTGCAGAGAAGGGAAAGTTTATGTGAGAAAATAGGCATAACTCACAAATGTTTTGTCCAAATGAGATGAAATTTTAGGAGGAGAGAGCTATGGTGGAGAACAACATACGTGCCAAATTTTCGTGAAGAAAGAGTCAGAGTTGCATAAGATATAATTTCGCCAAAAAAGGGGAGAAATGAAAAGGTAGTGAAATGCAAAAGGAGAGAAAGTAAAAAGTTAAACACAAAAAATGGAAAAAATGAAATTCGATTTTCAAACTTCCATGTGCTGACCACAAGGTACATCTGACATGAAAGAATAGTTTATGACATGAAATCTGACATTTCTCTATTTTTTTAAGATATGGGCTCTATTATTTTATTGTCTTAAGAGATTTGGGCAAGGATATGACAAAAAGATCCATGTTACATGGATCTAGAATCCTAGCTCTCTCATTGGTCAGGCCAATCTTTTTTTATTCACTCCTTAAGGGGAAAAATGGAGAGTCCATATTTCTCCTAATGCTGCATTTCTCTTGATTTCCTTCTATACCTTTAGATTTTCCCACTAACCTTCTCAACCCCGAGGAGATGCCAACACCCCATCCATCTTCGGCACGGCCATACGTCACATTCAACTAAGAGATGACATTTAGCCATTTACTAACAACAATGAGTCTTGTCATGTGCAAAATATGAAGGGATTATCAAGGCAGGCAACCTATTACTAAAACCAAAACTGATGTCAAGGTATTGCTGCAAATCACACCTTTTGACCCAAACAAGAGAATCATGTCATATGCCTATTCAACAGTCTCATCTACACAGTAACCATATGTGCCATATCCTCTCCAAGAACCAATGCTTGAATTAGAAGAATTATTTCTAGTGGCAGGAGAAGGAACTTTATGGGCTAATATAGTAAAACATACAAAGCTAGCCAACCCGCACTTAGCGAACCTGCTCGAGATCAGATTGTTACATTTATGATCAGCTATTGTTTCTGCAAGTGGTGAAAAGCAAATCCTATACATACAAGAGGTAGTTATATAGCCATTGTGATACCAATCCTCGAATTGAGGATTTTGGTATACAACCCGAGTGATGTAATGAGTACTTGATCATTCCAGAATACAACCAACAGTACCAATGTTCACCACCAAACCTAAGGGTTGATCCACTCTACATGCCAATTAAGCGGAGGTTCACCCTACTGCACTTCCATGATGCAAAGAAACGGGATTCACATGTGTGCTAAAATTTTCCATAATTTTTTCTGGCAACATTTTTCGATGTAGCACAACAACGACAATAAATGCTGACATGGATATGAGCGTGGCGCTGTATTCTAGATCCAGCTATCGTGGGGGCAACAGTCAGGTTTTTGAAGTTGATCGTGGTGCTCGATGAACCAAAGGAGAGGTATGATGGCTTTAGTGCAGAGAAACTCCTTTTGGACACATGATGAATGGGACATGATGTTATACTATCATCACCTAAGGTGTCTTCTAGGCTACATGCATATCACCTTTGAAGATATGGTCGACACAGGGTTCTGGATCTCTCACTCTGCCTTTCGAAGAATCTTAAAAAAACTTCAGTCATGCTGTAACTTTTACAGACATGAGTTCGGTGACCAGGTCTTTTGGCCTAGGTAACAGGTTCTGAGGACAGAACCTACATTAGGTAGGGCGGGATGTTAATTCCATTTTGGATTAACAAATATGCTCCTCCAATTGAAGACATTAATAACTGTCATGCAAAGACACTATAAAAGTTATACATTATGAGATACTGGCCATACAGGGCCTTAGTTAGTAAGTTTTGGGCACCCAAGTGTGAATAATGGCCAGTTGTATATAAGGTATTTTCTTAAAATGAATGGACATAATCCCCCTTGAACACAACTTTAACCAGATATAACTTCAATATAATATAGAACTAAATCATAACTTGTATCAAAATAACATACTTGTTTCACCCAAATAACACAGATATAACATCATAAATGATAAATAACATTATTGAACATAACATATAGACTTCAATATATCCTAAAACTAAATCATAACTATTAATCCAACAATTATATTTCACACACTTTTTTCACTCAAAAAATCACTAATAAACAATCTAAATAACACAAAAATAACATCCTTAAACTCAACTATTATCTTCTATTTCACACATGACTAAATCACATTTAAAACAATAAGATGGTCCAAATAGAAAAGAAAACATAATAACTCAGACAAAATTATACCATAACAAAACAACATAACAGATAACAAGATGGACATACCTCCATTGCTCTCTTGTTCTTTGATTCTTTTTTGTAGAGATTAATGAACAAAAAGATGATTGAAGGGGAAGATGAATATGTGGTTCTAACTAAATGGCACCAAATAATCAACATACCCTTCAATTTCTCTGTTATTTACAGAAGAGAAGAAACTCCATGATTGAGAAGATCTAAACTCATTAATGTAGTTTAGGAGGGAAAGAAATCTTTTGAGCATAGCTACTAAAGAAAACAAACACAGATTTGAATTTTCTCTATACAAAGGAGGGAAAGTGAAAAACCTAAACAAATATCTCATCAAAGCAAACTAAAATCACCCAAAACAGAAAACCCTATTTTTCTTATTCTAAAAAATCTAGAGAAGTCTCTAAATGAAGAAAAAATTCATAAACCCCTATATACTTAATGAAAAATTAACAGTCACACTCTTAGAGCATAGAGGTAGGCGTGGGTAAAAAGAAATTCGAAAATGTGATGTCTACATCAAGTTATTCTATTTTTTAACTTCTCCCATTTTGAAATACGTAAATGCAATCTATTTGGAAGGATAAAAGCCATGTGGGTATTTAAGAGTGTCACATCTTAGATGCTTCACGTTTTTAGATCAAATAGAATATTATTATTCTGATTTGAGAATTTTGAGGACAGGTGATCCTAACTTTGGACATGGGACAATAGTACAATAAAATAATAGGTGAATCTCTTTTAAAAACAATATAAAGAGATCTCCTTGATTCTACAAGAGGTAATATTATAACATTATTTTAGAATCTTTTTCTAGAGAGAGAGAGAGAGAAGTGAGAGAAACCCCTTAAGGGGCAAAATGGAGAATCCATATTTTTCCTAATGTCAGCCTCACATTTGTTAGTAGGAGTAACACTTAGAAAGGGGTGTAGTATCTTACTTGCCATAGAAGAGAAAACTAGATAGGTAGTAGGAATGGATGAACCTTGTGTTTCTTCTTGGTCCTCTCCTGAACTAGGAGGTGGGTGGGTGGGCTTGTTAATTTTCACGAACTCTTATAGGTCAGTGAGATCTTATGTGGTAATATAAGGATATTCAATATGTGCTTTATCAAAGTTATATACCACATTAGTCATCATTGCCTCTAAATGTTTATGTATATTTCGTTAGAGCTTTATAATACCAAACAGATGAGAGAGGGTAGACTCTAAGAAATTTAAATGTTGGTGTGTATTATAAACTTCTAACCATCCATGACTAATGATCCACTGGTAACTACGTGCAACCACCTCGTAGAGTTAGATGGTGTGGTGGGTATATCATCTGGCATAAACAGTTCAAGTTTGTCAACACTATTATCCAAGATGTCTAATTGTTGCAACACTCGACACCAACTATGGAGGTTGGATGTAAGGTATATTAAATATATCAGTTGGATTCGTTAGTACTAAGTCACCACTAAAGATACCCATAATGATAGTTGGATCGGCATCTCTTTTAGTATTTTGGTGAATTAGTGTTAAATCTCCTAAACTGAGGTCTTCAGTTAAGTTTATCTCATACTGAAGAAGGGAAAGGGTTAGTATAGACAAAAACTAGGTTAGGGTTTGAGGAGGGTCCCGAGGAGTTACAGGCAAAAACGAACCTATCTCCGAGGCTCGTTTAATGAGTAGTCTCAATTCATCTATAGGCTCTATTCTTTCAATCCTTTCCCTTATTGATAGCTTGCGTTCTCCGAGAGTCTTTTACTGACAACAGATCAGAGATTTTAGCCTCACATACCATTCGTGCAACATCTAACTCTGTTACCATATTATAGTAGTGATGTGTGTGAACACACTTAGGACCGCCGGGGCACTTTTTCCCTCACTAGGAGGTTTTTTCCCCCGTGCATTGTATATACGCCCATTATCTTCTAGGGCTTGTTATCTTTCATTTTTGGCACTCATAATACACTACTGTGTTGTGCTCAAGCTTCCTCATCTTCTTGAAGTTGTGTGTGCATTCCTGCAACCCTAATTCCAACAATTGGTATCAGAGCAGGCTTCCTCCTCCCGAGCAGCATCACCGGCACCTGCCGCTTCATCTCCTCCGATTGCGACGAGGTTTCACGAGCGTCTGCAGGTTAGTATATGCCGTGGGCGAGCCCGTAGGGCTCGGTCGTTTCAGAATTTTGATCTGAAGTCATTTCGCCCTCCGTTTTTGCATTCCAAGTACTGCGCAGGCAAAATCGTCCTACTGTGCAGATTTTCTGTCAAGATTAAAATCTGCAGGACAGGTGCCCATTCGTCTGTTTTGGGCTGTGCTACATAGCACAGGTCGATTTTATACAGGTTTACCTCTTACAGACAGCATTTACATCTAGTAGTACAGTCATTGGCCATGGCTGACAACAATGATGTATTCCGCATGTTGGCTGCTGAGGATAAGTTGGATGGCACCAACTATCCATTGTGGGCATATATGATGCGACATGTATTGGTAGCAAAGGGGTTATGGAACATTGTGCAGGGTATTGATGCACGTCCTATTGTGGCTGGGAATGCTGCAAACACATCAGAAACAGGTACTGTTGATGATGGTGCAGGCACAAGTGCTGTAGCAGCTGTTCGAGAACCACCACTTTCAGCAGAGCAGATTCGTTGGGATGGTAGAGATGCGCAGGCTCATGCCTTGATTGCGCTGTCTGTCAAACGTACCATTATCCCACATATTCGCTCCTGCAGGACTTCTAAGGATGCTTGGGATGTACTTGCCACATTGTATCAGGCAAGAAATGAGGCTCGTGTTGCTTATCTCCGAAAACAGTTGGAGAATGAGCATATGAACGAAGGTGATTCTATGGATAGCTTTTTGACAAAGATCAAGGATTTCAAAGAGCAGCTCATTTCTGCAGATGAAATCCTGTCAGACAGTTCACTTGTGCAGACTGTTTTGAATGGTCTACCAGATTCTTATCAGGGTTTTGCTTCCACTCTTCGCCTGATGATGAAAGGCAATCCCAATGCCTTATCATTTGAGGAGTTAGTTTCTGTTTTGCTGCAAGAAGACCAGTCAAGGCAAAACAGGAATATTATGCGTGTCGCAGATCAAGCTTTCGTTGCTAGTCAGAGAAGCGGGAAAGGTAAAGCTGGCTTTTCTTCTAGTAAGC
This sequence comes from Cibotium barometz, assembly GCF_041138505.1. Taxonomy (NCBI): domain Eukaryota; kingdom Viridiplantae; phylum Streptophyta; class Polypodiopsida; order Cyatheales; family Cibotiaceae; genus Cibotium; species Cibotium barometz. Next base: position 25,325,392 of record NC_141070.1, read on the forward strand.
AGAAATCTGCAAATGCTGCGCAACCAAAGAAGGAAGACAAAGATGAGAAGAAGGGTGACAAACAGAAGACATTTTGCAAGTACTGTAAGGGAAATGATCATGTCATCAAAGCGTGTCCTAAGCTGGCTGCGAAAGAGGCTAAGAAGAAAGAGGCTGGTATGGCTGTTGTTGCAGATGCCTCTCCTTCTAACAATGAATCTGCTAATGTTGTGCTAGATACAGAATGGGCATTCAATGCGCAGTGCAGTTATGACCCATCTTTGCATGACACATGTATGTCTGCAGTAGATTCAGATGTATGGTACTTTGACAGTGGTGCCACTAAGCATATCACCTCGCAGCGCAGTTTATTCACTTTCCTTGAGTCTGCTCCCACAGGGAATACTGTCACTTGTGCCAATAACTCCTCTTATCCCGTTAAAGGAGTTGGACAGATTGTGTTGAATGTTGCAAATGGCAACACCTTTACACTTTTTGATGCATTGTATGTGCCAGGGATCAAAAAGAATCTGCTGTCAGTCTCCGCATTTGCCAAAACAGGTTTGGTTGTAAAATTTGTGGATGACAGATGTACTGTTCATGATCTCTCTTGTGGTGACATCATTGTAGCATCTGGTTCACTATGTCGAGGGCTGTATAAGCTCAATATGGATGGCAAATGTGTAGAGGATTCAGCATGTGCTATTATGGATACGCAGGCTATTTCAGATGCAAAACTGTGGCATGCACGTTTTGGTCATCTGAATTTTGCAAGTTTGCTGCGCCTGCAGAAATCTGAAATGGTGTCTTCTTTGCCTAAGCTTGAGGCACCTGTCAAGCATGTTTGTGAGGGCTGCATATTGGGTAAAATGCAGCGTGCTTCCTTTCCCAAAGATGGATCAGTGAGAGCTGAACGCAGATTGCAGCTTGTTCACAGTGATGTTTGTGGTCCCATGCAAACTCCATCATTTGGAAACTACCTTTACTTCGTGACTTTCATTGATGATTTTACCAGGCATGCATGGGTATATCCTTTGAAGGCAAAGTCCGAAGTGTTTTTGTGCTTCAAAAGTTTGTGGTTATGGCTGAAAATGTGTCAGAAAGTAAGATGGGCACCCTCCGTTCAGATCGAGGGGGGGAGTATATGTCTTCAGAATTTAATGCATTTCTGGCTGAGCGTGGGATAAAACACCAATGTACAGTGCCGTATACACCACAGCAAAATGGTGTGGCTGAGAGAAAAAACAGGTCTCTCATGGAAATGGCAAGATGTATGGTTAAGAGTCAAAGTCTACCACATGGTTTTTGGCTTGAGGCTGTCATGTGTGCCACTTATGTACTAAACAGGTGTCCCACCAAAGCATTACAGGTTGTCACTCCATATGAGGCTTGGCATGGCCGCAAGCCATCTGTTGGCCATTTACGTGTTTTTGGTTGCCTGGCATATGCATTGGTGCCTGTGCAACATCGCAGAAAATTGGATGACAAAGCTGTCAAATGTATTTTTGTTGGATATAGTGCTGAGAGCAAAGGCTATCGTTTGTATCATCCACAAACAAAGCGCATTTTGGTTAGCCGTGATGTTGTATTTGTGGAAGATGCAGTTCAGCCCTTGGTTTCATGTACTAAGGAGACAGATATCAGCTCACGTGATGTCTATGATACATTGTTGCCTCTTTTCAGTGGTGCACAGTCAAGTGCAATACCTCATGAGGCAGTTTTTCAGCCTATGCAGGTTTTAAATGATGGCACAGATCAGCCTATATCTGATGCAGATGTGCATGATGCACTTGAGGATGAGAGACAAGAGATTGAGGGCTCTAGGAATATGCCTAGATGGCTGGTGCAGACTTTGCGTGACAGCAAGTTGGATGCCCCTTTGTCTAGTCGCACTCGTTCTGGCTCTCATGGTGCCTCTTATGCGTCAGATTGTTATGCATTGGCTGTTTCTAGTATGTGCGATGAAAGTGAGCCTGTTTCATTTGATGAGGCACAAAGTTCAGAAAATTGGATGGCTGCTATGCAAGCAGAATACGATGCTATTATGAAGAATGGTACATGGTCTTTATGTGACTTGCCCCCTGGCAAGAAGGCCATTGGCACTAAGTGGGTATACAAATTGAAGCGTAAGCCTGATGGCACAGTGGATCGCCATAAGGCTAGGCTTGTTGCAAAAGGTTATGCTCAAGAGAAGGGCATTGATTTTGATGAGACTTTTGCTCCCACATGTCGTATGACCACTGTTCGTAGCATCTGTGCATTAGCAGCTCATAATGGTTGGAATGTACATCAGCTGGACATAAAGACTGCGTTCTTAAATGGAGATTTGCATGAGGAGGTGTATGTATCGCAGCCTCGTGGTTTTGTTCAAAGAGGGCAGGAAAACAAAGTGTGCAGGTTAAAAAAGGCTTTATATGGTTTAAAGCAAGCTCCACGAGCTTGGTATGAAAAAATACATGCATATTTGACTGCACATGGGTTTCAGAATAGTCCAACAGAAAGCACTTTGTATGTTAAACATGTGGATGGTGTGCATCTAATCATTGCTCTCTATGTCGATGACATGCTGCTCACAGGACCAAATGAGAGTCATATTGCTGATTTTAAGGCTGATTTGAATGCCTCTTTTGAGATGTCAGATTTGGGGCATTTGCATCATTATTTGGGGATACAATTTAAGCAGTGTGATGGAGGTATTGCTTTGTGTCAGACAAAGTATATTGAAACATTGTTGCGGAGATTTGGCCTTGAAGACTGCAAGCCTATTGCTACTCCAATGGAGACAGGTTTGAAGTTGAGTCTTCATGATGCTGGAGATCACTTTGATGTCACACTCTATCAGACAGCTGTTGGTTGCCTCATTTATGTATGCATTACGAGGCCAGACATTCAGTTTGCAGTCTCACAGGTGAGCAGATTTATGCATAGCCCAGGCATTAAGCATTGGCAGGCAGTGAAGCGTATCTTTCGCTATTTGAGTGGTACTCGGCATCTTGGGTTGTTTTATCCCAAGGGGGGATCATTGCCGCCAGATTTACATGCTTTTTCAGATTCTGACTGGGCTGGTTGTTATGACACACGCGTGTCCACGAGTGGTTTTTGCTTCATGCTTGGAAGCTCATGCATATCATGGTTGAGCAAGAAGCAGCCTACTGTGGCCACTTCTAGTTGTGAAGCTGAGTACAGGGTAGCTTTCACAGCTACGGTTGAGTGTGTGTGGCTCAGACGCCTTATGGCTGATTTGGGTGTTGGGCAGCCATCTGCCACCACCCTCTTCACTGACAGTCAGAGCGCATTGGCAGTTGCGCGGAACCCAGTGTTCCATGCTCGTACGAAGCACATTGAGGTGCACTACCATTATGTCAGGGAGAGACTCTCTGCAGGAGAGATCAGTTTGGCTTATGTGCCAACACAGGATAACCTTGCAGACCTTTTCACAAAGGCTCTGCCTCGTGAGAAGTTCGAAGCTTTTCGCAAAGCTTTGGGCTTACTCCCTTTTGTGGATTCGTCCACATAGCTAGACACTTCCCTATACATGAGTGCTAGCTCTTGTTCACCGCATCACTCCAGGGGGGATTTGTTACCATATTATAGTAGTGATGTGTGTGAACACACTTAGGACCGCCGGGGCACTTTTTCCCTCACTAGGAGGTTTTTTCCCCCGTGCATTGTATATACGCCCATTATCTTCTAGGGCTTGTTATCTTTCATTTTTGGCACTCATAATACACTACTGTGTTGTGCTCAAGCTTCCTCATCTTCTTGAAGTTGTGTGTGCATTCCTGCAACCCTAATTCCAACAAACTCTTCATAACTTCTTGTAGCTACTTCTTGTGCCCGTCTGGCCGATGCTTCCAATGCATTAGCACCTTCAATTCTCTTTAGTTGCTCTTCAGCTAATAAGTAGCTATTTCTTAGCTATTGATTGATGTGATCAAGCACTTGTTTGTGACTGGCCATCATTTTATCAATTTTCAAGGATTTTGTAATGATTACTTCATTTAAGGCTTTGATTCTTTCCGCATGTGCCTTGTTTAATTTCTCTCTTTCATCTTGAAGATTGACCACTTTTTGTTTCAATTCCGTGTGATGGATTTAGTGAGGGTGGTGATTTGTGTGGTTAACCCTTCTTCTTTGACTTGGAACAGTGCCTGAGCCTCCTTAAGTTGTTGTGTATGTTCTTCTTCTTTCTCTCGAGCATTAACCACCTCCTGTTGAAGGTGTTCTTTAGCTTGTTTGACTTGTGCAGTCAGCTCTATGTTCTCTTTGATTTTTTGCACTATGGTTTTGCTGAGCACTTGGTTATTTACTTCTAATACCTGGTATCTAGCCTCTTGTTCTTTTATAGCTTTCAGACCCTTGAGAATGACATCTCTCTGTGTAGCGTCGGCTACAGCCATTTGTTCCTTGAGCAGTTGTACTTGATCTGTTACGTCCTGTACTTGCTTCCATAAGGTTGCATTTCTGCCATGTAGCAAATGCGTGGTAAGTAAATGACATTGCCAAATCCGTTGTTCTTTCTCCCAAATGGAAGCGCTTGTAGAGGATCGGCCTTCTAATTCTTGTAATGGGGCAATTCGAGCAAGCTATCAAGACCCTCTATTGTTTCCTGTAGGAAGTGGTCATAATCCATGTTATGCAGAAATGAATCGGTCATGACATGGCCTTCATCATCCAGTCTTTGTCTCTTGCATGAGCTCTCAGGCTCATCAGCGCGTTTCCTTTTTTCAACTTCTTGACCATCCTCTAGAATCTCTGGTTGTATGGACACGGCCTCTTTATGTCTTCTATCCACGGCTTCCTTTGGCACCACTTCTACTGGAACCTTTTGTGCACCAATCTTCATGGACATTTGTTGATCTAAGAGAATAGAATCACGGAGTGGGGAGAGGTTCTTAAAAACCATATGTGCTAGGCTTAGAGGGGGTGTTTGTTGAGGTAACTCTAAATCTGTGCTCACTGGTACAACTAAAAGGGGGTGTTTGTTGAGGCAACTCTGAAGCTGTGCTCATCACTGGTACAACTAAAAGGCTAACTCCCCTTACCTCTTGCTATTCCACCAATTGCTGATAAGAAGCAATGTCATGGGCCAATTCAACTTCCAAGCGTTGGGACTCCTCTGCAACTCCTGGAATGATTCCCCTCATCTTTTTGTCTGTCTTTGTCTGTCTGCCCTTCTTTAGTTCCTACATTATATCCTTTTTTTCCTTTACAAGTGCTTGCTCTTCCTACAACTCTTAAGGGGTAATTGTTGGCATTTCTAGCGGTGCTGCAGCTTGTGGTACTTATTCTTCTGGCATGCTTTCTAGAATTGGAAGATCTACTGCATGACTAAGTACCTTGGTGAGAAAGTATGGATCGCACACTTTTGATTGGTGTGCCTTCAGATAGTTCTCCATCTCCCTGTGGATATACCAAGCCCAGTCTTCTTCTTTCTCTTCATGCACTTTGGCTACTCAGTTGAGAGGGACTTTGTTGTACCTAACGACTAGCTTGACCTACATAATTACAGACATTTCTTGGCAAGCTTTCTCTATTAATTTATCTTGCATATTCTCATATTCTTCCCCATTTGAATTGTACAAACTCCTTTTGAGCATTACTTCTATTGGCACCTTTTCAAAATTGTGAGTGTGTATTTTTATCGGGGGCGGTAGCTGCAAAGCTTCACATAGTAACTCTTCAGAGAGGAGGACATACTCTGTTGTACCATCTGCTTTTGTGACCTGTCCCCTCTTGGTTTCCCTACCATAGGATTTTAAGTATTCTTCACATAACTCTACGTTGATTGTGTGGGGGAGGCATTTGGCCATTCTTCCAAGCCCCACTTTCTCCAGCTTTTCTTTGACTTTTGAACCCTCCAAAATCTATAAACACTCTAGGCTATGGTACTGTAGGGTTATCTTTCCATGTACTATCTATTGATCTTTTCTAATCATTGAGCCCTTGAACATCTGTGCATATGGCCCTGGATAACTGAGTTTTGTATCATGTGGTGCTCTCTTCTTTATGTCCATTAGTGACCCTATGGTACTTGTTTGTGTGACAGCCGGTCTCTTCGACTTCTGGTTTTGGGGTTGCAGAGGATGACATCTGGGGTTGTAGAGGACGACATCTGGAACATTGAGAAGAGCATCAGTCATAATGACTGGTAAGTGCTTGTGGTTCTCCCCTCTTTTTTTTTAGTGATATGGTATGTTTGTGTGTTATGCTTGATGAGAAGGGGTTAGTGGGGTGGGCAATAACAAGGTGTATAAGACGTGAAGATGCAGATGTAAGTGCTTACTACTTGAAGATACAGGCGAAAGGCTTAAGCCGTGAAGTGTTAAATTGTGAGAGGCTTAACCCATGGGAGGCTTAAGCTGTGAGGGGGCTTAACTTGTGAGAGGCTTAATCCGTGAGAGGGCTTAACGCATGAGAGGGCTTAACCCACGAGGGGCTTGACCCGTGAGAGGCTTAACCCGTGAGAGGGCTTAAGTCGTGAGATTATAGGGTTCAGACCCGTGAAGTTGCAGGGTTTTAACCTATATAGTTGTTTATTTTAAACGAGTCTATGGGTCAACTAGGGCATGATTTATTCATCTGGACAGAGATTAAGGACTGTGTAGTCCAATCAAAAGGTTTGGTGTGGATGCCGTGAAATAGTAGACTGCTATTTCCTGGGGTATCTTAATTACTAAGAGTAAACATAATTTTTATGCACATTCTTTCTTACGGGCGATGGGTGAATAGATACAGACCATAGAACACAATCAGACAAAGTGCTACTATTCACAATAATGAACATGACATGCGATTGATTCCCACTATTCCAAAAGAAGGAAAGAAAAGAGGTTGTAGCATAAGCTCCCACCTAAAATCAAAGGTCGCAAAGCAATGACAGATGGAAGACCTCGTGTGAGTACAACCCGAGAGATGAGCACGAATGCAATGTATGAAGCTCGTATTTATAAAGTGTTGTTTGTTATTCACCTACTTGCTGATGTTCTACACGACTTGAATATGCTTAATAAGCATTTTCAAGAAGAGGATGTAGACATCGCCTCAATAAGTGCATACATTGAGGTCACTTTATCTTCTTTGAGACGTAAGTTCTTGGAAGAAAATTTTGGAAAAGATACAAAGTACTTAAAGAAGTTTATGTGTGATACTAAAGATGGTGCTTGGCATTATGTAAATGAATCTGGTGTGGAGTATACACACAGCTTGCTGTTTGAGGTTATTCCAGGTAAGGACAAAGAAGGCAAGTCTTTGGATAATGGGGGTAAAGGTGTAGAGAGTTGCAAGCAGCTTGCAAGGAGTTTTGTGCAAAAGGTGATTGATTATGTTAATGAGCATTTTCCGGATGTATACTTCTTGAATGCTACCAAGATGTTCTCTCCACAGTTTTATCCTAAGGACACCAAGTGTTCCAAGTCTACAATGGAGAGGTCAAAGAAGGTAAACGAATGGTTGAGTAGGCTCTTGAAAAAGGTTGGAGGTCATGTTGTGGATGCACAGGGATACAATGACGAGATTTTATCATTTACCGATACGCTATACTATGCATGCGATACTATGAGCATGAGAGATGCATGGCAGTTGTTTGCTTCAAATGTCAATTGGCAGCGCTCTTATCCGAATTTATTGAAGTTATGGCAATTGATTCTTGTTTTGCTCGTGTCATCTGTGTCTTGTGAACGAGGCTTTTCAAAGCAAAATGCAATTAAAACGTCTACGCATCAATGCTTGAAAGTGGACACATTAGACATGCTCATGCGTATCTCACTTGTTGGTCCAAAGTATGATGCAATTGATTGGGTGTCAGTCTACAAGATTTGGGAGCTCAAAAAATGCCGAAAAGCAACAGATGCTTAGTTTTTGCATATGATCAGCTTGATAGTAGCTTGTTGAGTAGTATGATGCTCTTGATGCATAATTGGTTGTGTAAATGATGGTCTTGGCAACAGTTTTTGGCAGCAGTTTGTGTACTCCGTGTAGAGATTGACATCTGTCAAGCAAGGCTTTTGCCGTGTATGACTGCTTCTTGTAATCAGATGTTCGACTACCTTTGGTTGAATGATCCCCATGTGGCTATGCTTTTACTTATCGACATGTCAATCAGCATGTGTAAATGTCGAAAGTATGTATAATAATTTGTGGTTTTTTCACTTGTTATACAGGGCTTCATGTTTTGCAAGTACATTCTCCTTTCGAGCGAACAAGGTTGTTGCTTTTCTCAACCCATTGTCTAGGCGTGTTTTTAGCAAAGAAGGTTGCCAAATTTCAGCCTATAGTGCAGCCCCATCTCAGCCCACAGTGCAGCTAATTTTGGGCCAAAAGATAGCCAATCAGTTTGCCTATCTTCAGCCCACAATCCAGCCCTTTCTCACCTTGAATGCAATCCGACAAGGTCTCCTATTTTCAGCCCAAAGTGTAGCCCACAGTACAGCCAATCTCAGCCCGAAAGAAAGCCCAGAAGTTTTAGCCGAATCAGCCCACTATTCAGCCCTTTCTCAGCCTGAATTCAACCCAATGTCCAGCCCCTAGTGCAGCTGATTTCAGCCCCTAGTGTATCGTGTTCTTGAAAGAAATCTTTGCAGATGTGCTACTGTTAGCATCTCCATTCTGTGGCAATGCAAATTTGTTGTATATACAGATGTGATGGTAGAAGTTTGCTACCAACACATTGTCCTTTCTTTTAATTTTGGGCTCATGTTTGCAGAATTTCTTTCCAAGATCTGATGTTACTTACTATTGTCAGTGCGTCAGACTAATTTGCTAGCTTCTTTTTGGAAGATGGTGACAATTCGGGAGCACAAGTTTGCCTTTTTTATAAAGGTAAGGGGAGCTTGAACACATGTGTGTCCAGGTTTTTTATTATTCCCAAAATACTTGAGTCCGTTTGCTATCATATGACTATATCTTCTTGAATTTATTGGAGCTTTACACAAATTCTTATATCTATGAGATGGTTAGTACTCTCTTGAGACCAGGTTGGAAACTGGAATTGCTCTACTGCTAATACCGGGGTACCTTGATGGAGAAATTCTTGTATGTGTAATGGCATCAAGATCCCAAGATCTGAATAGTTTTGATGGAAACAACAATGGCCAGGTAATTGGAACTTGAAAGTTGTGTTCAATACTATGTATCCAGACTTTTAAAAGAATGTTTAAATAATTAAGTGACTGATATTCTTGACAATGCTTATCATTGTAGAATATGATGATGGTGTTTGCTCGACCTTTGTATGTTTATTGGAGGTGACAACAATGAAGGAAATTTGTCTTGTCGAAGACACTAGCAAGGTGTGTGTCGATTCTAGTCGAGTCTTATTGTGAATCTGTTGATTCGTAGCTTCCCTGGCATACAATTTCTTCTTAAGTTTTTTTGTGAATTTCCATGTATCATGAACTTGTTGCCATTTATCTCGTTGTTTTAATATTTTTACAAATTTGAGTGAAGCCCTGGAATACTTTGGGAAGCTTCATAGGAAGCCTAGAATAAGTACACAGGGAGTCACAGTCCTTGTGCTATGGGGAGTCAATTTTAAGGCCTGATGGTAATCCCATCATCATATGGCTGCCAAAATCAAACAATGTGAAGAAAACCTCGCCCCACGGACTTCAACCCCACAACAGCTTCACCTAAAGTTTGACGAGTGGAGGCCTAAGCAACACCAAGCAAGTCACTCAACCACTCTCATCCATGCATTCAGCACCTACACAAGAGTTTGTGTGTTCAAGCAACCCCAATGGTAACCAACGAGCAATCTTATCTTTTGTCTCGACAACATGTGAGCCAAAAATTCAAGAATCAATTCCCACATCTGTAAAACGGAGACTTATGAGCGCATCAAAGATAAACTCACAATGCTCTTGTCACCCCTCTAGATGTGAAAAATAAGTGCACAAGAACCTGTTTCTCGCAAGTCATGCCCTAGCTGACCCATAAAGTCAATTTTAAAGAAAAGGGGTCAAAACCTACAACCTCATGGATTTCCAACTCACAGAAATCTAATTCATGGATTTCCATCTCATGGAATTACACTTCACGGAATTCCATTTCACGGCCTACACTTTCACGGAAACACCATTTCATGGGATTAACTTTCACAGGTTTAGGCCATTTCATGGAATATCCCTTCACGGCCAAAAAACCTGCAATCTCACGGGATTAGGCCATTTCAAGGAATATCCCTTTCACGGCTTTAAAAAACTGCAATCTCACGAGTTCAGGTTTCTCACTCACGAATTACAGTCTCATGACTTAAGAACCTGCACTTTCATGATTTAAGCCACATCACGAATTAAGCCATCTCATGCATTAACACTTTCCCAATGATCTTCAATAGCCATTATATATTTGTTAAGTTTATAGCTTACTATTCTTTTGGCTAAACTAATGTAGCAGCTGCTCCATGAGTACATATCCATACTCATGCAGCACTGGAGAACATTCGCACCAAAGCCTCACCCTCGACAAGTTCCAGGTACATCTCTGGATGAGGGGGCCATGGTGGGCGAAAGCCTGGTCAATGGTACAACCCATCGCCTGGAATTTTCTTCAAATTCCAAACCTCTCCAAACGACAAAACAATGATCTTCAATCATTAGTGAAGATATCTATATTAGCCTCACAAGACAACATAATTCTTTCAATCCTCCACCAACAAGTGGCTACTTCAACACAAAGCAGTGCAATAAGAGTCTATATGAATCAATTCTTGTACTTCATGTATATCTGCTTCTTCATAAGAGCACTTAAATATATCTAAAAACATAAAAATCACATGAACAGAAGAAAGCAGGAACAGGTCCTACTCAACAACATTTGACAAGAATCTTGTAGTACAAAGGGAACATTATTGAAGGCCAATTTCTTCAAATGATGAATGTCACTTCAATGAATCAAATGAGGAACTGAGAATCACTATCTCGTTCTGATGATTAAGTCTACGTTCCTCGGATCCTTCCCTCTCCTCTCCCATTATTAACATCTCTTAGTATCCCCACTAACAAAAAGGCACATGTAACCTTACTTATGATTGCCAAAAACAAAGGGCTCACACAAATATAAAAATGCAATCATTCACAAAAATGCAATCATTCACAAATATAAAAATGCAATCATTCACAAAAATCCCCACCCTATTAGGACTAACCTTTTCATTCACTGTGACTAGCTTTTCTTATTCCTTTTCGGAGGGACAAAGACCATTGACCGTCAATCAACATCAAAGCCATCCACAAAGCGTGTCCATTCTCCCCACACAAAGGTCTACAAGATGATCACGAGGACGCGATTACCATCAAGAAGGGAGAATTGTTAACCCAATTCTAGGGTTAACAAGATCTGCTGCTGCCATTATCTTACATCAAGGAGTCACGATAGATACACCAAAGGGTCATACACTCAAGATATGAAGCAATAGTGTCCAAAGCTACAACTTGGACGGGCGCTTGTAATGGTGCGACGGAGTATTTATGGTGATTCTCGCTTCAAGAGCGTGTGGTAGCAAGTTAGGATGAAGTCCTAAGTGATGTACTTCATGGATATATTATGAGAGTAGTCATTGTAATAGCATTAGTCCTCTTATGAGCCTAAAAAGTGCCAGGCTGAGTGTGAACACTTATGGCCATGTATATAAGTGAATCTCTCTCATAATACAATATACTCTCCCATTGTACAATTAATTCTCTTACTAATCTCTCTCCCTAATGCATGCTAGTGAGTGTGTGTGAGTGAAGTGAGGTGAGAGGAGGGACGAGTACCCGTAGTGCAACACGGCGGTGTGACAACGCTCGCGTGGGAGGCGCGGTGGAATTACTTCTCAAGGAGTTGTAGAGCTTGAAGACCTCAAGGATTATGAGCTCGGACATTAGAAAGATCCTCACGATAGTTGCGGTTCACCAGGTAATCTCTTGTTGGATGTGTTTCAAGGAGGATTAGGGTGAGCCATAACAGGTACGAGGATGGGAAGGCTTGGCTAGAAGATTAGCAACAAGCAAAGCTCTCCATCAACAAACAAAGCTCTTCATCAACAATCAATCTTCATCGCGGCTGTAATATGCCATTGGCCAATGCATTATGAAATGAAGATATGCCTTGATGCTATGCCAATTGCCAAGAGAACATTGGTTGTGGTTTGAGTACATAGGAAATTTGAGATTTGGTCACTAATACAAAGGAGGCCATGCCAAAAAAAATTTAAAATTTACATGCATGGTTGGGATTAAAGGCAATTGTGGACACTTATAAGATTCTTTTTGATGCCAAAGATGCTTGGAAGCAAAGGGTGGTACTATGGAACATGCAAAAGGCAAATAGGTACCAAAAGAGCTCTTGAGCAAAATCTACAGATTCACAAAACCCTAATTCATTAAAATTACATTGGGTCCAGAGTTTGGCTGATTATATAGGCTCTTAGTAATCCCTTACACCTTCCCAACAAGCCTTAAATCTCTCTGTTCTGACATCAATTGATTCCCCAACTTGCCATTTTTCATTGGAGGTTAAACTTGTGCCCAATCAGAAATAGCGAGCTATTCCGACAAGCCTTAAATCTCTCTGTTCCGACATCAATTGATTCCCCAACTTACCATTTTTTATTGGAGGTTAAACTTGTGCCCAATCAGAAATAGCGAGCTATTTGGGACAAATGACATCATAGGATGGATGTAAATCATTAGGTCTTCCCAAAAATCCATAGTACACCCAAATCCGATGTTCTTTGGGAGGTCAAACCTATATGGTTGACTTTGACCAAAAAGTCAAAAATAGAGGATATCTACACTTTGACTTTGGTCAAACCCTCTTAGGCATAGTTACTACTTGTCATCATAAGCCCATATATCAAACTTCATGTAAATCCAATGACTTTTGAGTACTCTGTGGCCTAATTTCTATTTTCACCGGTGTTGCATAAACCCTAAAACACAGAGAATATTAGAACTATTCAAAAATCTTCTGTTCTTGCATATTTGCATTCTACGCCACAAGATCTTTCAATAGAGCCCTGTATCATCAAATTCCAACACCATTCAAGCCTTCTACTAGCCATTTTCCATTTTTCGTCATTATGTCAAGTGGGCGTCCATTCAAGCAAGCGATGGAACTTCAAGAGATAAGGGCAGATAAGGAAATGGTGAATGAGGATCTTGTAGAGGATAGTGATGAAGAGGATTTTGAGGACATGCAAGCAAGAAGCAATGTTTTTTCCAAGCAACCTTCTTCAAACATATTTGGTGTACAAGGACAAGGCTTCTCTCAAGCAAGGCTAGCCAGAGATTCTTCATTTTTGAAGGCAATGGATGGAGATGCCTATCAAAGGCCTTTATGATTTGAGAGTCAAGATAAAGGACAATATGGTTTTGAAGACATAAGGATTATATAACATTATGATGCAAAAGCAAGGCTTATATTTGCCATGATGCATGTACTTTTGCATACAAGGTTTTTGGAATCAATGAAGTGCAAGCTTTTCTTGATTATATGGTATCTTCTCAAGTGAGTAGTTTGTGGCTCAAAAGAGGAGAGCCATTTGCACAAAGATTGTTTACATTTGATGTGGCGAAGGAGTCACATGCATGGGACTCAAGGATTGGATTCGTAATTGGGATGCTTATTTGTTGAAATGAGTGATGCTAGAGTGCCAAGTCACCTAGCCAAGTTATCCCACATGAGCTATCATAGCTTTGTTGTACTCTCCTCATATAAAAGAGGACCATTTCAAGTAATGCAAAATGTAGCAAGCTCTCAAGCCTCTCTATGAGTATAAGTCTCAATCTTATAACCTAATTGAGCTTGAGTCTTAGTTCATTCATTATATTTGTTATTAGGTATCACCCACCCTAGCTCAGCTTAGCACTAATCACATGTTAATTAGATTAGGATTACGATCTAATTAGATAATTTATTGTCTCAATAGTAGGGAGCTTGATCCATGAATTTCAACATGGTATCAGAGCCGGCCCTTTCTCCATGAGCTTCTCCAACCCTTCATTGCATTATTATCTACTTATATTAGCATTAACATCTCATTTGCATCACTAATCGCAACCTTATCTTCATCTCCCTTCTTGTGGTCCAAAATTACAAGAGCTTGTTCTCCTCAACCAAGCCACCATTTCCCTTGAAATTTTAGGAACAAGTTACCCAGCCCTAGGTGCATCTATAGCTCAGAGCAATTCAGCACATTTGAACTACGCAGCCCGAAATAGGCGTTGCAGTTAGCTACTGGTCTTTTGACGAATTCGTTGCGCCTACTCCAAATTGAATCAAGCACTCTTGGGAAAATATTAGACATAGCCTAAGCTACCCACAGCCCAAAGTTGGGCCTGAATCGACCACGGGTTAAGCCAAATCAAGCAAAAAACCTATCGGAAGAAGACCTATTTTGTGGGTTTTTTTAGTTGGATTTTCTTTGTGTTCCTTATCTTCTCATCAAGGGCAAAGAGCTCAAGAAAAAAATCCCCTTCAATGCTTGCTCCCTCATGCTCAATTTAAGGCTCCATCTTTTAGCTCTGTTAATCACAGTGATTAACACTTAATCACTATCATTTTAGCAGCCATTTAGTAGAAATTGAGTTCAATCAAGGTCAAAATTAAAAAAACTCGAGTGCTATTCCATTGTGGGAAACTCTTTGTTACATCAAAATTCATCTCAACCACTTGCATTGCTCAAAATTAAGTGAATTTTCACTGCATTGGGTTTATCTCTAGTTTGCAAATCACTTGTAAAAGGGTTAGACACTGCCTGAGCACTAAAATCAAGGCTCAAGGTAAGACCCCCTCCAATCATGGAGCATGTAGAAGTCATCTCAAGATTTAATGGTGATGGTTTTTTCATATGGCAAAGCAAGACCATGTAGTTGCGTATGCGTAAGGGGCTTCGGCACCTTATTGAGGATGAAGAAGTGCAGGTTGAGCCACTTCAAAACAACAAAGCATTAGGCCTCATCGCTCAAAATCTCGATGACGATGTGATTAGTCACATTACTAGCATCAAGGATGCCAAGTTGGTATGGCAGAAACTCAACAAGATTTTCGGCACCGACTCAAAGAGCTCAAAGATCAACCTTCTCATACAGTTCTACAAGCTTGACAAGAAGGAGACCGAGACCATGGCACAACACATCAGTAAAGTCAAAGGTATCAAACAACAACTTAGTGCATTAAAGAAAGTCATTGAGGAAGATGAATCTTTTGTTGTATTGTTAAAAAGTGTTGACAAAGAACCTTATGAATTAATTGTTGCTACACTTAAAAATGTGCCCAACACTAAACTTCAAGATGTAGAATCATCTCTACTTGAACAAGAATCCAAATTCAGAGATAAAGAATCATTCAAATCACATTCAAGTGAGCAAGCACTGTATACAAAAGGGTGGGAGATTTCAAAGGACAAATCAATCAACATATCAACTTCCAAGATGCTATCACTGTGGAAAACTTAGTCATACCAAGAATGAATGTCACAATAAAGATAAACCAAAGCTTGTTTGTGACTATTGTAGAAAAATTGGTCACCTAGAAGAAGATTGCTATCAAAAAAAGAAGCAAGCAAACTACATCAAGGCTAAAGCTGTCTCGGCTGAAGACGTGCTCTTCTAGAGAAAGAACCATTGTACTTTTCACCCCTCTTGTCTCTACAAAAAGTGTGATGCAATCAGCCTCTGAGGCCATATGATGCACTCAAGCTGAAATTCATAGCCAAAGTAGCTATAATGCCAAAGTAGCATAAAGGCTAAAGTAGCCTAGCACAAGGGGAGAGAGAGGAAGAGTGAAAGCCTAAAAATTGTACCCAATCTAGCATCAAGGGGGGGTGTTGAAATGAGTGATGCTAGAGTGCCAAGTCACCTAGCCAAGTTATCCCACATGAGCACTCATAGCTTTGTTGTACTCTCCTCATATAAAAGAGGACCATTTCAAGTAATGCAAAATGTAGCAAAGTCTAAATCTTGTAACCTAATTGAGCTTGAGTTTAAGCTAAATTAGCTTAGTTCATTCATTATGTTTGTTATTAGGTATCACCCACCCTAGCTTAGCTTAGCACTAATCACATGTTAATTAGATTAAGATTACGATCTAATTAGATAGCACTAATCACTGTTAATTAGATTAGGATTACGATCTAATTAGATAGTTGATTGTCATTAGGGAGCTTGATCCATGAATTTCAACATTATTTTCATGCCTTTTCTTGTGAGACGAGCTTGCCAAAGTGAAGAAAGTAACTTCTTATTTCAAAGGAAGAGCTAGATTTTGGTGATTGAAGGAAATGCACATCTATAATTGGGATTGGTAAAATTTAGCATATGATATTGTGCAATACTTTATGACCACCCAAGAGAAAAAGTTCTTTAGAGATCGATGCATGGTATTCTCACATGAGGACTCTCTATCTAGCTATATGGAGAGATATTGGCACCTTTCTTTCTTCATTCCCAACATCAAAGAGAAGGAAAGTATAGAGGGTTTTGTACAAAGATTAGACAAAGATTTCATGCAAGTATCTCAAAGTATTTTGCAAATTGATAAGGATATTGGTCTAGATGAGATCATGGTGTTGATGGGACTTGTCCACATGCATACCAAAAGGGTCAATCACAAGGGCAAGTTTATTGAGCTAAGGAAGATAAAATTGAATGAATTGGTGGTACCCATTCTTGGCTACACTTCATGTTTGAATGGGAATGGAATGCTTCAGCTCATGTTGAGGGATTTGGATATCAAGAATGATAAAAGAGGTTACTCGCTCACTCAATCTTTTGTTCATTGCATAGAGTATGACTATGTAGGTCTTTATGCACACATTTTGGGTGTTGAAGTGGATGAGACACTTGCTGTAATTTCTGGACAGCAAGTAAATGAGGAGATCTCGATGCTGGTTCTCTCTCAACAAGACATCACCCCGATGTGTTTGTGGCCAATGGGAATACACAAGTTGAAAATGGAAATGCTTGGATTACTTCCATAAGTACTTTGATGGATAAATTTTTAGCTTATGATATGATGCCACGAGATCATGAAGACGTGATCATTGAGGATATTTTGGATGTGCTTGCAATTGTGTTTTGACACAAGGAATGATGATTCATGTGATATTGCACATACCTATGAGGATGCATTTGGCATATGCCATGCACATG
Source organism: Cibotium barometz (assembly GCF_041138505.1). Taxonomy (NCBI): domain Eukaryota; kingdom Viridiplantae; phylum Streptophyta; class Polypodiopsida; order Cyatheales; family Cibotiaceae; genus Cibotium; species Cibotium barometz. The sequence goes on from NC_141070.1 coordinate 25,342,506, forward strand.
AGGATGAAGATTACACATATGGTGAAGACATGCATTATTGGTCATGGTGACATTAGGCGTCTTGATGATGATGCTTATGCAGTTTGTTGATGATGACTCATATACCATCATTACTAGTGATGATGAGGAGAGCATCGATGTTGATGTGGATGATGGTAGTATGCATACACATGCTGCATATGATGAGGAGGAGAGCATCTATGTTGATGTGGATGATGGTAGTATGCATACACATGCTGCATATGATGAGGATGAGTCCTATGATGCTAGTGAGCATGTGGATGACATCATTGATGTGGATGGCATTGATGATATGGATGATATCAATAATGAGGCTACTCATGCATCTAGTAGTGTGAGCAGCCATTGGATACTTCATGGACCCAATCTATGACCCTTTCTTGAGAGATGAGTGGAGAGTCTATGATTGTGACCTCTACAAGGGTTATGCGGACAGTGATGAGGATTATGCCTTGGTACATATGGATTATGCTCAGGTAGTTACTTGTGATGTGGATCATGCCTATGGACCTATGCAAGGTGATGGATGCAATGAGGACATGGATTCACATTTGATGGAGCATGCTATGGAGTATGAGTCATTCTCTTTTGATGCTTATGGATGCCTATGCATTGACACAGACATAGTCTATCAGGCATTCACTTTTGGACATGATGTATTCGCATATGATCCGAGTGGGTGGATCTATATGGGCTATCATGTATCCACATGGTCATATGCATAGGTGCATTATCTTTTTGACCCAGGGGGACATTGGTGCATTACATCATCCATTTGATCCAGAAGGATGCAGGATAGATATGGTCATGGGTCAGGCATAGCTTGGATTTCCATTCGATCCAGGCATCATTATCACTAGCCTCACTGTTGACGACACCCTCCTATCCTTTCCATTTGATCCCGGCGAGCGTCGTGGACATGTTTTTGATGGCGGATACATCTAGGGCATGAGTGCATTTTTGTCTTTTATATATAACCTCTTGTATATGTTTGTGCACGATCACCCTTCAATTTCGAGAACGAAATCATTGTAGAAGGGGATGGTTTGTAACGAAGTAGATTTGGTGTCATATGCACATAGGGAGATAGGGCCTAGGCACTTGGGCTTAGGATCATTTACATATGTGCCTTTAGGGGCCTTGGGCTATGTATGATACATAGGGCTCATTGGCATTGTACACATTATTGATCATTTGACTATTACCTTTCTTAGAGCTCTCATGCCCAAGCTTTCATCGTGGACTTCTCCCATATGAGATGTTAGGATGGTGACCTACACCCATGTTGTCACTCCATGCCTTGAGTGGCCAACCCTAGTTTCTTGCATTAGAATAGTGTCCATGGATATATTTCTATTACTCATGACCTCACCTTTTTTAAAAAAAATTACAATGCGGTACTTAAATTAGATGCCATAAAGGTAAATACGACACTTAAATTAGATGCCATTAAGGTAGATTCAAACTCAATGTAACCTCACTTGATGAGACGCAATATTGCATCCTTGCAATAGAGCAGCTTGTCACACTATGGTGAAAATATAGAAAGAGTACAACTACTTGAACCATGCATTAACATTTTTACTTCTATTATGATGCAAGAAAGAAAGTGATTCTTGAGATAGTTGGCACTTCTTACTTGACATGGCAAGTTAGTCGTGATAGAGATCATGCAACTTTGCATTGATATCTTGACCCTTTCAACATAGCTAAAAACTTATTCAAAGACTACATTAATTGTTTGAAGATTCTAGCTTTCTTTATCAAATGGGCATTTGCAAGTTAATCATGATAGAGGTCATGTAATTTTGCATTGATATTTTGATCCTTTCACATAGTTAACAACTTCTTCAAAGACTTCATGGATTGTTCTATCCTCAATCACAGTCACAAATAGGTATTTTATGTAGCCAACTTTGCTCTTATTTATCTAGTGCAAAGCACTCTCTAGATTAGTAGACTTGAATGTACATTCCATCAAATGCTTGGTCATCAACTCACAAGCTCAACGTAGACAAGCATGTTGCCACATCGTAGGGCTACCATGTGACTCACCTTGATATTGCACTACCTTGTAGGGGTATTAAGCCTTGTAATCAAGCCACAAAATACCAATCAACATGTTACCTTTGGCAAAATATCCTACCATTGTATACACAATTTTTAATTCATATTTTAACTACAAACTTCAAAAGTGTTTTACCATGATGCCATATTATAAGATCAAATCTATTACTTGAGGTGTAATATAAGACTAAAAAATAGATTGCAAATGCACTCTCTTACAAACACATGTAGGAAATGTTCTCTAAACTCAAGCAAAAAACTGTTTATGCAATGCATACCTACTTCATTAAAACTTTTCATACATGGAGGCCATACTATTTTCCTTCAATACAAAGCTTCACAACCATGAGGACTGAAGCCTCAAACTTCTCAAAATAGAGAGAGAACAGTTCGGTCCTAGCGAGACTAGGTCCTAAAACCGACGACCCCATTAGGTCGCATCGATGCCCAAGTGGAGCCCAACAGCTTTACTCAGAAAATGTGTATTTATTACCAGACTGTAGGACATTACTTCAAAAGAATATGCACGCCCTCTTAAATGCTAGTTGTATAGCCATAAATGTAGGCACTATGAAATTGATCATCCAGCATGCCCACCCACACAGCTTCTCATGAACAGGGAGGAGGGGGGTGGTCTTTATACATCATACCCAAGCCAGCTGACCACAAACCACCACCAAAGTGCAAAGATTGGAATTTGAACCCCACATCTAATGATTGAAAGCCCAATGTGACCAAAACACACACACACACACACGTGTGTGCGCACAGAATAATCAATCTTATTATAAAATTCAAATAAACGTATACAAAGAAAAAAATGCAAGTTGAAAAAAAAAAAACCAACCACATTTCCCTTTATCACATTTCAGTATGTATGTACTTTAACAAAACGATACTATAAGATGCAGCTCCAATGCACCCACATCATCATCAAAACACAGGAGGTAAAAAATAAAAGCAGGGTGGCGAACCAATTGCTGCTTTCTACAGCATGAAAAAATAGGTTAGCCCAATTAATGCTAGCGCACTTGTGACTGAACAAGTCAACTCAGTGCTTGCATGGTCACGAATAGTACATTATCCAAGATGAAGTTCTCCACAGACTGATCAAGAACTCTTTGGGCATGAGAAAACAGCCTACTCACTCAACATAAAAGCTCCGTAGTCTGTCACAATTGGGCGTCTTGAAGGAAGGGTTCCACCGCCGATAGTTCAACTCTCTCCGACAGTTGTACCCGAGGATTTCCATGTGGTCTCTCTCCACTTTGGCCTCCACACTTCTACGAGAGGAGCTTCCCGGCGGATAATCCCTGTCAAAGGCTTGAGACTTTACAAAGAAGGGCACTTGGTGCTCCTTAGTAGAATACTGAAACTGATATGGTGCTACTTGCTCCATGTTGTAGACAGGACCAGAAAGCGGGATAAGGCTGATCAAAAACAAGGCCAAAACAGGTAGCACTTGCAAGAAGGTAAGCAACCCCCCTGATTTTTCGTGGGATCCACCCCCATCAGCTTGCCGGGCAGCAGCTGCCGTTCTCTGTGTCCGGACATAATGTGAGCGTTGGAATGCGTTGTTTGCATAGGACGAGCCAAAGAAAAACGAGTTGAAGATGTCATCTGCATTAAACATCTCATCGTAGGCGAAGCCATTTCCTCCACCACGATACCTAGCGCCAGTCTGATGACCTACCCTGTGAGGCTCCTCAGGACCATACTGGTCGTACTTTGCCCTGAGGTTCTCATCATTCAAACATGCAAAAGCCTTTGAAACAGACTTGAAAGCATCCTCTGCACCAGGGGCACTGTTCTTATCTGGGTGGACCTTCAGAGAGATTTTCCTGTATGCCTTCCTGATCTCTTCAGGAGAGCAACCCTTGGTGAGCCCTAAAATCTGGTAGTAGTCTTTGGTCTTTCGAATGCAGCGGACAATCTCAACCTGCTCTGCAGATGATACTACCTTGGGCGCAGAATTACCATTTGCCCCTGCTGTCCCCAGCTTACTTGGATCATGCTGACTTTGAGACTGTCCGTCTTGACATCCAGCATCTTTCATATCCTTTCTTATAGATGATAAGAGGGAGCCCAGAGGTAAGCTCGGATCCAGCCGTTGGGCCTTTGATAGAAACTTGAAAGCCCTTTCTTTATCCCCATCCTTCAGGGCTTTGTTTCCGAGATCCATACAATTCTGAGCTGCATCTTTGTTGCTGTCCATGCTTATGATCGGAAGAGCTTAGAGCTTAGAAGCTATGGAGATCTGTGAGCACAAGAAGAAATGTATCAAAAATCTCTCACTGAGAGTTTTTCTGGTCGTCCACCGCCCTCATGTCAAGAGATTAGGGTTTCACAACACTGCCCTTCAAGTTTCACATAGCCATACCGACTTGCTTTGTCAGCAAACACAGCTTTCACAGACACAAGGGAGATTAGAGTCTTACAGAGGCGACAAAGATTAAAGTTTATAAAATAACAGGGCTTCACATCAACTAGGGTTTCAAGGGTTTCACAGTGAACAAGGTTTTTAACCAAAGAAATTAGGGTTTCACAGAGGCTAGGGTTTCATAAAGCCCTTACTGCACGCAAAGGGCTACACAAAACTCAATGAACATGGAACCCTAAAATGCTTAGCGTGATCGAAGGTATCTCATACAATTGGAGATCAAAAGCAGATCTGGAAGCAGAAATTACACTTACGACTAAGCAGGCCATAGATCACAAACAGAAATCTAAATTATCCAACCTTCGCTATGTCCGCTCGCTGGGCAGAGAGGGACTTTCGCCGATGTCTTCAGAGCTCTAATCTCACAGATGCTATACATAAATACCTATATATTACAATTATGCTATACATAATTACAATATGTTTCTATGTATGTACCTACACACACATGTACACATGTATATCACATAAGTACATGTACGTATACACAGTCTCACCTATATGTATCTACATACACTTTTCTCAACTATATATATATACATGTATATGTATGCATACATATATACTTGTGTCTCACCTATATATATGCATACATATATATTCATGCATAAACTTTTCCATATGCATATATAAGGGACTTTATAGACCAACCCACGTCCATGAACTCTCTCCCCCATGCGATTGTTCCTACGACGTTAAAAAAGCTTCTTTCATCGAGTGTGTGAGTAAATAAACAAAATGAGCTAACCCTTCTATCACCCGTGCGGTAGATTGGTTAGCTCATGGAGTTGTTATTCAATACGTCTCGTGTTTGAATCTCACTTCCATTGGATAGATCATATTTGGTCTCTTGGGATTGTTCCTACAACATTAAAAAAACTTCTCTCTCTCTCTCTCTCTCTCTCTCTCACACACACACACACACACATTTAAAAAAAACTTAAACTCATGCCGCCTCTAGCTCGGGGTTGGCTTACCCCCTCTATTCAAACCAGCTCCGAATTTGATTAATTAACCCCCTCTATTCAGGCCAGCTCTAAATTTAGCTAAGCTTTTAACCTTACGACGTATAGGCCGAGCGTAGTGAAAATAAAAATAAAAAAATGCCTCGTTCAGCGGTCACTCTCTCCCCCGTTCGTTCAACGCTCTCTTTCTCGCTACGTTCAGCGCTCTCTCTCGCTCGCTTGCTTGCTCGCTACGTTCAGCGCTCTCTCTCGCTCGCTTGCTCGCTCGCTTAGCGGGACTTTACCCCAGCTCGAATACCAGCCACACCTACCTTTTAAAGCCTTTAGCGAGACTCCAGATACCTAACACTCCAGACATAGTCAATTTTAAAAATAAAAAATAAAAATAATCCTAAGCTCTAACATCTAAGCCTTTTATTGTCCCATGTCTAAGGTTCCCTCTCTCCAAGTAATTAATTAATACAAAACATAATTTTGGTGCCATATTGGAGCCTATGGTTGGGTTGGGAGTCCTAACCAAATTCATGTATGTCCTATGTCCTTATAGATGTATATGTTGTTTTGTGTAGATGATTATGGATTGCAGATGCTTGGACAAGCTTCTCAGGTATGTTTATGTGTGTGTTGGTCTTCGGCAGGAACATAGGTATATAGACTTCTTACTTGGGGTGTTTCAGTTGCATTTGGGCAACATATACAACACCTTATGAGCTAGTACAATTACACTTGTAGAGACCAATCCCTTTTTTGAGCTCAATCACCTTAGTTCACCCCTCATTGTACTAGATCCAAGCATCTTCAAAGTTCATGATAGAGTCTGAGGAGACAAATGAGCATATACTTCTTGTTTCCTTACTCTATGCATGTATCAAATGACAAATTTTAAAGGTTCTAGAGTGATTTCTCAATCCAAATATGTTTGGTAGCTAATGACATGTGGTGGCTATGTGTTTTGACTTTTCTTGCGTACTCAATTTATAAAAAAATGCCTACTTGAGCTTGGCTCAATCCAACGACACTTGAGCACATACACACATCCCCCTCGATAGAGGAGTGGGGGAGGGGGACACTTTTCACAGATGTAACATAGCACCTAAGTGCAAGGAGGGGTTAATTAGGAGACATAAACATGTAAGGGACCATTAAACACATAGTTATTTAATGTTATTTATTTATGCAATTCAGTCATGTATATTTAGAAATGGGGGGTTCTAAATTCAAAATCCAAACATGTATACTTACAAAAGGGGGGTAAACAATTATGTTTAAAAATTTGTAAATTTTTAAAAAATAGGGGTATTGTAAATGCATGCCTACATGCATTACAAAGAACACACACACACACACATGCATGCATTCATGTATGCCTACATGCATGTGCTATATATACCACATGCATGCCTACATGCATGTGGTATATGTGGGTTTTTATAAAGTGACCCCCACCAAGAACACACACACACACATGCATGCATTTATTCATGTAGATGCATGTATGCACTCACAGAGCATGCAATGTATACTACACTTTGTATATGCTTTTGGATTTATTGAACACATCGAGCATTTTCTCTACAACTCATCAATCTAAACAAGCACTATGAATGTGAAAATTTAAATGTTGACTTACTCATATCATAGAACATTCTTCTTTTAAGAATAACAATTAAATAAATATGTGACATTACATAGAAATTAAAACCAGTAAAGGTCATAAAAATTGGATAAGGTGGTGAGACTAGAATATCATCACCCAAGTGTAGCACCTCACCTAAAGAGAATGTGGGGGAAAGGGAGAGCTTCAAACCCTAGCAAGCAAACACGCACACAAACAAGAGAGAGATGGATAGCTGAATTGTCTTCTATCTTCTTCTTTACTCAATTAACATAACATAAAGATAAGAGTACACACTATATGGGTTAGTACTCAACTACTACAATATAAAAGGGTCGATCCATAATGTGAACCCAACTAAATGAGATGGCGCTATAACTATGCCAGTCTCTAGTAATCCAAAATGGCTATCACACAGCCTGTCATCCCACTGGCCACATATCACCCATAATCTCACCAACCATGCCAGTGGTGTAAATGCGGAAGCTATCACCCAAGCGGGTCATCAATGTCCACCGTAGCACTAGTTGAGCTCAATATCTCAACACTCCCCCTCAAGCTCAACTCCACACATTGCACTCCAAGTAAGCTCCTAAACCTGTGGAGCTTCTCTGTGCCCAATGCCTTCGTGAAGATGTCAGCCACCTAATCCTCTGTGCTGACATATACCCGATCTACATCTCCTACTAGAACCTTCTCCCTCACAAAGTGATAATGCACCTCAATGTGATTCGTTGCCCTATCCATGGGGTCTCCCGTGTCACCAAGTAGCTTCTGAAACCAAGCTACCTCACAAGCTGACATAGAGAGCATCGACTCTACTACATGAGCAGAGAGAGTAGAGAGAGAAAAATAACTTACTACATGAGATTGGGATATGAGAGTGGGAAGATTGTTACAGACATGAGGAAAATTACTTATGTGCTTCAAAATTTATTTCTTACTAGTCTACATGAGAGTAATTGACTCAGGGGTGCCCACTTGCTAGTTTTCAAACTTTTACAACCAATCTTTGTGGTGGGCACACAAAATCACCTTTCCCAAGTTTCAGAGTCACTAGATATGAGCAACTACACTATTATAGTATTATTGAACAAGGCGAAATGTCCACTAGCCACACTGGAGTGGGCTTGCTCAAGGACATTGACGTATTTGAATTCCTAAGGATAGCACCTCTCATAATCTCATCTTGGCTTAACTTGTTTAATTGTACCATAATTAGCTGGTAGGGGTTGCCTTTTCAATAAGGCATCTTGCTTTGTCTCTGTTAAGGGGTATCTCTTGGAAGACCATTGGCCAAATACTATGGACAATCTCTTCAGCCCATTATGGAACAATACAGAGTTTGAATAATGGGGCATTCGATAATTCATCCTCCACTCTGACCAATGGTTCTCCATTAGGTATGTGTGCATGCATATGTTGTGAGTCCTTTCACACTATCACCATGAAATTAAACTCTATTAAGATCAAAAGCCATTGAGTTATCCTTCATGTAGTGCAAGTTTTATTGATGTGACCAAGTAAAAAAGTGCTTGATGGTCTACGAAAAATATGAATTTGTTCGCTAAAACCTAATGACAATATTTCTTTATAGCATAGACCATTGAGAGTCATGCCCTTTCTGTGTGGTGTAGTTCAATTCGGAATCATTTAAAGAAAATAGGGGAAATCCATGTTATGCTCTCCTAGTTGTGCCAATATATAGCCAATTTCGAAAGCCGAGGTATCGATGTGCACATAGAAGATAATATCCCAATTGTGAAAGCTGAGGTATCAGTACACACATGGAAGCTAATTTCCCAGTTGTGAAAGCCGAGGTCACATGGAAGATAATATCCCAATTAGGAGATCTTAGGATTGGTGCAGTTGCTAAGGCCATCTTAAGAGTGTTATAGGCTTTTCGACACTCACCTATCCACTCAAAGATTATGAGTAGCCTATATAAGAGTCTAGCTATGTCAGCATATAAGATTATGAATATTTTATAATATCTAAGGTATCCCATGAATCGTTGCATCCCTTGAAGTTTGTGGGTGGTGCAAGCTCAATAATCTGCTTTACCTTGTTGTTCTCCATAGAAATGCCATGATCTAAAACAATGTGGCCAAGTATCACCCCATGTCTTATATCCAAAATTCGCATTTAAGTAGCCTAAGGGATATTGTATATAGTCTTCATTTTTCAAGTAGCTTCCTTAGGCACTAGATATGTGCTTTACATTTGGAAATGATGCAAAGGTCATCCAAGCAAACCTCAAGGAACTCCCTAAGGTATTCCTTATATACAAGCCCTTAGAAAGGGCCTGCGGAATTGGATAGGTCAAATGGCATAACTCTATACGCATGAGTGTCCCATTATTATATGGTAAATGCAATCTTATATTGATCTTTTGGGTCTATCTTCTTTTGGTTATAGCCCAAAAACCCATCAAGAAATTTGTAGTAAGCCTCCTTGCCCACTTGTTTCAGCACATGCTCAATGAATGGTAACGGTAATGGTTGTGCAACGTGGTTGCATCAATATTTTTGAGGTTAACACAAACCTAAATTTTTCCATTTTTATTAGGCACTATGGCTATTGGAGATAGCCATTCCATGTCCTCTATCTTGTAAATGAATCTAGCTTCGATGATGTTAATTATTCTGGAGTATTTTGGATTCATATGATAGGCCTTGTGCCATGATGGCTTTGCTCCTTTATCAATGTAACTCCTTGTGCCATGGGAAGGGCATAGGAAACTATTCTTGTCATGAGGCTTTGCCTAACCGCCCTCGAGAGCACGTGGAAGCTCAATCGAGAAACCAATATGCCAACACACAAAGCACAGTCAAGGTGTGTCACTCAGCTCATGAATGCTCGTGGCTTGTCGATCCTCATAGGTAGCACCGTGAAAGAAGCACTCAAGAGCTCACCCTCCTCCTCCTTGTCATTTGTTATTGCTGCACACCAATGGAAGTTAACCCTCCTTACAACTCAATCTCACACACTCACTCTCTTGCATACATGTAAGAAAGCACACAAGATCTCAAACAAGCAAGAGGCAAGAAAGAAAGCAATAGCATAGGAGAGTAGAGAAGAAGAGAACTATATTGAATTAGCATAAGAGAATACAAGACAATGAGAGGTTGGCTTTCCTTTTGCCTTATCTCCTTCATTTCTAGGATTCACACCATTTGGACATACACATTTAAAATAAGGTTCTTAGGCTCTCTATCCCACCTAGGGTAGTGTAAACACTCATCCAAAGGTAGTAACCTAAACTCCTTGATCCTGTGGTGTGCCTTTCATAGACAAGCAGCAAGCACACATGCAAAATATACAATAGATGTCTTTTAAGTGAATTTCGGCCATTCCAGCGCATCGATGCCATAGACATCTCTAGCAAGGGTTAACATGCCCCCCTTCTTGATATAGATTCCATCCTCGGAATATGTCTGTGAAGATGAGTTAATGTCACCCTGCAATGGAACTGTGAGATGGAACTACGATAGAAGGTGACTATCGGATAGCCAAGTCTTGCGATACCTACATGAAAAATGATTCAATCAGTAAAATATTCCTTGTAAAACAATAACATGAAACATGTACTTAAAAAATGGATATGTATGAATAATTCTTTTTTGGTTATGACAAGGTGAACTTAACTTGCACTTCAAAGAGGAAAGGTGAGGCCAATTTATCTTAGAGGTTAGTAATAAGCTTAGCTACACCTGAACTGGTCTTAGTCACATACCTATGGTTATGGTTGAATATCAAAATAATAGACCCTTGTGTACTTAGTGGTAAGAGTGCAGGTGTTTAGTATCAAGATACTTAGACCCTTTGTACTTAGTGGTAAGAGTGAAGGTTTTTAGACTTTTGTTTTATTTTGGTTATTTTTCTTTCCTTTTCTTTTCTAAATAAAGATAAGGCACCAACCTAAAAAGACCAAGTCAATGACCCGAAGACCTCCCAAGAGTATCTAAGGACCACCATGAATCTCCTAATTACAGTGATGGCTTAGCCTTTTCCTTTTATTATCTTATTTAGCGACACAAGGTCCTATCCCAAGAGAACCAAGGCATTGTCCCAAAGGTACTACCATGAGTAACCAAGAGTCCTGCCAGGATCCTACGTGGGCGATAGTTATCTTCTTTGTCTTTTTTTTTAAATAATAGTTATGGTTGAAAAGCAAACAGGGAAACATGTAAAGTGCCTAAGGTCAGATGGAGGGGGAGAGTACTTCTCCAATGAGTTCTCTGAATTTTTGCAGAAGAATGGTATTCAGAGACAGTTATTATTATTATTTAAACCTAGTACTCACCTAAAGTTCACTATAAAGGCTATTAACCACAATGGTTAACATTATTTTAAAAGCTTGGTTATGCTTCATGTAATTTATTTTTATGTAAAACTACGCTAAGCACCATGTAAAAGATATATGAGATGACCGAGCTTATGACATGTGTAATGACCAAGCTTATGACCGAGCTTATGACATGTGTAATGTCGGCCATGAACAACAAGCCTAGGTGTACATAGAGCTAGAGAACCAATTTTAGGCCACCAATTGTTAAATAGATAGTCAAACATTGTAAAAAAAGAGAGTTCATATATATAAGTGACTTATGAAATATACAATCCCATTATCACAATTTAGTCTTCTTCTCTCTCCCTCTTTCTCTCTTGTGGCTATGGTGGTGAGCTTGTGTGTATGCATGCTTTCTTGCATGATTGTATGTGTGTTCTTGTAGGTGATGCTCCTTGGCTTGCCTCTTCTCCTTCTTCCTGCTCTCTCTCTCTCTCTCTCTCTCTCTCTCTCTCTCTCTCTTGCAGACACCAAGGCATTGAGATAGGAGTTGAGCTCTCCATATCTCCTCCTCTCATTCCTCCCTACCTAACTCAAGGAAAGGTCCACTTGGGTGACACAAGTGGTGGTGGAGTGAGCCCCTAGTGGCTTCCCAAATCGAGGAGTTAACCCTCATTAGGGTTGGCTAAGTGCATGTTCCCGAACCAACCCTTGCATTGTATCTTTTCTATTCTCTTCTTCCTCTCTCATGCAAGGAGTATGCTCATTTAGGTGAACATCTTTAGGGCCGCCGGGGATAGCACTTAGCTTAGTGGCCTCCACATTCTATTCCTAAGCTAGAGTCTTTATTTGCTTGAATGGAATGCAAATCCATTGGTAGGAGCTGGTTATGAGATGTTTGTTTGATTTGTGTGATTTTATTTTTCTATATACAATGGAGTGCAATAGATAATTGGGAGCATGAGGAGATCCGAAGGCTACACCAAAAGTGGGAGCTATAAGTGCTCTAATCTTGCTCTTAATTCCATTAATTTTGGTTTTTTCTTCAAGTAGTTTAAAACTACATATAAGCTTAATTCCACCATTAATCTTAGGATATTATGATTAATTAGGCATTCCATGCATCATTAGGTAGCCTGGACCTAGCCTAAGCTATCCATAAAAAGAAAACCCTAAAAATCATCATTGAGGGGGAGAAATCACGGAAAGACTAAGAAAAAACTGGGTGCAGTTCAATCTCAGGTTGTATCTTTGAGAAGTGAATGGCCGTTCACTCGTTCACTTCACAGAGATATGATTGTACCTTCTTAAGCCATGCCTGTTCACTTCACAGAGATATGATTGTACCTTCTTAAGCCATGCCTATTCACTTGCGAAGGGAGGATCTTTCCAAATCTATCTCATAAATGTAAGTAATGTGCATTAAAGAGAATATAAATGTGCATTAAAAAGGTTTAAAAAGGTACAACTAAACTTTTAGGAGAATATTTGAAGGCAGTTGTCACAGAAGATACATCATTTTGGCATAGTTAAGACACTTGCTAGTAAGTTTGTGAGCGTACGTCTATACCTTCATAGACATACATCTGTACCTTCATAGATGTATGGCAACCGTACCTTTTGCAATTGAATGCCCATTTCCCCCCACTGAAAAATCTTTTTATTGACACAAGACACGGGCGTACCTTTTGTAATTGAGCACTCATTCCTTCACCAAGGAACTCTTGTTCCTTTGTCTATCCATGACCATACCTACAGCAATGTACGACCGTAACTCTTACTAAGCCATGTCCGCAACATCAAGCGAACGCATGTTCCTCTATGAACGAACAACTATTCCTAAGCTTCCAGAGGGTAAAAATTTCCTTGTCTAGAGCGTGACTCTGCACAATTACTTGACACATCCATGCACCTACGCTCAGGAAAATTGGTGCGAAATAACTCCTTATTTGATATCCTATCCAAAATCACTTACTAGATCTAACTCTTTGGCTAACACATTGTGGAGTCTTTGTTAGCACCAGTGAAATCGAAGAACATCCAAGCATGGGACAAATCACCCTCAACTTAAAGACAGGAGGATTGGTTGTGCAGGTCATAGACCATTGACTCAAGAGAAATACCCAAGATCCCTTGCACATTCACAAAGGAGTCTGACTCAAGATTGAAAAACTTTATCCTGGGAAACACACAATCAGAAGTGCCTTTATCCTTGAGACTGAATAACTTTATCCTAGGAAACACACAATTAGAAGCGCCTCATCTCAAGAACACGAGCATAGATCGGCAGGGCTAGATAACTCCATCCAAACTGATCCAACGATCTGGGGGGCTATGCTGACTACTGTGTCACGAGATAGATTCATTTCAAGATTGCAGGCCAACACCAGGCCAAGAACCAGCTCACCAAGGTCTAGAGACCTCCTACCAAAGAGAAAGAGCCCACCCAGAACTTTCTAACTAGAACACAACACACATGTACAGCCACTATCTGCCTCACAGAGTGTATCTTGGATACCATATGGATCCTTACAAAGCACACACCAGCCCACCACCTCTGAGGCACGGTCCACAAATGGGATACTATCCTCCAGGCTTAGCTCCCCACCTACATCAGCCCCGGCCATGGCAGGACTGACAATGGAAATGTTGAGGATAGCCATGGAAATAGGGAGGGGGATAACTTCAGGAATTGTACCACCATCACCTGCACAACCAGTGTAGGGGCTAAGACTAGAAAGGAATAAACCGGCCCACATATCCAAACTTATCACTAAGTTTGACAGGTCTGGAGACCCCATACCTCATCTGGAGATGTTTAACTAGAATTGTAAGGCATTTGGCCATATGGAAGATCAAGTTAAGGTGAGTGCCTTTGGCCTCACCCTCGATGGAAAAGTTGGACAGTGGTTCCAGTTACTAAAAGTAGAAGACAACGCTACCTTTGATGCCTTGAAGAGGCTTTCAAAGTAGGATATTTGAGACAAGGAACTCGATGGAGTTTGATTGAGTAGTTCCATAATGTAAAACAGAAAGAGGGAGAATCCATCCGGGATTATATCAATCGGGTGAGATATCTTCACTTTTAATGATAGGAACAAGTTCTCTAATGAAAGGCTGATCGGTCACACTTAAAGATGTATCCTTGCATAACTCCCTATATGCTCTGGGGGGCATACCTCCTTTGAGCAATTTTGCAGAAGTGCCATGGATTTTGAAGACCATTTCAAGGGAACTTGCTCCCAATAATTGTATGAGGACACTTCTGAAGCTTCCTTTAAAACCATAAGCACAAAATCGGAAGGAAAGGGAAAAGAATCCTCTTCACGACAACAAGTGGAGCAACTAGTAGAGTTGCATTAATGTAGCAAATGACCCAACAATGGAGAGTAGGCCAAATCCGTGACCCCGCCATGACCAAGTAGGGAAATCTCATGTTTACCCCAAGAGAGAACTAGTATGGTGCCCGATTTGTCGAGAAAACCACACTAGTATAAAATGTCCCCGTTTCATACCTAGACCCACTCTCTACTACGCTTACTGCCAAAGGTGAGGCAATCACAAAACCTCAAACTGCTACCACCAAAGAGTTGCTCAAGCAAGGCCTCTATCACATAGGCCCTGTCACACCTAACCCGAGGTAATCGCGGCCTTGCCAGCCCCAGCACAACACAATGCACCTCAACCCATGAAGTGGCCCGGTGAGGAATCCTCTAAGTACCAAAAGTACCCTTTCCTCCCCTAGTCCTTCCACCACATCCACCATTATCTTGAGTGACCCTTGCTCACCAGTTTACCTTGACCAAAATCTTTGAAGAAGGTGAGGAGGTAGAATCTATTAACAACACCATCTTTGAACACCCTGAGCAAACTAGCCCACCCCCGTAAATCCTGTGAGTCACTACATGATGGAGGGTGAGAATATGTACCCCTTATACCTAGCAGCCCGCAATACCACGGGGACGAAACTTGAACAGAATGTCTATATGACTGCCTATGCAATGCTATCACTATTCTAGACCTCATTGAATAGTTGAATGTCCAGTCAAGAAAGGGATGGCTAGTACTCCCTGTGAGACTGCTCCCACCTTAACTCCCTTATGTACAGGTTGTGGGATAGACCTTATGTACAAGTTGTGAGTGATCCCACCTTAACTCCCTTATGTACAAGTTGTGGGATATACCATATGTACAAGGATTTCCCATTAAGAACGGCTGCAATGGGGAAGGGAAATGAAGCTAAACCTAGTACCAACATTAACTTGGTGAGTATATAGGATGGCTTGATCCACACAGTACCTCTGAATGCAGTCACTCAAATGTAAAGCAAAAGGAGAGTCGTAGCTCACTCTGTCGAAACATCTACTTTGAAGAAGTAGGAAACATTAGGACATGCAAGGATCTTATCTTCTAAGGAGGTTCTTGAACAAGCACAAGCAACTAGGCGCTCTTGAAAGAAAAAGGCCCCACAAAGATCGGCAAGGGAGATAGCCGTGTTGTATAAAATATGGGTCCGATGAGGGGACAACTACCAGTGTGTCATCTTCCTCATCTAATGAAGAAATAACACTACTGTTTGCCCCTCAAGCAAGAGAGAAAATAGATAACAATTGTCTTCCCAAAAAGTTAGTCAAATATCCAAACCCAATTGAGGAAAAGGGAAGACTAAAAGGCTGCTGGCTCAGGAGTTAGTCAAGGATTGTCAGGCTCAATTGGAGGAAAAACCTTAAGCAGTTTAAATTGTGGGAAGTTCCTCTATGCCCAACTTCTTGAAATAAACTGAGGAAACCCATGAGCTTAATAGAAGTCCCAACCACCAAGCACTCCCTGAGAATCTCCCTCAAGAGGTAGACCGAAAAGCCACGACGACAGTCCTACACCAAGTAGACCCTATTGTTGTGTATCTTAAGAATCTAAGGGATGACCACCCAAGAAGATCACACACAGTGAAGTTTATATCCCTATACCCTACACCTTAAAAAGCCTAAGAATGAATAGGGATAATGTAAGGTTCCCCCCTTCCACAAATGGGGGAAACGCTTAAGATAGTCACTAAGTCTTATCTTAGAGAAAATTTCCTACTCATCGACACCTTGACCATACAGAGATTCCAGGATACGATTCATAGGTAAGACCTAGTTCTATCCCGCAGGGGGAGCGTGGTCTTCTAAAAATCAAATCACCCATAGGGTAATTGATCATAATTTGGGCAACTACTAGTCTTGATTCCTAGAGACAACGCTTTTTTCCTCATCCATGCAAGGCACAGCCGTTGGCCTAGTCTTCTAGAATAGAATTGCTCGAGAACCTATTTCTCTAACGTAGGGCTTTCACTTAATATGTTGGAAAGCTACCCAACTAATCGGGTCCACCCGTCCATAGGATGGTGCCGTCAGGGCATTCCATCCTCCCACTTTCCATCCTACTCACGCGTCAATTTGTTTTCTAATTAATCCTACCACACTGTTTGACATAAATAAACATATTCCTTAATTAAGACCCTTTTCACAAGGTTTGTTAAAACAGCCTTTTTCTACAATACAATCATACCAAAGACAAGATTTATAAAAACAAAGTTAAACATGAATCAATTTCATACAAGCCAAAGTGGCTCTCTTATTCTTTTCCTTTATACCGCCGATGATCTAGAATTCGGCCTTCCAGCCTCCACATGCTGGGCAAAACCCTACGGGACCATACACCTCATCGTCGGCCGCTGGCGAGGACTCAAGCCGGCCTGTCGCCCTCTCAGGCTCCATCGCTCGATCCTCCCGCCCCTCAGAGGGATGTCTGCGCACTAGGGTGGGCTAATTCACCGCACTAGCCTGGGCCCTCAGAACTAGGCAGCATCACAATCACTTGCCTCAATCGGCAAACCTCATTCTCCCAATGGTATGAGGGATACCATGGGCCAACTCCGGGCCTTACTAACGTCTCCGCCGTCCGGCTATACAAGCACAAGAATGGGGCAGCGTCAAGGCAGGGAGAAGTTGTACCTGTACCTTAATTTAACCAAGATAACAATCCATTTACTCACTAAACCATATGACTAGGATCCATGTCACCTTCTTTAAGAAAACAATCTTTTTCACAAAGATTTTAGCATTTCAACTTGAGATTGCGCGATAAGATATTCTTTATTAAGGCATATGCTATTGCTTAAAAGAATACAAACTTTAAATAGTAAATCAATCAAATAGATCACTATTAACAATTAATAGAGAAGCCGGGGCCATACCTCAACCCCTAAGAATGATATATAATTGAAAAACAAAATATGTATATACCTCATAGAAATTTGTCGTTTATCGTTACCTTTGCCTGCTCGTTATTAACAAGAGCTTTAGAATATAGAGTCTTATAATACCTTCTCTTATGATTGAAATCATCCAATCATCTCCAAGCTTTATCTCCTCTTACTCATACTGTGACTCTTCTCTCTAAGATCTATGGCAAAATAGCCTTCTCTTACAGGGCTACGGCATACTATTCTTTCTCTAAAAGAAAAGCTATGGAGTTTTGGTCTCTTCCTCCGAAAGACTATAGCAATCTAAGCTTCTTTTCTGAGATAT
Source organism: Cibotium barometz (assembly GCF_041138505.1). Lineage (NCBI taxonomy): Eukaryota > Viridiplantae > Streptophyta > Polypodiopsida > Cyatheales > Cibotiaceae > Cibotium > Cibotium barometz. The sequence continues at coordinate 25,360,477 of NC_141070.1, forward strand.
TAGATAAGAATGAAGGGATATATGCATCTCAAACTCTAGGATTACCTTGAGGCTACTTGCTGTCTTCTCACAGTTTTCTCTATGTAAAGACCCTGACAGAAACAGCAAATTGTTTCGGCCATAACTCTCTGATAAAAACTCAGAATATGGTCATATAACCAGTCAAAAGAACGGGAAGGCATCTGGTCTACAAGCCAGCGCGGGCAGAATAGGCAAAAACGTCTGTATATAGCCACAAACGCACCATCTTTAGAAATGCGTTGTTTTTCCACATTTTTAGTATGCATGGACTCTAAATGTGTAAAAGTACTCTAAATATGACCTCTTATCACCTAAAATCGAAATTCTATTTTTGGGGATACTTATCTCTTAATTGAACTATTCTTATGTTCTTATTTCTTTTAGGATTTTTAGAGCTAATATTTTTATTCTAACACTTTTCTAATGTTTCTAACCTTATTGTCTCACTCTTTCTAATTACACTCTCTTTTCTTATTGAAATCTATATTAAAAGAGACACATACATACATGGCTTGGGAGGGACCTTACAGATAACCGGATTCATGAACCTACACACTCATTTCGAGAGATATTGTAGGTCTCTCTTCCTTTTAGTCTTCATAAGTCTAGATTCCCATTGGCACCTTACTCCAAGGTAGCCCGAGTCTATGGGTGGAAGGATTTCAAGGATTGGATAGAAGGAAGGCTTGGAGCAGGAATGTAAGAACAAGCGGAACCAGGAAGTTCCAATGAGACCGATGATCCCTAGAACTAGACAGAATTACTGGCGTTCCTATAGTCTGGGTGAACAAGTTAGGGCAGTATTTTAAAGGAGATGAACTCAATGTAGCACTGTCCCTAACTTTTGATGAGCTTCAAGTCACCGGCATCCTACATGGTGGGGCATGAGTGAGCATTGTTACCAAACAATGCTGGGAAAAATGGGGAAGACCTCCTATGGATGACACCGCATTGATTGTGAAAGTAGAGCTGATGGAGCCACTGAAAAGCCCATAGGTCTTCTGCTGCGGGATTCAAAAAGTAAGATTCTTGGAACCAATTTCCAACACACCTTTGTAGTGATGAACTTTGGCCAGTAGCCTATTTCGTACGAGTGCATCTTAGGATGACCCTTCATGAGAGAACCTAGGATTATCCATGACTAGGATGCACCGATCACATTTACATTTGAAAAAAAGACCGAACACTAAAGGTCAACCTACACACTTGGAAGATCCATCCAATGAGTGGAGACCCTTGGAAAAAGATTTAGTGACTACTGTGAAATCTACTGCAGTACATTTATGACAAACATGCCATAAAATGTTGGATGATGAATGCTATAGCATGGAATTTTCACCTCTCCTAGAGCCAGAAGACTCTAAGAACTGGATGCACATCCTTGCTACCATGGAAATTCTTCCAAAATGCAGGGGTACAAGATTTTCCACGGTATACGAGCAAGAGATCACATCCCTCTACATGCTGAGTGCCATGTGTATGCCCGATGCTACAAGTCAAGAACCTCTGAGAATCAAAGAGGAAAGACCATTATAGGAAAAACACGTCTGCAAGACCCTTTAAAAAAATGGCTTCATAGAAAAGGAAGGTTACATCTTCCCAATAGAATCGAAAAAGCATTGGCTAAGATATGTGGAGGCTGTTAACACATTCCTACTTTTGCCATCTGGCAAAAGGAGCTTGACGAGTTCCCCATTCAAGTTAACATCGTGACCACAAAAAAAAAACAATTCCCAACATGAACCCAAAAATCTTTGCCGCTATGTACGTAGAACATGAAACAAAAAATTAGTGCAAGCCGAGTGGGAGGCCAAAAAAAGAATGGATGAGGAAAGCGCTAAAGCTGAGGACACCAAACAAGTCCCCAAACACTTCAGAGCCTATAAGGTAGAAGACCATTTTGTTTGATATGAAAAGGCCTAAGAACCCATGATGGGAAGCCAGGAACATCTTATGATGGTTCGGCCAAGGTCAAGGAGATCAACTTGGTACGCCCAAGGGAAGATCCAAGGCCCATCTACATTGGGGAAGACCTCTCCACCCCACAGAAGAAGAGACATTTCCTTACCTCCTCATGGAATTTTAGGATTGCTTTGCCTGGAAATATACGAATATGAAGGGTGTGCCTCCTAAAGTGGTTACCATCCCCATGGTAGAAGGAGCAAGGCCAGTGAAGCAGAGAGCATACCCTATGAACCCCAAGTACTCCAAGATGGTTCTGGAAGAAATTGATTAACTCATGGATACCGGATTCATCTACGAGATAGAGCACACCGAATGGGTCTCACCCATCATGATGGAACCCAAAAAGAACAAAAAAGTGAGAGTGTGCATAGACCTCAAAAAGGTCAATGCCGCCACAATATGAGATCACTATCCATTGCCCTTCATAGAACATGTGCTCAAGTGAGTCATAGGAAAGGAAGCCTACAACTTCCTTGATGGGTTTTTTGGCTACAACCAAGTGCTGATTGACCCAAAAGATCAACACAAAATAGATTTTGCCACATTAAATAGGGCACGTATGCATACCGAGTCATGCGATTTGATTTGACCAATGCCCCAAGCACATTCCAACACCTAATATGCACAGTCTAAGAAGTATCTATGGAAATTCCTTGATCCCTTTCTCATCAATCCACTGTGTGAATCCATGATATGCGATGATCGAGCTCACGACATATGTAACGCCATCCATGAGCAACAAGCCTAGGAATACATAGAGCTAGAGAACCAATTTTAGTCCCCAATTGTTAAATGGGCAGCCGTCCATTGTAAAAAGAGAGCTTATGTATATAAGTTACATGAAATATGAAAAGGATATACAATCCCATTATCACAATTAAGTCTTCTTCTCTCTCCCTCTTACTCTCTTATGGTTATGGTGGTGAGCTTGCGTGTATGCATGCTTGCTTGATTATATGTGTGTGCTTGCTTGCTTGATTATATGCTCCTTGGCTTGCCTCTTCTCCTTCTTCCTACTCTCTCTCTCTTTCTTTCACTCTTCCACACACCAAGGCATTGAGAAAGGAGTTAAGCTCTCCATAGCTCCTTCTCTCATGCTGCCTACCTAGATCAAGGAAAGTTCCACTTGGGTGATGTAAGTGGTGGTGGAGTGAACCCCTAACGGCTTCACATCAAGGAGTTAACCCTCATTAGGGTTGGCTAAGTGCATCTTCCCGAATCGACCCTTGCATTCTCTCTTTTCTCTTCTCTTCTTCCTCTCTCTTGCAAGGAGTATGCTCATTTAGGTGAACAAAGGCTAAGTGGGATTACTTGGCATACTCCATTTACATATTATAAGGTCATTCATGCTTGATAGGTACATTACTAAGTCTAAGAAATAATATGGCCATTAAGTTCCTCTAAGTGGCAAATTAGAAAGTAGTTCATTCTAGTCATAAGGTCATTGAGTTAATTCCATGAATGCAAGTTTATGAAGTAAATAAATAATTTTGAAGTTGAAGTTAATTAAGGTATACCTGAGCAAGTGAAAGAATTTGGTCCATATCAAGGTTGCGCCTCTACTACATGGGTTCTTCAAGTCATAAAAGCTATATTTGGTGCTTGGATTGCAACTCAATAACCTATAAAATAATTCTATTTAACAATCTCATCATAGTAAATAAGCAAGTTTTCATTCAGCATCACTAGGTTGATCTTCCCACTTCCTAAAATATAACCTTCTATTGGATGAATAGGTAATGGTATCAACGTATCCTAGCTATGGTGGAAGGGCATAGGTACTACATGTAAGTTGGTCAAGCATCTCACTCCCTGACAAGCATCAATAAACCCACCTACTGCTAAGCCAAAATGAACATGATGTTGGTAATAGCATCTCATAAAATCATGGGGTGAGTGAAAGGTAATGCTCTTACCTCCATTTCTCGATTGCCTCCTCTTGGGGTATTCTTACTTGGTTAGGTCCATCATGCATAAAGAACACTTAGGTCGTCATGCCTTTGCAGTGTTAAACCTACCAGGGATTGGAGTATTACAGTGCCATAAAGTCAAAAATATGTCCTACATTGGGATGCAACAAAGAGCATACAACAATTACATGCATGCCATGGATAAATGGGCTAGAATTGCAATAAAAACAAATTAATTGAAAGTATTTCCACAAGTTGCTCCTAAAGATGTATAGAAGTAAGGAGAGTAGGTCTAGAAAGGTGGTATGTTGGACACTCCCTGTTGATAATACCATTCTTGAGAGTTTGGATCTAGAATAGGTGCACTGGTGTTGCGCCAAATTAAATCCATTACTTGATACCTATAGATCATGCAAAGAAGTTATGAAAAGATCATTTGCCATATTTTAAGAATTCTCTTTTTCTTAGATGTGTGCTTAGCTTATGTTATTTTTATGGGTTTTTTTAAATTAGTTCTTAATGTCGTATGTGTTTTTTATTTGATAAGCAATATACTTACTGTACATGTTGGAGTTATGTATCCCAACAGGTTCATGCTTTGTGTGAAATTAAGTTGTTAGGGAACAAAATATTATTTGGGGTGGAAATATAGAAGTTTATTGTACGCTCCCCTTCCTACTTCCCATCATCCATGGACTTCTCAAAGAGTGATGTATACCTTTTAAAGCCAATTTTTCCATTTTTCTTGATGATGAAGTAGGTGTGATGAAGAACACTTTGACACCATAAGAATATTAACATCAAGTTGTAAGGGTGGCAAGGGACTCTCGTATGGCCGAATTAGGCTTATTGATTTTTCCTCTGGAGGCATTGGGGGAAGTGTAATTTTGGGTGAGACAGCAAGAACTTCCACCATAGCACTTTCATTGTGAGAGGCTTGTTGAGATAAGGGTAATTGTAGAGCCTCTCTTATTAAAGTAGAAGTGATTGAAGTAGAAGCATGCTTTGTTTCCCCTTCTTGATATAGAGTCCAAAGTTTGAGGGTTTTTGGGGATCCAAATGTTTTGAGGGAGGGATGGCAAAGATTTCATCACACGACCTACTTTCCCTTGTTTGCTTTTAAATTGTTGAAGTTGGCTGTTGGCAAGGCTTGTACATTGGGGGCATCACTTAGAATGATTAGATTGCATTTTAGAACCCAAATCCAATTGATTCAATGGTGGAAGCCTTGAGCTTGAAGAAGATGAGTGGGAATCCACCTTGAAGTAATTTTAGGTTTGACTTGATTGTAGCGACAATTTTGCCTAGGCTTTCAGGCTTTTGGTTATTGAGGTAAAGCATGTTGGGTAGATTTGGGAATCCATTAAAGGTAGGTTATATCTTCCTTTCACTTGGGTCCTTGTTGACTGTTGGTTCTTCTTCGCAAAAGATGTGAATGTAGAGTTGGCAGTAAATGTTAGTGTGTGAAGGACGTAGCCTTGGGTTGAGTTAATAGAGTGAGGCTTCAACCTTGCGACACTTAAGTGCTAGGTGTTGTAGCATGCATTAGAGGTGTTGAGTGAGGGATTTTTTCCATAGAAACACTACCTGTAGCCCAATTAATTATGCACTGAGCTACATTCATCCATGTCCACCACCGAGAATGACATTTTCTTTCAAGGTTCCAAGAGGCATGACCAAAACGTTATCAACCAAGTGCCTATTATCACCGTATATATAGTTTCAAGCAAGCCAAGAAGTTTGGTATTTTTGATGCTAATACCTTCTACTCTCAAGTTCATTTTTCAAGTTGAGGTTTACTCAATTGATTATTCCATGCAGTAAAAAGAGAGTAAAGTATGACTATTAGCACAACCTATGTCAAGTAGTGCTGCATTGTAGAATGATAGGTAATTCAATTGGTATCTTGATAGGTGGAATATATTACTCCTTGTCATCTACTACCTCTAAAGTATATGCTTGTGCAATAGGTTTGATATTTGCTTCCTGACATTGTTGAAGTTTGATTTGTTTCTCTTGTGCTTTCTTTTGGGCTTGGATCTTTTGTGTAGCATATTCCTTGGCAGCTAGTTTGTCACGAGAAGTGCGCAAGGCATCTTCAGTCAAAGGAACACAGTATTTCTTAAATTTACTACTATTAAGGAAACCAAGGGTTTCAACTCTGTCGAGTCTCAATGCGTATGGTACCTTGTGGCATAACTTCACAAACTTTAAATGGTCCTTTTCCCGTGTACTTAAGCTTTTTCTTGTCAACAGACCCATACATAAGTACAAGATCTCCTACCTTGATCTCTTTATCTTTAAGGTTTTTATTGAGCCACCGTTTTCTATGGCCTTTCTCAATTAGCATATTTTGCATGACAAGTTGTCTTTCCTCGTCTAGTTGTTCCAAAACCAACAACTGTTCAACTAATTTATTACCATTAAGCTTCTCATAACCACTCTCAAGATAGTAATTATGAACTCCCAAGGCATTATTTCCTCTAGTCCCGTACACCATCTTAAAGGGCATACAACCAATTGTAACCTTGTACCATGTGCGATAGGCCCATAAAGCTACTATGAGCTTAGACTCCCAATCAGTGCATCAAGCCTCCACAGTCTTAGTTAAGATTGAAATAAGAACTTTGTTGGTGCTCTTTGCTTGGCCATTGTCTTTGGATAATACGGCATTGATTTGTAGTCTGCAATCATGGATGTAGTAGTCAAGCAAAGGTAAGAGTCCCACCTCATAGCAATGAACCTTTAAGAGCCAAAAGCCTCATATTCATCAATGTTGGGTTCCCAAATGATTGTTAAAGGCACATGGATACTATGAAGGGAACATAAAGATATGGGTACCTAAACATACAACAATGTAGTAAAGCCATCATACAAGAACCTTGCCATCAACCACACCAATCAACCAAGATACTACATCAAATCCCACTAGCATAACTTGGAGATGTAAGGCAAATGAGAATGGGTCCCTATCAAAGTAACAAAGAAGGTGTGGGTGCCCAAAAAGAAACCAAGTCAAAAACCTAACCTCACTAATCCTGACCACGAGGTTAGGACTCGGTTAGGATTACCTGAAAACGGCAACACAAATCGGTGCCCCCATCAAAGATGTGATTGGAAAGCCACAAGAACCTTCCCAACTTAATGTCACACATGATGCCAATCAAAATAGGTGAATTTCACAATTACATGCCCCAAGGGAAAAGCTTTCATAGAGCAGACACACAAGAACACATGTCCAAACAAGATATGTTCACACAAGAACCTGAATAGATTCTGTGGACTGGTTGATTTAATGGGATGGAGCAAGAGTTGTGTTTCACAGAAGAACTACAAGTGTTGTATCAACACACCCCTTCTACATGAAGAGGACTAACTTACTAACTAAGCTTTGACACTACTAACAACTTTTGAAAACTAATCCACTTATTACAACCTAATCAAATTCACCACATCATGATTTTGCAGAATCATGGTCATAATTCCTGGTCCCCAAAATTATGACACATAACATTTGCCTAAATTCATCTTGGAAGCCATAAATGACTCCTATAATGCATTATGATCCATTGTTGGACCCTCACATGTCCCATAACTCACAATCCTATCACCACCATAATTTTGAATGAATCACAGCTGTAATTCTAAACTCTGTAAAATCATGCCATAGAAGATGAAGAAAAAGTGAAATATATTGAGCTCTTAGGATGTGTTGTGATTGCTCATGCTTGAATTACATTATTTGGATGCCTCCCACTTTGACATGATTGGCATTGTGATTCACTGACGTGATCACAACCATTGTTTTGACATGATCACAACAATAGTAGGCGTGATCACGGCCCACATTCCAAGGCTATTAACAGGCTACCACATGTCATATGCATTAATCTTCCAATAGCCGTTATTATCCCACTTGCTATAAATAGGTGAGTTATTCTTCTTTTTTCATTATCTTTTCCATTTTCAAGTATTCTGGCTTTCATCTTTAATCATCTATGCTTGTGCCTACTACTACACACACCTCCATCACCATATTGACCCCATAGCATCTCCAGGTATAGGAGCATCATGCTTTCCGTACATCCTTCTTAAGTGTTCTTTATGTATATCTTAACATATATGCTTGATTAGTCATCACATTTCTAATAAAGTATGGGTTAGATGTACTCTTCTCTCACCATTCTTCCAAGCTTACCATCCCTTTATTTTGATACACAATCACTTAATGATGCAGAATTAATAATGCAGAACTACCAACACTCTTTCCAAACCTCAATCTCAATATCTCTTGGGCAAAACCATGATTATGCAACCTGTAAAATCATGGTCCTCCATTGCCATGATTGCATAATCTCGATGTCCTAAATTATACCAAGTCAAAAATTGCCCTTTCTATAGTGCCATTCGATGATGTGCCAATGGCTCTCGTTCACACCTAGTAAATTCATTTTATCATCGTGATTTGTAGTCTCTATGGAATCATGACCGTCACCAATCACGATGCTAGGTCACTAACCATGACTGTCGTGATTCACATCATTAGTTACACCTACATAATCACGTGTGTCTCCCCCCATTAAATTAAGGGTAAAAACATTTTATAATGCCTTAAGTGCACGCAAACTATAGAATCCCATAGTGTTTTAAATTGTGAATTTTGTCTATGTAATCACGATAGTGATTGCCATGCCATCACCAATCATGGAGGTAGAATTCCTCTCCACCTCATCATCCAAATCCCACTATCTAGATACTGCCCACCATGAGCTTTTTTTAAGAATATCCATAATGCTCTCATCTCACGATCTGCAATCTACATAATCATGCCCATGATTATTGCCACATCACTAATCATGGTTATATAACACAACGTGATTGCTACATCATCTCTGTAAAATCACGACACCAATCATGAAAAAATATCCATCATGCATAGTCCCAATTTATACTCCTGGATACTTCAGCTTTTTGTTGCCCACACAAGGTTGAAGACCATAAGGTTTATCATTACAACATTTATAGTGCCGTTTCATGACACTTATTGTGCTATTGGAGAGATGTTAGGTTAACCTCAAAATGGGGTTAACATCCCCCCTTCTTGTTGGAGATTATGTCATCAAAATCTAATTACCAGGAAGGGCCTATAGCCCTAGATATTCTTTAGAGTTTGGTGAAGAAAGTAGAGCAACCTCCAAAAGTTAGTATTGATCATATCTTCAAAAGTAGTATTCATGTATGAGGATAGATAACATAGCCGATGGTAGTAGGACATGATACCACTGTCAAAAGGCCTTGTGTTGAGGTTGAAGCGCATCCCCTCACGATTGTAGCTGTGGACTTAGTCATCCTAAATATCAATGAGAAGAATAATCAACTTGAAAAACCACATAGTGTGGCTACTATAGTTGGATGTGGAATTGCCTTGCATGCTTCCATGTGTACAATGTGGTGAGCATAAAATGCTATTGTTTGTTGAGATTGGCTATGATCGAATTAAAAGAAAGTTCTAGATGAAATGTGAATCTCAAGCCCGCCTTTCCTTGAACTCTCTTTTAGTGAACCTTCTTTTTATACAAGGCTAAGAATTCTACACATTGCTTGGTATTCGTGTTGCATTGTACTACCTATGCCAAACTTCCGAGTCCTGTTTGTGTAAGCTTCTCCTTGACCTCCACGTCATTCACTAGATGTATACACCAGGGAGATTGGTATTGAAAATAGACCTTATTCTCCACTGTCTCAGTGTGGTAATGGTGGTGCCTTGGCGCATTGATCCATGAGAGGTCCAAGGTAGCTAGTCTTCTAGTGTGTACTAGTTTCACTGCATTTCCATTGGCCCTCTTCTTGGGTGTTCTATCATCTCCTTCCAATGACTTCATGTCTTCATACAGTATGAGAATGGTTGGCAATACCCAAACCTATGTATCTTGTAATCATTTAGTTCATCTTTTTTAAAATTTTAGGTGCCTAAGTGTGAATATGGGACATTTGTATAAATAAAAAATCCTCAAAATGCAAGACACAATCCCCCTTTGTGATAATTGAGTTTAGTCTTATCTCCTTGCTCTCTTGTGTCTGAGGTAAGAGAAAGAGTTAAGAGGAGAGAGATCTTTGTTCTTGGTGCAGGTTCCTCTTATGCTTATGTTTATGGTGTGAGAGTAGAGAGGAGTGAGTGTCCTTGTATAAGGAGAGGCAATTTCTGTTGAGAGCCTTGATATCCCAAGCTCATCTACATCTTCATCAACCGTACATCATGAGCTTGAGAGGGGCTATTGAGATTCAAGCTCGATGTCAGTGGAGCCAGCTATGCTATGTGCTGGCATGTTAGGTAGGAACATGTGTGAGACATAAATGACCGCGTGTCCAGCTGGTCATAATGTGTGGACATCAGCTAGGGTTGGATGTGTGTGGACACAACTCATAGTGTTGTGTGTATTATGGATTATGGCATTATGCTTTGTGTGAGAGAAGGGAGATGGCTTTCCTCTTTGGTTAGGGTTTGCAATATACATTAGGGTTTGCTCCTGTGTGTGTGTCTCCTCCCCCTCTACCGTTCTTTCAACATGGTATCAGAGCCTTGTGCTGTTTATTAGGGTTTATGATGAGTGAGTGAGTGAAGAGGGAGAAGAAGCTGTGAAGAGAAGCTGTGAAGCTTGCCATTGGAGCTGTGAAGCTTGGAGCACACCGAGTCTTATCAGATCTGAGAGCTTGGCCTACCGGGTAAGGTCTTCTAAACATCCTTGAGCGGATTGCAGGTGATACAGGCAAAAACAAACCAAGTTAGAGCAAATCAAAGCAAAGCAAATTTTTGGTTTTTGGAAGCTTTCCATTAAAGCTTGAAAGCATTGATGTATGGTGAAAATACATGCAAATCTGGCAAAACAAACATGTATCTGACAATAAGAGATGTATTGGCAACTCCTATGCAAGCCCTACTGTGATTTTGGAGCAATTTGAATGCATTTAAATGTGTGAAAAAATTTGGTTTTTGAGCTCTCACAAAACAGAGAAAAGGAGGTGAAGATTTGATGCATTTAGAGCGTGTTTTTGGCTAAAATCAAACCATTGACTGGTTGCACACATACCTAAGTGTGTTGGGAACTTGTAGGACTCATCAATTAGCAACTCAATCACTCCCAAAGGCCCCTACAGCAGGCGGCGCAGCTCCAACAGAGAAACAGGGCAGAAAAGTGCACATTTTGAAGCGAGGAGATCAATTACTAATTGGTTGCTTGATATATTTCACAATTGCTTTAGCAATTGGTTGCTACACACATTGGAGAAGAGGGCTACATGGTTTCTTTGATCAATTATTCTTAATTGAGCTGGGAATGAGCTGATTAAACAGGCTATCCAGAGAAATAGGGTCATTTTAATTGAGCAATTAATCCTTGGTCTTAAAAAATTGGACAAATTCCTCTTACATGGAGTTGATGGACACTATTGCTAAGCTATTGAATGCCTGGTTGCTCAATTTGGACAAATATTGAAGAAATTAGAGCCATTTTACTACTGGTTTTTCTGGTTTTTCCCAAAACAGAGAAAGGGGTTTTCAAAAATTGATATGTACACATGTCAGATGGTGTTGATACTCTACATTGAGCTTGTTTAGGTGTCAATGCAAGTTGTCCATACTTGATTGCACCACTACATTGTGATTTGGAGCCGTGGAAGCACATCAAAGTAGGGTATCCCGGACTACATGAGTCAATTTATCTTGGATGCATACAGGTTGATTTTCTACATCAAATTTGAAGATTTGTGATTACTTTGGAGTATTTGGAACACTCACTGGAGTGTGGTTGAGTTGAGGAAGGCTCGGTTACAGATTTGGATGAGTGTGGAAGGTGCACATTAAGCAAACATGTCGGATAATCCAGTATAGATTGTTGGTGAAAAGCTGGATAGGAAGAACTTCCAGGCATGGAAGTACATGATAAAAAGTTTCTTGAAAGGAAAAGGATTTTGGAATCTCATTACAGGTGCTGAGCCTGAGCCTGAGCTACCCCGACAACCTACACAGCAGAGCAGGTTATTGCTCATAAGCAATGGTCAGAAAGAGCATTCAAAGTGTTGCATTATCTGTCTATATGTATTTCTGATGCTATGCTCATACACATACAGGATGCTGAGAATCCCAAAGATGCATGGGATACTTTGGTAAAGATGTTTGATACAGATACGAGTGCTCGCGCAAGTCTCAATTGCGACAGCAGATACATAATGTGAAAAGGAATAAAAGGAGCATACATGATTATGTGCAAGAAATAAAGACGTTTGCAGATGCATTGGCCATAATAAATGCCCCCATGCCTGATGATGATTTGGTGGATATTACCTTGCATGGTCTTGGCAAGGAATATAAATCTTTTGATACATCTATCTCAGTGAGGAGTACAGGCTTACCAGACTTTGATGAGTTGGTTTCACTCTTGCTGGTTGAGGAAATCAAACTCAGTGATTCATTTCTGGATGCATCTACTAGCCATGATGATAATGACAGAAATCAGGCTTTCTATTCGCAGAGAGGTTTTAGAGGCAGGGGGAGATTCACATCACGTGGACGTGGTGGTAATGGTCGTGGATGGCAGGACAGGTCACCACAGCAGAATTTTCAGCCTTAATATGGTGCTCGAGGTGGTCATGGATATGCACCTCTGAAGCCTATGGATATGAAAGGCTATGTGGAGATAGGTGATGATACCCAGCATGTCATTACACATGTTGGAAGTGTACCATTGGTTATGCACAATGGTCAGACAAAGTCTATGTCAGATGTGTTGTATGTGCCTTCTATCATAAAGAGCTTGGCCTCAGTTGGCCAAATGGTGGAACAGAGATTACAGGTTCATTTCAACGAGCATGGTTGCTTCGTTGAGGATTTTAAACATGGATGTAGAGTCATTGCTAAAGGCAAGAAAGAAGGCAGATTGTTTAAGCTGGATGCTGGAATCCCTGAGTTAAAATTAGCCATGTTCTCAAAAAGCAAAAATGTGGTACATGACATTGATATGTGGCATAAGAGGATTGGACATGTCAATATACAAAGATTAAAGAACATGCAGACAAGAGGCATTGTCAGTGGATTGCCTAGATTTAAGTATGATGGACATATGCATGTTTGTGAAGCATGTCAGTTTGGAAATCAGGCAAGATTGAGGTTTCCTAGAGAAGGAAATATGAGTAGCAGGCCACTTGAGATAGTACATAGTGATGTATGGGGTCCTGCACAAAACCCATCTATCAAAGGCAGTTTATACTATGTGACATTCATAGATGATTTCAGCAGGATGACATGGATATACTTTCTCAGAGAGAAGAGTGAAGTATTGGAAAAGTTCATGGATTTCAAAGCTTTTGCAGAAAAGCAATATGGCTGTTGGATTAAATGTTTGAGGACAGATGGAGGTGGTGAATACACCTCAAAGGCTTTTGAGCATTTCTTGAGGAAGCATGGTATAAGAAGACAGTTGACTTGCAGGTATACACCTCAGCAAAATGGTGTGGCTGAGAGAAAGAATAAAGTCATATGTGAAGTGGCTAGGGCGATGCTCAATGAAAAGAGTATGCCAGATTATTATTGGGCAGAAGCATGTGCTACTGCAGTGTATATATTGAACAAAACACCTACAGCAGCCATTCATGGAAGCACGCCAGAGATGCGGCTTACAGGTTATAGGCCAGACATTGGACACCTCAAAGTTTTTAGATGCATAGCTTATGTACATGTGCCTAATGAAAGAAGGAGGAAGTTGGATCCTAAGGCAGAGAAATGTGTATTTGTTGGATATGCATAGGATCGAAAGGCATACAAATGTTACAATCCACAAACTAGACAAGTGGTCATCTCACGAGATGTGGTGTTTGATGAGCTTGCTAGTTGGTACAAAGCAAAAGAAGGTGTCATTGAGTCACTTGAGGCTGATGTGCCTGTGAACTTGCCACAAGCAAGTTCTAGTTCTACTTCTATGTCTGGGCCACAGCAGAAGCTGAGTAGCACTGTACGTCCATGGTCAGGACGTTTGAGGCATGAAAGTGTGAGCACTGGGAATAGTGCTGTGGATAAAGGCAAAAAGAAAGTCGAAGGAATTGGAATCACAGGTTATGAGTCATCTAGTTTAGAGAGTTTGGATGAGGAGCTTGGCATACCTGTTTTACGCACACCTGGTGCTAAGCAGGATAGATATGTGCCACCACATGCTAGAGTTACAGGAGTTCAGAGTGACCCGCAGGCATTGCGGAGATCCCAGAGAGTCAGATATCCAGTTGACAGATTGACATATCGAGATTTTGCTATGCACTATGCATATATGACATCTATGGTGAAGCATGTGGAACCTACATGCTATACAGAGGCTATTGGAGAGCATGTATGGGAGAAAGCAATGGATGTAGAGATGGACGCATTGGTCCACAATGACACATGGGACTTGGTTGCACTACCAAAGGACAAAAATGTTATTGGATGTAAATGGGTTTACAAAGTGAAGTGCAAATCTGACGGTTCTATTGAGAGACATAAAGCAAGATTGGTAGCAAAGGGTTATGCACAAACCCAAGGTTTGGACTATGATGAAACCTTTAGTCCAGTGGCTAAGATGGGCACAGTGAGAGCAGTCATTGCTATGGCTGTAGCTAATGGCTGGGAAATGCATCAAATGGATGTCAAAAATGCATTTCTAGATGGAGATCTACAAGAGGAAGTGTATATGGCACAGCCAGAAGGGTATGTACACCCAAGATATCCCACTCATGTATGCAAATTGAAAAAGGCATTATATGGTTTGAAGTAAGCACCTCGTGCTTGGAGTGATAAGATGAGCAGATATCTTATCTCACTTGGTTTTCAGATTTCTACAGCAGATTCTTCACTCTATGTGAAGAAGACACAGCATGGGATTGTTTTACTCGTCATCTATGTGGATGACTTGATTATCACAGGTGATCATGGTGTAGATGTGATGCATGTCAAGAAAGCTTTGAGTGGGCAATTTGACATGAAAGACCTTGGTGAGTTGAGATACTTTCTTGGAATTGAAGTGGTCAAAGATCATGTAGGTACATGGTTAGTACAGCACCAATATGCATTGGATATGTTGGCAAAATATGGCATGACAGGGTGTAAGCCTATGAGTACACCTTTGGATCAAAATGTGAAGTTGTGGGCTGATTATGGCGAGAAATTGGATAATCCATCTATGTACAGGAAGATGGTTGGTAGTCTCATTTACATGACTATCACACGCCCGGATTTGAGTTATGCTGTGGGGCTAGTAAGCCAGTTTATGCAGAGCCCCAGAAAGCGTCATTTGGATGCAGTGAGACGCATCATGAGATATGTAAAGACCACTGCACATTATGGTCTACTTTATGAGAGTGGTAAAAGCTTGGACATACATGGCTACACAGATGCTGATTGGGCAGGTAGCTCATATGACAGGAGGTCTACTAGTGGATATGCTTTTACACTTGGAAGTGCCGTGGTGAGTTGGAGTAGCAAGAAGCAACCTACAATTGCTTTATCTAGTACAGAGGCTGAATACAGAGGTGCAGCCATTGCTACTTGTGAGGTAGTATAGTTAAAGAATCTCTTGGCAAATTTGGGTGAGCCTATTGATGGCAAAGTTGTCATTCATTGTGACAACATGAGCAGTATACAGTTGGCCAAGAATCCAGTATTTCATGCGAGGACCAAACACATAGAGGTCCATTATCACTTTGTCAGAGAGAAAGTGCTGGATGGTATAGTTGATCTTCAGTATGTGAAGACTGATGAGCAGGTGGCAGACATCTTTACAAAGCCACTTAGCAGGGAGAAGTTTGAGTACTTCCGTACTATGTTGGGATGAGCTTGAGGTGGAGTGTTGAGAGCCTTGATATCCCAAGCTCATCTACATCTTCATCGACAGTACATCATGAGCTTGAGAGGGGCTGTTGAGATTCAAGCTCGATGTCAGTGTGAGCCAGCTATGCTATGTGCTGGCATGTTAGGTAGGAACATGTGTGAGACATAAATGACCGCGTGTCTAGCTGGTCATAGTGTGTGGACATTAGCTAGGGTTAGATGTGTGTGGACACAACTCATAGTGTTGTATGTATTATGGATTATGGCATTATGCTTTGTGTGAGAGAAGGGAGATGGCTTCCCTCTTTGGTTAGGGTTTGCAATATACATTAGGGTTTGCTCCTGTGTGTGTGTCTCCCCCCCCCCTCTACCGTTCTTTCAACAATTTCATGGTAAAAACTTTAGGAAGGAGGCAAAGAAGTGGAGCTAGCTACCACTATCATAGCTTGGAGTATTCAAAGACATGAGCTTAGATGTTGGTAGAGAAAGCTCCCCATGATGAGTTAAGGTAAGAATTATCCGTTACAATAGGAGAGGTGTATTGTAGCTTGTAACATTGAGAGAGAGAGAGAGAGAGAGAGAGAGAGAGAGAGAGAGAGAGAGAGAGAGAGGGGATGGGAGTAAAATGAGGTGGGAGGGAGGAAGGGACACATAGGAGGGAGGTATGGACATAGAGAGAGAGAGAGAGAGAGAGAGAGAGAGAGAGAGAGACAGAGACAGAGACAGAGACAAAGAGAGAGAGAGAGAGAGAGGAAAGGGAGGAGCTAATCTGGGTTGGAGGGGAGAAAGTGGGCTGGGTTGAGTGGCGGTGGTGGAGGTAGTGGGAGGAGATGGGAGGAGCTAGTGGTGGTAGTGGTGGAGGGATTGGAGAGAGAATGTTCACAGCTTTAAGCCTAAGAAGGGTCGCTAGCAAAAGATCACTCAAAAAACACACTCTAGCCTACGTTGTTTGCTGGGGCAGCCTTGGTGATCATATTGAACATGAATCCCCTATTGTACTACTAGTACTGGGGTATAATGCTACTAAGCTTGAAGTTACAAGCGGTAGGTCTCTAAGCTATTTTCAACACTCTAAGTTCGTGTTTAGGGAATTAGTTGAGCCAAAGGCTATTGACATAACCGTTATTTTTGCGCGGCCATGCCAACTACGGTTCTAGAAAGGATTAATCCTTCCTCTATTGGGTGCTTCCTATTCCTAAACTAGGCTGGTTAAGGTCTATATCGAGAGTGGATGTTTCCATGTTTGGCCTAGCCGGCAGTTTGATGATTCTTTGACTTCCACTCAACGGTTGGAGCTCATGTGATAATGTCTCTAATCATGTCCACAAAACTAATTTGAGTGGTTGTAGGGGAATCAAGTACACCAACCTCTTAGTCCATATGAGGCTTTCAAGATATAGGCTCCCAGTAATAGGCCTCACTCAAGCTAGCGTCTTCACTATCACTCAAATACTATGTGTCTAGGGTGCTCCTATGAGGTCCGAGGGACTATGATGCATGAAGAGATTCCCCTTGAGATGGTGCTCTTGATTTAGCCTCGTTTTGAGGATCTCTCGTCTAGCACAATTGAGTCCAAAAATCTTGACTTTATGTTCAGGTAAGGGTGAATCGGCTTAGAGCACACCCTCTACCCAACACGTCACACATGGCTCTAGAAATTATAGATTCAGTTATATTTTTTATGTTTTTAGTCTCTGTTTTTTGACGTTAAGAATGTGCATTCACAAATTGAGAACATGCGTTCCCACTTGGGTACATGCATGGCTAGGTGAGTTGTGAACATACATGTCTAGGTCCTAGTTAGACTTACGAATGTACTACATAAATCTAGGAATGTGCCTACAAATTACAAACATGTGCGGCTAAGAAAGGTAGGAATGTGCATGGCCAAGTCTGATATGTGAACGTACATTTAGAGATGAGAACATACGCAACCAATTCTTGAGAACGTGCATGACAATGTGGAATGCATATAGCAAGGTGTTTGTGGACTTGTGAGTGCATTCAAAAGTTAGAACATGCGGTCCCACTTTGGTATGTGCGTACGTAATTTTAATAGGTCTGCCACTTGTAGTGGTGGAAGTTCGGGCCACGTGATGGGTTAGTTTCTAGCCGCCGTTATTATTATTATGATCATTTATGGAGGGAATATTTTTTGACCTTTCCTTAATGAGAATATTGTGCAAATTTTCTCTATCAGAGAATGTGCATTCTTGCTTTGTGAATGTGTGTTCAGAGGCCCAGTCAAGCACGTATGTAGGTAAATCCGAGAGCAATTTATTGAGTTTTGGTCAAAAAAATTAATAGGATATTTTAGCCTTTACTAACTTATCTAGTGATATGATCAATGCAACCTAATGGTTTTTCTACAAATACTCATGGTAAGATTAACTCCTAAAATCAGTAAAAACTCAGAATATTTGTAAATGCAAGACGAAAAGAGAAAGAATCAATAAAAATAGAATAGAACACTTGTTATCATAGCATAAAGGGTTTCTCCATGCTCCATTGTTCCAAGGTAAACAAATAAACTTAAAAACAAACAATAAAGAAGAGTTAAACACTACCAACAACTGGTGGATTTGCACTCTAATCGGGTTATGTTAATACTCCAAATGCAAGGTATAACAAGGGAGTCCTAAGCGAATGTACTTCCCCAATAATGGTGCCAAATATGCTCACTAATTTGAGAACACTTGAGCCGATAGGTAGAATGAGAGGAAGAAGGTTTTACACCTCTAGCCACTCTTTGTAGAGTAACCCTCTCTTGTGGAGAGCTAGGGTCCTCAATCTTGCCTCCTTTATTGTTGTCACTATAAAGGATCTTTGCAAATGGATGGGGAGGAAAGAGAATTAGAGAGGGAGAAGAGAACATTCATCACAACACCATCACTCCCTCATACAATCCCTAAGCATACATGCAACAAAGAAGAAGAGAATTTATATAAGAAACTTTAATCACAAGAGCAAGAAACTCAAACTCAACTATGAGAATGGGATTATGTGTTTTCTCATTAGTGCAATTGTCTTATATACAAGACTCATATGTACAATGCGCACCCACCCAAGTAATGTCCAAGCGCCCAATGCTCATTTGCTAGGAGGAAGGAGACATACGAGGAGAGAAGTTCAGAAGAGATTCTACACTTGGGAAGTCTACCTAGGTAGCTTATCACCTGAGATGCCGCGAGTGGTGTATGCCGGGCCATGCAACTAAAGAGCTTCTTAAGTGTAAAGCACTGAGTAAAAGTCTATGCAAGGAAGGCATCACCAAGATAGCCGACAAGGCATTGTCAATACTTAGAAGCGTGACCCTATATTTTTACCGTAGTAACTACCCAAGGAGACTTCTCTCTAGATGTGCTTTTTCTTTGTCTACTAGGACCTTAGACCCAAAGGTAATAACAAATACTCTCCCTTGGAACACACTACAAGGGCCCAACCACATAAGCGAGATCAAAGCTTTGTTGGAAGCAAGAAAAATTTATAATGACTTTGATATATAATTTTAATATGAGTTTGTTTCTTTCTCAAATCTATGTTCTTATATAAAATTTGAATAATTTTGAATGTGTGGTAATTTTAAATAATGTGATAAATTAGATTGTCAAAGCACATATCCCTTGCCTATATCATCCCATGTACACATCCTTCCTACTTTCCAGTCTCTTAAATGCCTACTATCAGGCTTATGTGTTTCAAAATACCAGCACATAAAGAAGTATTGTATAAAAATTAAAGGTATCTATATTTTAATACAAATACAGGGTCAATTAGTGCCAGATGCACCCTCCATGTCATGGGGAACTAGCTATAGTTTTTTGCTCAAATCAAGCCTAGTTTTGATGAATTTGACCCTAGTAAGCACCCCAGGTGCATGCAAGGGCCATATCAAGCAGCTAGGAGTTGGACCACCAGCACAACTTTTGGCTAAGAAGTCATGCCATAGTGGCCCAGCTCTCGGCTGCTTAATTTGGCCCATGCATGCACTTGGGGTGCTTTAATAGGGTCAAATTCATCAAAATTGGGCTTGGTTTGAGCAAAAAACTACATATGGTTTCACGAGGCCCAGGCGGTATATGCATGACATTGTATGATTAAACTATGTAGTCTATTGGACATTCCCATTTTAAAAAAAGTACATTTCAAAAATGTGCACAACCCAAGAATGTATACTAATATAGGCTAGATTCTATATGTAGACAGGATTACATACATATATTAGGGTTCTATATGTAGGCAAGATTGTGTACATGCATTAGGATTCTATATGTAGGTAGGCCCAAAAATAGTGGACAAGATACGACAACAAAAATATTGATTTTTCCTTCACTCACACAAGCATTCAAGATGAATCTAGAGGTAGATGGCATCATCAGCATTGAGTGGCACTTATTAGGTGATCTGAATGCACTGAAGTGCATGCATGGATGTAAACATGGGGTAAACTCAAAATTTACATGCCTATTCCATTGCTACACTAGAGTTGAAGATGAGAAAGGAATTGATGCAAAGAAAAGGGAAAATAAAGGAAGGAATGCAAAGTAAATGGGCAGGAAAGAGGGAAACATAAAGTAGATGAGAACCTTCAATTGATTCAAGAACACTAGGCATAATGGGGGAATAAGGAAGAGCAACGTCCTCCATGAGATGTTCAATTACTTCTTTAGAAGTTTAGGATGGAGGAAGCACATGAAATCCCAAAAACAAAATCCCCCATTACATTATGTTGTTAAAAAGGTCATACATATGCAAAAAGAAGCTTCACATGTGTAGCATCATGTGTATGGGAAGGACATCATCGATGGTTTGCAACAAGTCACATCGGCACATGACAAGAAGTGGTTGTTGGCAATAAACTCCATGGTCCAAACATTTGTCAAGAGACATGGAGATATACTTTTAAAACTTATCAACATGTATATTTATAAATAAGCCTCACTTATAAGGTGGTCACTTCTTATAAATAGGTCTCTCTTTCTTTTATTTAAGGACAAAGAAAATTGCATGCCGAATTGTCTCTGCACCAACTAATATTGCACTGTAGGCAACTCTAGTAAAGCATGCACATTCATGTAGGCACATAAGTACTTAACTAGCTTAGAAACCTCATCTGCAACAATGAGCTCAAACCTTGATAAACCAATAGTCTCTTAACCTGATAAGTTTCTTGCATACGAGATCCTAAATCCCCTTAAGACCAATCCCAACCCTGTTAATACACCATCTAGAAACCCTCTAGTTAGCACAATCCCCATCAACATAATAACTTCTAACCCTAACCCCGTCCCCT
The DNA here is from genome assembly GCF_041138505.1 of Cibotium barometz. Lineage (NCBI taxonomy): Eukaryota > Viridiplantae > Streptophyta > Polypodiopsida > Cyatheales > Cibotiaceae > Cibotium > Cibotium barometz. Next base: position 25,381,514 of record NC_141070.1, read on the forward strand.
CTTTACCCTGCAACTCTCCACCCTATCACTATCATTCCTAACATGGAACTAGAACTCACCCGTCGAGAGACGGAGGTGGTGGGGTCTAATTTAGTGATTCCATTTTTCAAGATAAAAAGAAGAGGGCACAATGAACTTTAAGCTTTTATCAAAACTAGCTCATTTGACATATCGTTGGAACGCTCTTGAAGAGTAGGTTTTAATTCCACATTCTCTGACAACTTTGGGTTTGGTATGTTGAAGATACACAAGAAAGTATATTGAAAAGAAAATCCCCAAAGTAATGGGATTTTCCCAAACTCCCTAATATGATCTTAATATAGATATTGTCCATGCTTAATGACATGTGCAATCACTTTTTCTAATGGAAAAATAAATATTTTTTGTTCTCATATCTTGTCCATAATTGTCTCGTACTATGTAGATTGTTGTTTAATCGTATTTGGGATTGAACTCCTTTTTAAATACCATTTGAGTGTATCGTGTGATTCTATTGGCACCTCAAGTGTAGCCGACCACCAAATATTTTTCTCAAATATTCATTTTCTTTATTTTTTTTTCCTTTGATATGTTACTTGATGCACTTCCATCATCTTAGCATCTCTTGCAGCAGTAACTCCCCTTGGTTAGAATCCAATAGTGTCACATGTTTGTATGTAGATATATCTTTATCCCTTAGTGCTCTCTTCGTGAGTAAATGTTAAGCTTAGCCTCTCTAGCTTGTGACCCTTGACCACTTAACATTCATCCAACTTGATGACAAATATAATTGTTCTATTTCACTCATCCCATGTTAATCCATAATAGTTTATCATTGCCTGTTGAACTATAATCGAGTTTAAGTAAAGGTTATTAAACTCATTGTAATGAAAGAAAGTTACTTTCAAGATACGCATGGATCTTCAACATAGTGATAACCACCCAAACATGGCACCTACATAATAATTCATGCATTGTAATCGGAAGGCAAAGCAATCCGGGTCATAAAGAGAAAAGCCAACAAGATAAGAAACGGGCAAGGCGAGAAGTAGGCCGAGTAGGACATAGAAGTGGAAAAGCCAAAGCATCCATTGGAACAACTAAGATGGGAGAAGTTGGTAAGAAAGAAAGAAGGGCAACGGTCACAAGCTAGTAAGAAGAATAAGCAATCGGCAAAGAATAAGAGTCAATAGTAAAGCATGAGATCGACAAGAACCAACTACCAAATCCCTTCTGGTAAAAGCACACTACAAAGCAATAAGCAATATGCCGACTGTCAGTTGTCATTTAGCAAGTAGGTTTGTGCGGCATTTCTAAACCCTCCTTTACTGCTTATATGGCTCTCCCCATTGAGTGGGTAGAGCGCTGACCCAGAAAGTCCAAAAGAAAATTCCCTCAGTCTAAACCTAAATCTACTTCCATTTACTTACCAATAAACCCTTACAAATTGTCAGTTTTTACCAACCCCTCTTCACACATCATATCGTCATCGCACTTATATCCATAGAACCAACACCGTCAACCATGTAGTTGATCTAGTGCCAATCCATGTAACCGTGCCTCTTGTCGATCACACCAATGGTCTCAATATCACCTTGATCTAGACATATCTCATTCTTGCAAGCCGCAAAATCAGTACCCCTCATGCCAACACTGTGTATGCTTGCCTTCAAACTCGTTGTCTTGTTTTGTCCTCTTCATTGATATTTGTTCATGCTTGTTCTTACTACATCCAGCCCTCTTTCTAGCTATAAATCACAATTTTGATGTCTTTGCTCTCACAAGGGCTACTAACTTTCCATCCATGCACGGCATGCAAGGACGAAGAAGCCTAATATCTAAACATCAAGTTGTAAGATTTGGGAAAAATATCATGTTGCGCCAACCATCTATCCATGTAAGTCACTCAATGGTGGTCTTGGTGCTAATTCCTCCAATCAAGCGGCATAAATCAAGTGGCACATGCCTCTTCTACTAATCACATAATTTTAAAGGGCCCAAGCCACTTCCACAACACAAGGATGCAAGCTTACATCACATATACCTTTCATGTCACCTCAAAAAGGACCACTAGGGCTACCCAAAGATTATAACTAACATGCCCTACATCAAACTACGGATCAACATCGAATTACCACTTAACCTTGCATACCAACTTCACGACATATTCAGGATTATCCACACCTCTCCAACGGCGACGGCAAGCTTCACTATCGACCTAGGAAATGTGAGGATGTGGTCAGAAAGGAGGGTATGTAAAATGCTCTGGTTAACATGGCTTTCCCCGCCCATCTATAAGGTGCTTTGCCATTTACCCACTCAAATGAGCACCTATCTTTTTTAAGACGACAGTAGAAAATATAAAGCAACCTTACCATGAGCTTAATTTCAAATAGAGGAAGTCTAAGAAATTCATGTACATACTTGTTTAAGACTAGTAATAGTGACCTGATCACTTTTTAAAAGGTTTTTTCGGCCATGTAAAAACGCTTGTATAGAAGTCAATTTTGACAATAAGCAATACACATTATTCCCTTACAATAGAATACTTGTGAACTCTTCTCTTCTTTTCACCTGCTTTCTTGTATACTATAGGGTATTCTTGCATGCTAGTTGCTTGAATAGGTTTGCTTACAAGTCTCCCACTCTAACTAGCTTCTTCTTCATCTACCTTTTGTGTGACAGAGAACCCCTACGAAGGCCATTCTCTTCTAATGTACACATTTAAACTATATAACCAAGCGGGTCATTTGGTTAGATCTTTTCAACCTCTACACCCATTACACGTAGATCATACCTTCAAAGCTCCCAACGAAGATGCACTTCTATAGAGATCACTTCCTCATGCTCACTAAGGATGGATTCATCTAGCAGCCTGGCTACCTGAGTGTTCACATGTCCCATGGATGCCATGCGCATTGCGATTGGCTAGATATGGGTTTCATCGCACCGCCTCAAAGTGGAGAGATAGGTAGAGCTAAGCATGTCTTCATAGCCGAGGAGCTCATACGGAAACCCAGAGAGGAGCGGATCTACCAATTATGCCACACAAATGTTGAAACAGAGGAGTATTACATATGTTGATGCCCAGTATACGAAGAGATCCACATGAGGTTTCACTATCTGTTTCGTGAGGGATTTGATCCACTCCCCAAGATCATTGACTTCTCGAACCAACTTTGCCTAGGGCTCTTCCTATGTATACATCTTCAAGAATGGTGCATGATATATAATGGTATGTAGAACAAGATTGTCATACCAAATTCGGAACATCCCTAGATCCATATGGCACCAACAATCTAGATGCTCTAAGACTGGCACGTCGGTATACACATGCCTAGAATTGGTATACAACTAGCAAACAATCAATAGCCCTGTCTCGCAATTGATATGCCATCAAAAATTGGGAAGTGTGGAGGGATTGGTATGTACCAAGTATTGGTATGTCCCTAGGATCGATATGGACGTGCCAATGTTCACATGGAAATATAACAAAACATCCATTTATAAAAAGAGAGCAAATGCCCCTTTAGTCAAGTCCTAATCATAGCTTCCTTTTATCCTAGTCTTTCCATTATCAGCATCATTTCCTTTCTCCCAAATATGCATCCCTTCCAAGCATCTAGCTTAGTACAGACATTGTCAGAGATTTAAGCAATCACCTATACAAAAATTCCAATGTTGTCCTTTCTTCTATAAACCACCTCCTTGTATTCAAGGCCTTGGGCACCTACATCTACAAAAGCGATAGCATTCATGGAAATCCTCACTTCCACAACAAGTGAATCTTATAAACTAGAACAAGTTCTCTCAAATATATAGGCCTTTTTTCTTGGAAGCGAGTGTGACCAAACACATCTTTTTTCTTGGAAGAGAGTCTGCCAAACACATATTTGCACCACTTGAACAAAAAATGTCTTTGGTTGTCTTACAACTTGGACACCTCACAAGATCGATGGCTTGTAATTTACTTCTCACATATTGGTTATTGCATTGTAAAGGTAAATTTGACTTCTAGATAGCCATACACTAGCACTTAGGGCTCATATTAACCCTTCAAAGCTTTGTTGCACTTTGAGAAGTCGAGTTTACCTTTTATTAATAATTTGTAAATCCCTACAGTCCCTCAACCAAATAAGGGGGATCTATCCACCCAGAGCCACATTCCTTAAATTGCATTCCGTCTCATAGAAGGTAGTTTTAATTGGAATAATATGAATTTTTACAAGAATAGTGTGAAAGCCTCTTTGTCCTTCCTTCTATCTTCAAGTACCAAACAATACAGTGATCACTACCTCTCCAACCAAACAAGGTTTCATTCCACAAATAAGCAATGTGATATAAATCCCTTTTATTTAGCCATGCATGCCTTGGGATCTAGTGGTGCAAGAGAGGGGTTAGCAAGGAGGACTGTACATTGTACAACATTTAGTCATGTGCATGCCTTGGGATCTATTAGTGTAAGAGGGGGATCGTACATTATACATCATCATTGAGTTTCCAAAAAATCTAGTAGCTCATTTCCATTATAATACATGCATGGTCCTCTTCCACCCTCAATTGAAGAACCTAAGCCAAGGGAATACTCTCGGTTTCTAAAGAAGCATGAGGGAACATTTGATTAACCTAGCATAGCCCAAGACATTTCCCATATATGACACCACACAGTCATGTTAGTGAGGTCCTTAAGCATTAATTTCCAAGGTTGCTTCTATTAAAGAAAATCCCCATTAAATTGGATAGTATGGCCACAACATGGGTCTTAATTTCCCAGTATCCATATTCCAATTTCATCCTCAGGCATGCACGCATTATGCCAAGCATGCAAGATAAGAACAAACCTTTTTTCCTTGTTTGTCCTTCCATAAAAAGGCTTTAGTAAAACTCAACCCTCTTTCAATGCTTAGTTTTGAAATCCACCAAGGTTGAGTAAAGCTGCAAAAGTAGGCCATTAGGATCACCTTTATTATGATAACCCTATAGCGAAAGAGAAGGCACAATTATCCTAATTCTTGAAAATGCCATCAGCTTCTCCATTAGCCAATTAACAATCTCTAAACCTAAGTTATCTACATCCATTGGGCAACCCAGACGCCTAAGCACTTGTCCTACCCTATCTAGTCACATCCTCTGCTCTATGCGGCCTCCTATAGTAAATTGTTGATCTCTCTAAGAAGGCATGCATCTAAACCTTCTATGGCTAAAGTAACGTGAAAATCTAGATAAGGAGAAACATAATTTGGGGGAAGGGGGGGGAGGGGGGGGAAGGACAGTCAGGGAATTTGGGGAGAAAGAAAACTTAATGAGGATCAAGTGTGGGGGGGATAGTGAGGAGGTTTTGGAAAAATGTGTGAGGAGGATAGAGGATATGGGGAATTTGAAAAACTTTGTAAGAACTGAGGGATATATAAAAGGAATATCCTAATAAGATATAAGGAACTAGGAATGAGAAACCAAAATGGCAACTCTCAAGAATGGTGTTTCCACTTTTTTGGACCAGGAGGGCCACTTAGTCCACTTTTTTGTTGGAGCTTATGTTGGCGAATATTGATGGTTGGAAGAAAAGTTGTGGCAAAAATGTGATTCCCTTGTGAATATTGATGGTTGGAAGAAAAGTTATAGCAAAACCGTGATTCCCTTTTCGACAAGAAAAACATAAAATAAAATACTCTCTAATTAGAACTATGTATTTGACAATGTAAACCTAAGTAAAAATACAAATGAAAGATGTAATAAAGAATCTCTATATGATCTTTCACGTTACTCTCTAATTAGAACTCATGTATTTACCTGACACTAAAAACCTAGGAAACAACTAATTTGAAAGATGTAATAAAATACTATAATATGAAAAAAGATTGGCCTTTCCAGTTTTGGGGTTTGTCAATTGAATGCTAACCTCATATATGTGCTTAGCTTTGGAGCAAGATCTAGTATCATGCTTATTGGGTTAGTTGTTGGTTCTTTTATTCTTAGAAGATCAATAAGGTAAGGATGCCCTTTGGTTCCTTTGCTCTTTGTACTCATATCACACCCTTTTCTACTATCTTTTGACCTAACTACTACAAAAAATCAAGATAAAGAGCTTCATATGAATGTAAGAGATCAATTCTTGGTTTAGTGTTTGAAAAAATATATGGTTTCTGGAAGCTTCTAATGAGAAGGGTATTGGCAATTATCTAATGCATTGTTAATGCTTCAAGATCAAAATGGTCATATACAGATTCAAATATTTTTTAGTGTTCTCTTTCAAAGTGATATGAGATAACATGTTAGACTTTCACTCACTTGAAACACTCAAACGGGAGCAAATGAAGGTGTTTACTAAAACAAGCTTGAAAAATGTGTTATAAATTATATATAACATGAGTGAAAAGTGATAATATTATGCAAGTGAGGTGTGAAGCTTATTTGATATTTTGAAATAAAATTTTTAAAATTGCAATTAGATGGAGATTATCCTTCTAAACTAGAACATCGTAAAAAATAAGAACCTATTATCATGGCATAAATAGAGATAAGTTTATTATATTTTTCCAACGCAAATAAAAGTATAGAACCTTTGGACAAATCTTTTAAAAACTTTATCATATGTGCTGACATGTAATGTATTTTGTGTTCATATCCCACTCAAGATGAATAATTTTGAACAATTAAAAAAAAGTACAAATTTTCATTGTATAATAGCCTGATACTTTTGAGAGGACCTAGTTTAGACTAAAAATATCCCCTAATTTTTTCCTAGATAAGAACATATATTGCTATAATAACAAAGACTACCACAAAAATCAAGACATCCTATTTACAAGTTATTGCAATTCTTTTGTAAGTTTAAGATATATTCCTAACAAGCCTTTATAAGATTGAGGTACTCAAAATTGTTTTTTAACTCAGAAAATAAACCTTAATCTTTGTCATCTCCATTATCAAAACATAGATAAAAACATACATTGCTATAACAACAAAGATTACCACAAAAATCAAGATAGTTGCTGCGATTCTTTTGTAAGTCAAAAATATACTACTTACAAGCCTTTGTCCCTATTTGTAGATTGAGGTACTCAGAACGTCATTGAATACCCCATACAATGTTTTTGAGCTTACAAATTAACCTTAATCTTTGTCATCCCCATCACTTAACACAATAAAAATGATAATATGTACTCAAAAAAGCATAAGGGCAATCTATAATAACAACCAATCAAGTGCCCAATATTCTTGTTAATCCAATTGAAATGAGTTTCTCTCATCTCGTAGAACCATTGGGTTCTATGTGTTTACAAACTTGAGGTCTTTGTTATAATTTAACTTTTAGCCTATCAATGTTTTATGCTTTTAGTTATGGTGTGGTTAATTCATTTCAAAGACACATAGATTTGTCATTCAACCTAGTTTATGATGCAGCTATTGTGGCTGGTCTTCACTAATATGGATACAGTCTGCACTAATAATATTTTCACCAAAAAATGTTGCTCTCATAATCTTGTTGACAGTCTTCACTACTATGGATACAATTTGCACTAACAATATTTTCACCAAAAATGTTGTTCTCATAATCATTTTGACCATCCTATTGACAATAAGCTATGGCAATGAGGAATGATTTACCTATACCATCCTTTAAAACCACTTTCATCCTTGTTTCTTAACCTTGACAATGACATCAATGATAATGATAAATTCACTACACTGAAGTCCCTACTATACCCTTGGATTAAAGCAATCCATGTCTAAGGACCTTCATAAAGGTCAACAATATATTGAGACTTGAGTGATTTAACTCTACATAAATCTCAGTGCACCTTAGAAATTATTTCTTGATCAAAGCCTATGAGCATTGTAACAAATGGTAGTCGATATATCGACTACCAAATGCAACTTAGATTGGAAGAGGGCTAAGAATGGCGGGCCTTGCAAAGGCTATACATTCTGACAATGTTGCTATGTGGATGTACCTTGATCAGTAAGGTTCTTCTCACTACTACAAATTCTTGTTTACTCATGAGATAGTATTGCATCTTAAAAGTTTCATCTTATGGCTAAACATGCAACCATTAATAATAATTAGTGTGTGCCATCAATCCCAAGTTCTTGGGACATCTACACAAGTTGTCTTAAGACATAGCATGTTGTTAGCTATCTTTGTGCACATCAAGGCATTACATGTGGCCTTACACTGCCAATGTAGAGTTGGTCAATTTGTAAGCCTGGATATATTCAACCCTTATGAGGATATATAAGATATCAACAACCCGAATAAAGCAATGAGTGTTTTTGAAACCCGTACCCTCATACCCAAATCTCAACTCAAAATGTTAGACTGAAAAATTAGGACCAGAAAAACAATCAATGGCTTGAAAAAAAATAAAGAATGGAAATAACATGGTTGAGGGGGCTTTTTGCAACAACTAACGACGCCAAAGGCATAAAAATGGTTCTTTAAAACCTGTTGGGCCTCCAAAAGTTTCCCCACTCCACTGCCCTCTCAATAATTGAACGCCGAAACCTTAATCTTTTCCATTTACTGTGTTTTAAATGTGGGAATAGACTAAGAACATGCTCAGCCATGAAGTCGTGTCGTGTTAATATGCCGACAATAGGTGAGCCCTGCATACACAAAAGCAAAGGAGATTAGCCTTTGTTGAGTAAGGAGATAAAGCTGGTTAAACAAAGATCCCCAACCATGGGAGGGACCCATCAAGACCTCCCGTCAAGCTAGGTCCAGCAGTCTTGCCCATCCCACAGGTGGGGATCTATCTGTATTCAACTTAAATGATGAATGAAGAACTCAAGAGTGATATATTTTGAAGAAAAACTACTTACGTTTTGGACTTTGGGAACAACACAGAGGTGTCGCAAACCCAGCTGACGAAATAGGGTGAAAGCCTTTGCCAAGGACATTGAATCCACTACTGTATATGGTGAAGTATTTGTAAATGGATGAAGGTCCACATACATTTCCAGCTCACTTGAGCTCAGCTCAACATCATCAATGGTCACTCCCTTTCCTGATCCAGGCTTGCCAAAATCTGAAGATTGGAATAACTTGTGAGCATCAAAGCCATTCTCTGTAGTCTCGGATGGAAGAAACTCTCTGCCTTTCAGCAAGACCAACAAATGTGATCTCAAAATTAGACCATAAAGAATGGGGCTTTTGAATGATGCATGGTCATCGATTACAGGAAAAGCATTATGATTGGTTCTCTTCAAGATATCTACAATGTTTTGGACTGTTTCAATTGCACTAAAGGAGACAAGTGGATGGCTGCACACATCAAAGGCTGTCAAATGCTTCATGTATGGTTCAGGATACTCTTCAAGGAAGGGCAATCCTTTAATATGAACTATCTGATCATACACACTATGATTGAATAGGTCCCCAATTGTCTTGGAGATTAAAAGAACGAGCATAGTTAAGGGAAGCATAAAAAGATTGTTAGTGAGCTCAAGAAGGATAACACATATCGACACAGTCATTCTCATGGAACCTCCGAGGAGAGAGGCAGCACCCAATATGGCATATAGACCTTCATCTAGCGCTGAAAGCCCATAGTTTGAAGACCTCATAATCATGCCTACCATACGACCATATGTAGCTCCAGTGATGATTACAGGTATGAATAGTCCTGATGGAACTGGGGTCCCGTATGTCACAACGGCTAGCATGTAGCTTGACGCCAAAAATATAGCCAAAGATTTGTATTGGAACTCATTAGTCGTGCCCACACTGAACAGGTTCCTTACAACATCATCATTGATGTTGAAAAATAGGCTGGCCAGGTCATTGTAATGGCCATCTGGACATGTGAACTGTTTGAAGTTTCCAGAGCTTCCTGTGGTAGGGCACTGCTCATCAATGTCGGACGGGCACACAGTGCAAGCACCCAGCCATGGAAGCCCGATAACACATGCAGATGTGATGAGAGAAATGAGAACAGCATGAAGGATCTTTACCGTTGGTCCATGTCTGCAAAGAGGCAACAAGTTAAAGGTTATTCTTTCTGCCCCCCATCTTGTGTCCAAAAATAGCACATGCTTACAGAAAGTTACATACTTGTTATGCCAGAGAGAATAGAATTCTATAATCTTGCCATTGATGTATGTGAATAGGCTTCCCAAAAATCCACCAATAAATCCTAAAATCACCACGGGCACAAGCTCCACGAGACCAAATTGGATAGAAACAGTTCCAATGTTGTACATGATCAAGCCACCACTGCCATACAAACCACAATTGTCATCACCGCAATAAGTAATGGCTGTTTGCAGCACAACAGCAACCATTGCTGTGGTGAAAAACGCCCTCCATAAAAGGGAGCTCCGCCACCTACAAAAGGCAATCACCAGTCATATACTAGTCTAAATTAAAGAGCCAGCTTTCCTCAGTATTACCTTCAGTGCTTTAAGTACAACACCACCCAACACTTATGCAAATAGTTTTGATATATACCACGATGCTACTTCTTCCAATGCAAACAGAACACCTCCAACAGGTGCCCTGAAAGCTGCAGCCACCCCAGCAGCAGCTCCACATGTGACAAGATCCCGCCTATCTCTATCATTCTTAAAGTAGCGTAACCACTTCCATGATAAATGGTAGCGCTTGGAACCACCCTGACTTAACAGTGCAGCAAAGCAAGCTCCCGTATGGACCAAAGGTCCTTCCTTGCCAACATCAAGGCCCCCTGCCACAGAACCTATGCTCCCAAAGACCTGCACGCGTATCACATTGCAAACTTTTTTAAAAAACCAGGTTAACAGCAGCTTACAGACCAATGTGTCCATCAAGAACAGAAGGGTCTATATCTATGTTCTTACCCAACAAAAGCACCCTGGATACAATAGTTCATGTCTTCTCACCTCATATCTCAATAGATGCTTAAACTAAAACACAATCAATACCTCTCAAAATCATTATTTGTTCAAAAAGCAGTCTATGGAGGATCACAGCAAAGCATTAACTCCATGTTTGGGCTACCAATGATAAGCTGATAAACGAGAGATTAACTCAAAGCATCAAGGTAAATGTATTACTAATCTCTCACACAGTGTGCAAGAGAGTACATCAATTCATAGCTCAAAAGAACATCTCATGCATAATCTCCAAGTGACACCTAGCATGTCATCTCAACCACCCAACGACCCACAAGACTCCATGACATCACTCCAATTACACCATCCATGACATTAAATATCTCTACCCTTTTGCACCTTTTCTCACGAACTTACATCTATTAAATTCGAGCAAAGATACCATACAAATGCAAACATGTAGCACCCTTAATGAACAATTTGGGAAAAACAACCTGCCTCCCTCACTCGCATAATATCAATGCAGACCTAATATTCCAACGCCTCCATCCCTGTATTCCACTTACTCCAAGACCTTCTGCCTCACACAACTCTGTCAAGATGATCAGTTTGGCGTCATGGGCGCCATCTAAACCTTTTCTGGGGCAATGTTACATCAAGAGGCCAAAGCTGCATACACCACCTCGAAAATGGGTGTTCACCTCTCCATGATGGAGAGAGGTTTTATCCATCTACTTTTTTTCATTAGCTTTACAAATTTACTTATGAGTTAGTGAGTGCACATGCTCCGAATTCATCAAAATCCATTACATCCATTTTTGACTCATGGTCAAGACAAGGATCCTGTAAACTTTGTCACTTTGGATCAAGATCCTGATTTTAGACCCCCACTCATTGCAGCAGCACCAATTCCAAGTGGTCAAAATGCAGATCCAAGCGAAGCTTCAGGGATCATCACCCTTCCCACTGTACAAAGGTGAGCAAGAGGGCATGCCACATGCATCATCCTCAATCATTGGACGCATATGTCATGCCAGGTGAGCAGGAGGATATGTCAAATGCATCATCCTCAATCATTGGATGCATGAATCATGCCACGTTAGCAATTAGGGTTAGGGTTAGTCCACTTGTTCGGAATCGGGTTTTGTAGAGCATTAACCCATGTTGTGATCCCTAATTTAAAAAGGGACAAAAGAAGCTATGTGAGAGAGAGAGAGAGAGAGAGAGAGAGAGAGAGAGAGAGAGGTAGATTTAGTTCAAACAACAACAATTTACGCAAATCAGTCCAAGGCTTGGTTTCTTGCTCTATTCGCAAAGAGAAGCTCAGTTTACGACAGATCTTGTAAGCTTCATTGTAAATATCTCAGTTTTGTAATGTGCAGTAGGTTGGGTTGAAAAGTCTTGCATTGTCATTCTCTTTCCTCCCTTCTTATTAATCAGTATATATTCAGTTTTGTGCTTCAAAGTAGTCCAAAGCATCACGCTTCCATTAGTGCTATTTGGCAATCCTACATGAGGACCACAATAGAGCACTGAGAGTGGCCCTGTTTAGGGAATAAATTATTTACTTGATCACTAGATAAAAGCAAATTCACAATGCGCAAAAGAAAGATATCCACAATTCATGACATGTAGTCTTGTAGTGTCACATGCGGAAGCTTTGGGAGTCTTCCTTCAGCCCTAAACACCATCCTGGAACAACCTGATGCAAAACGTAAGCAAGAGAGATAGAGAGAAGAGAGAGAGAGATAGCTGAGTTTCAGTATATTCATATAATACAAAAAGGTAGTACATCATGGCAAGCCATAGGCTACCCCTCATCAAAACTCATAGAGTCTTTATCTACTGATTCTACTCCCTAGAGGAGTGAATGACTCCTACCAACTTGGCATAGCCCTTTTATAGCCTCTCTTGGTGGAAAAGGCCTGGCCGAACTGCTGTCGGCCAGCAGCATCCTGAACCCAGAATTGAAGACTCTGTCAGCCAGTTCTGTAGCTGCAGCCGACAGGTTCCGGTTCCTCTCACGGGTTCTCCTGCACACCATCTAGCTTGGCTCATGCCCAAAACCTGTGTTTATTCCTGCTGCCTATCAGAGATTAGCTCCAGGAATGAGCATGCACATGACATGTAGATGTTGTGCTTATGACTGCTAAGTTCATTGCACTAGGGGGCGAAGATGGGCCAGTCACCCACATAAAGTACCTTGTATTACAAGCCCTTCTTCAGCCTCGCCTGCACTGTCAGCTTCTCCCACACATGCGTAACTAGATGCTTCCCCGAGTGCATTTTCAGCCGGGAAAAGCTCAAGGACAAGATTGTTGCACTAATCTAACATTAACGAGAGACTTTTATGAGTTTTGTAGGCTCAGATGTGATCGCATGGCTTAAAGCAATAAGTGGTGTTCACATGTATTTATAAGTGGGCCACACTTTATTTGAAGGACCAGAGAAGGGGGCCAACCAAAGGGTTAGACATCATTAGTGGAAGAATTAAAAACTTATGAGTTTTTATCGAAAAGCACATTAAAGGAAAGCAACCTGACCCATATAAATAAGCGGTATGGCTTATTTAGAAATCATCAAGAGTAAGGTGCCATCTCTCTCTCTCTCTCTCTCTCTCTCTCTCTCTCTCTCTCTCCATCATCGCTCTACGGACTCCTTCAACGTCATCCTCCCGATCTGTACAGACAGCATATTAAAGAAAAGTAACCTGACCATATAAATAAGCGGTATGGCTTATTGAGAAATCATCAAGAGCAAGGTGCCATCTCTCTCTCTCTCTCTCTCTCTCTCTCTCCACCCAGGGGCCAAGGAAAAATCCATGCCAGTCTTCTCCATAGAGGCCTTCGGCATGCCAATCTATGCTTTGCCCCATGTGCGGCCAGAGTCTTGGTCGAACTCTGACCAATAGTGAGGTTACGACAATAATAACCCATGTTTCACCCATATAGTGCCCACTGCAGCTATAAATAACCATTCTATTATAAATAGCCAGTACACATGGATTTACAATAATAACCTTAGCCACCCGTATTAGCCTGCTTTCTCCACCAAGGCTCCCCTCCTCAAACGTTTCTGAAACAAAATCTATCTACAAAAGAAAACTACAAAACCCATGTTACAAACTAGCAATTGTCTCTCGAGTCAAGTGCTCCGTGCAGGCATAGTCACCAGGGAACGGGAACGGATATGGGAACGAGGGGCCAATCCGGAACGGGAACGGGACCCCTTGCAATCCGGAACGGGATCCGGAACGACACGTTATCATATTTCAACACACATGAGTAGACAAATATACAATTAAAAGCAGGCAAAAAGAGACAAATATACAATTGAAAGTAGACAAAAAGAGACAAGAATTTGATAGCAAACTCAATGACCTTGTTCATATTTAGAAAACCAGAAGTACAATAGCTTGTACAATGTACAGCCACATAGTGAAAGCTAGATAGCTAAGAACAAAGAAACCTAAAGTCCTAGGTGATATCAAATAAGTGCAAAGATGTCAGCTAGATCATCCATAGATGCATCATGCATCGATGCAGGTGGAGGTGGAGGTGGAGGTGGAGGTGGAGGGTCGTCATCATCCGACTCAGACTGTGGCTCCATATCTATGAAGCTCTCATGGTCAAAGTCACCACTAGCAACCTGGGCTAATAGTCGCAAGTTGGCTGACACATACACAAGGTCATTTGTTCTGGTAGTGAGTAGCCGATTTCTCTTCTTCGAGGCAACATGGCTAAAAACACTCCATAGTTGCTCAATCGGAGAAGAACTTGCATTCTGACTAAGAATGCGCATTGCAAGCCGTTGTAGCTCTGGAGTACCCGATCCGTAGTTCTCCCACCAAAGAGCACCTCCCATAAGTGTCCTATCTTACCTGTCTTTGCTCTGTACTTTCCCAAATCAATTCTAATCTTGCTTCTCATCGTAGCGTCAGGCACCAATCTGGCAAGGATTTTGTCCCAGCCATTTGTGACTTCTTCATCCGATTCCTGGCCTTTGCCTTGAAACTCTGGATCAATCACAAATGCAGCTGCATGCATTGGTGAGTGATATCGGTCCCACCTTGCTTGACACAAACTTTGAAGTTCTGCCTTCTTTGTTGTGTCGGGCTCCAAAGAAAGGATACGCTCCACCATCTTGTCCATGCCCTCATAAACTTTGCCAATGCAAGGTTTTTTCCCATCCACCATACGCAGCATGTAGATAATGGGCTTCGTAATGTTGACAACATGCTCAATCTTCACCCACAAAGGAGCATCCATGATGTGGGTGTAACAAGTTGTTCCTTGTGTGCTACGGGCAGTGGGCCACGTGCTCCACTCATCACTCACTACAAGCTGCTTGAGAATGTTATGGAGTGCAACTAGCCTCTCTAGCATAATAAAATTATATGCAAAACGAGTTTCCGAATATTTTTTAAGATCCAAGTTTGGGGATCTTTTCCTAAACTCGGAGAGGCTAAATGTGTGCCGAGTGATGAATGAAACTATGTCTTTTCCCTTTGCTATGCATGGTGCTACCCATGAAAATCAATGTCTTTCAGAAGATTATTCAAGCCATGTGCAATGCATGGAGTGAATGTGATGTGTGGATACCTTGCCGAAAGAAGGTCGCCTGCAGCTCGATTTGAGGCCTCCCCATCACCAATGACCTGGATCACATCTTGAGGACCCACTTGCTCAATTGCCTCTGCCCATTCCTCCACGATGACGTCGGCATACTTGCCCGTTGGAGAGGCATCATGGGAAGACACAAAAAATGTGTTCCCTCGAGAGTATGCGATGATGCCATGGATGGAGCGAGATTGGCTATCACTCCATCCATCACTAATGATGGAGACACCGTTGCGTTGCCACCCTTCCTTGACGTTTTGCATGGCTTGCTCAACAGCTTCCTTTTCCTTTGCCAAAAGCGTGGTTCGAAGGCTCTCCGAAGAAGGGGGAGTGTAGGTTGGTCCAAATTCAGCAATGAGACGAACCATTTCCCGAAAATAGGGGGACCTTGCCACATTGAAAGCGATGTGGTCATCGTAGAAGAACCTTGCAATAGCTGCATCCACGGCTTCTCGTTTGCGTGGATTCCAAGAACCCGCAAGAGTTCTTTGCGTGCCTTTGGGGGGTGGCGGTTGATGCACGGAAGAAGAGCCTACGGATGTGGAGAAGTTGCTTGAAGGAGTTGTAAAGAATGCTGGGTTCGCAGCCATAGCTCTTGGAGGAGGAGCACGAAAAATCACTTCATTATACCTAGCTTCTAGCTCTCTCTTTTTCTCAGCTGAGATTGACAAGCATGGTTGGATTTCTTGTCCCGGCTCATGGATTAGGTGACCTCGAACTCGGTTGACTCCCCCATGTTTGGTGCTGCCACAATAGCGACATTTCCACTTCCTAGCTCCTCCGCCTTGATTGGCCTCAAGAATATCCACCTCATCCCACCATGACCATGCTTCGTTCTTCTTGGCTCTCTTGGTTCCCTTAGGAGGCATTATATGAGAGAGAGAGAGAGAGAGAGAGAGAGAGATTGTACTTGGCTATGAGAGAGAGAAAGCTGTCTTGGTTCCCTTAGGAGGCATTATATGAGAGAGAGAGAGAGAGAGAGATTGTACTTGGCTATGAGAGAGAGAGATTGTACTTGGCTATGCACACTGTACTTGCAGCTGCACTGTGCAGGATTTTATAAGTTCTCAGAGAGGTACGTTTTTTTTTTAACGTTGATATTGACGTTTTTTTTTTTTGAACGTTGCAGGGCAGCCTGCAGGTCGTCTTTCAACGTTTTTTTTTAACGTTGCATAATCTTTTCGTTTTTTTTTTTTTTAGGGGTCGGCGGCGGCGCTCAACGCAGGTATCCGTTTTTTTTTTTAATAAAACGGGTGCCCAAAACGTTGGGCACCCGTTTTATTAAAAAAAAAAACGGATACGCTGCCGACTGCCAAACCTTGGAAAAAAAAAATTGTTAACGTTGCCGTTTCGCGAATCAGGAAAATAAAAATAAAAAAAACGTTGCTCCACGTTCCACCGTTCCCAAGGTGGCTTCCTCCACGTTCCCCCGTTCCACACCAGTGGAACGGCGTTCCCATGTGACTATGCGTGCAGGCATATGTAAACAGATTTTGGAAGATCTATTTGGAGGTCTCTCCATTTTTGCTAGTGGGTGAACTTGAGAAGAAAAGGAAGTTAAGTCCGGTCTACAAAGCCAGACTTGATATGCATCATAATGCTGCTTTACAAGACTACATTGCAGCCGCTCTTTCCACCGAGCAATTGGAGCACAAATTGCAGCGTTTTGGCAAAGGAGACCATGCATTCAAGGGCAAAGAAAGGGCTGGTCATAGCATGCAAAAGAGCAGACAACATGCTAAGCCTTTTGCAAAGATGTAAAGAGTGGTGGGAAGCTAAAAATAAGCAGCCAAAGGATGCCTCTCAGAAAAAGCACAAGTTTAACCTCACTCATGAGCAAGGGAGCAATATGCCAAGGAGGGTAAGCGCTTCTCATGTGGCAGCCAAAATCACATGTTTCATGAATGTCCTAAGCGCAAGAATAAGGACAATGAGAAGCAAAATAAGGTTAATGTGCATGCCATTCTCAATGTGGAAGGGAACACAAGTAAGGATGACAAAGAGAGGATGGTTTGCAAAGCGTGGGGACAACTTAAGGATCGGCCGGTGCTCTTTATGTTTGATGCGCCACAAACAACTACTTTATTTCTGTGGAGATGGCATCTGCATTGAACATTGATGTAGGGGACATGGGATCCCATATTGAGGTGGAGGCTGCTTTTGTGGGAGAACAAGTGCAAGTGACCTCTATCATTGGAAAGTTGCGCATACACATCTAGGGGTATCTTGATCATGAGAATTTCTTGGTTCCACCAGTGCAGGGATGTGATGTATTGCTGGGAAAGCCGTGGCATCACCACGTAAGGAGTACAAGACCAACCGGATTACTTCTATGCGTAGAGGCCACATGCATGTTATTGATGCTGGCCAAGAGAGGGACTCCATCCCAGTTGTATCTCATGTTCAGATTAATAAAGCACTGAGAAAGAGTGTTACTGCGTACTTAGTCTTTGTTCGTGATAAGGTTGAATGTAATGATGTATGTGTAGATACTCTCACAAGTGAAAGGCTGAAATTTTTTGATGTATACAAGGATCGCTTTGCAGATGCATTACCAGGAGAGCTACCTCCTGAGAGACCCGAGGATCATCGCATTGATTTGGTGCTCGGTAGTTCCCCACCAAATAGACTTGCATATAGGGTAAGCGGAGCATAGCAAGAGGAGATTATGAAACAGGTGATGGAGCTTTTGGACCGAGGTTTAGTTCAGCCAAGCTCTTCACTTGCTCACTTGTCTTGCTACTGCAGAAGAAGGATGGTTCCTTCCGTATATATGTGGATTATCGGGCTTTAAATAAGCTTACTATCAAGAACCGGTTTCCAATCCCGCACATAGATGACATCCTCGATAAACTTGACGCGTCTGCATGTTTTAGTCACATTGATCTTAAGACTGGGTATCACCAAGTGTGTGCGACACAGCAGGATATACACAAAACGGCATTCAAGACGTCATTTGGACTATCTGAGTTTTTGGTTATGCCGTTTTGACTTATGAATGCCACAGCCACGTTCAATAGAATGATGGATCGCATTTTCCGTGAGCATCGGAAATTCATAGGTGTGTTTTTTTAATGATATCTTGGTATTGAGCAAGAGCACTGCCAACATTTGGCCATTGTTTTTGAAGAGCTTCGTAACCACAAGCTCTTCATCAATGCGAAAAGAGTGAATTTTTTCTTTTCGAGATTCACTATTTAGGACATATTGTATCAAAGAATGATGTCACGATGGATCCGACAAAGATTGAAGCCATTCGAAGTTGGCCTAAGCTATCTTCTATACATGAAGTACGAAGCTTTTTGGGTTTATGCTTATATTACACGCGTTTTATCAGACACTTTGCATGGATTGCTTCGCCATTGCATGAGCTCCCTAACAAGAAGGCCGTCTGTCATGTGCATGCTAGGGGCACGCAGATTGGCGAGCTAGAGTGTGATATGTTGTGGACGGACATGTGCTTTTTGGTCCGCTATTGATAGCGTGTGCTTTTTGGGCATTCCTTCCCTATTTATTGGGGTAGGGGTACCAGTTGGACACACACTGACGGATGGAGCACAGGAGTGCAGAGCACGTCGAGCAGGAGCACCATCGCGTAGCAGGAGGCCGTCGTCCTTGGGAGACAACCCCGGGTGGTAAGAGGACACCGGATGAGGACGATGGCAGGGCACTCACAAGAACACGACGCTCTAGCTTGTGGCTCGGTGGGGATGGCGAAGATTGTGGCTGTCATGGTTGGGTGGCGAGTATGCCTACAACCCCTTCATGGTTTATGGTTTGTTTTGTAGGCTTGCCTTACGGGGAGATCCTGGAGGCTTGACAGTGGTATAAGAGCTAACCCTAGCACACAAGAGAGGTATGTTGTTGGCATTGTTTGTGTCATGGAAAACGAGGTACTCTCTCATCGTTTTTTTTGTTCCTCGCGTGTTCTTTCCATTGTTAAGCTTTGTGAAGTTGGCTGTAATCTCTGACGTCAAGGAGGAAAACCATCTTTTTATGACGTGTGTGAGAGAGGGGTTGATGACAATTGCAGGGCTGAGGCATGCAAGCGTAGTTGAATGTGTGCTTTTGAATATGGGAAGGTTTCCCATAGGCTTAGCCCAAGGTTGCCTTGTTATGTGCAGACCACCCAAGTAGGGCTACTGTATGCAGGCGGTGAAACCCCACACGACAGCCGTAGAGGTTACTGTGTGCAAACAGTAGCCACATGGGTGCTAAGTAGGGGTCACCCGCAGCAAAGCAAGGCCAGCATGGCGAGGAAGCGCAGCATAGAGAGAAGAAAAGCATGCTATCGCATACTTGCTGCTGTACGAGCAGACAGAGGCCCACGTGCAGGCCACCAAGCAGCCACAAGAAAGCAAGGTAGGGCGGCAACAGCACGTGGGGGACAAGAAAAGCGGCAGCCAAAAAAAAGTTGGCCGCTAGGATAAGCGCCGCCAAGAAAAAAAAAACGGGGAATCCTAGGAAAAGACAGCATCGTTTTTTTTTAAGTTCATTTTTATTTTTATTTTTTTATCGATGTTTGCGATTTTTTTTTTTTAAAAATGAGCCGAGATTAGCACGCTGTTTTTTTTTTTAAGAAACAAGTACTTTTTTTTAATGAAAAAAAAACACCTACCTTCCAGAAGCCGATGACGCGTGTGGGGGTCCCTTACCTGGTCGCCTGTGCTACACACATGGGAAGGGCTGTCGGCGGCACTTATGACGGGCTGGTGGAGTCAACTAGGGCTGTCAGCGGTTGCCGGGACTGTTGGGACTCGATCGGGCTTGTGGCAGCCCACATGGGGACTGTACCTTGCTGATGGGCACCCCCTTTGGGTGAGGAAGCCCAAGTTTTTGGGGCTGTTTCCCATGCAGCCACGCATGACGTGTGTGCACGCACTCATGTAGATGCAGGGCAGTCTAGCAGAGCTACACATGCCACAGCCATCCATGTTACCCAAGGTCTACCACACGCAGCCAAAAGTTGTGGCAGCCACATGTATGTTGTTTGGACAGAGGCGTACGATCGTCAATGCCCTACAGCAGCAAGTGATGGCGACATGTTTTTCTACGATCTCTCTTCAGATTCTTCTCTCTCCAAGATGTCTAGGTTGTGTACGGGACTTTGTGGTGTACTTGCGAGGTTCGGATGCACGTGCTTCGTTCTATCTCAGTTTTGGACCAGCGTGTTATGAGGTATGTGTTTATTTAGGCATATTTGGAGGATTTTCAGTTGAGGTCAACTCTTTAGAAGTCCAGGGGGATGTCACCATTTGGCCGCCCAAGTGGCCTTCCTCTATTTTCGTGCCAAGGCACAAGAGGCCAAGGAGCTTCATGTCACCCATACTGAGGCCAAGACTCACGTCACCTACGTGAGGCCAAGCCACGTGTCACCCGTGGTGTGGCCAGGACATGGAACCCACTGTCAGGGATCTCAGTTTAGGCTTCCCATTGAGCCCGTTCCGTGCTCAGGATGACCTACTATTTGCAGGTTCCAGGAACGGGAGTTGCATAATGCATATGCATGCATCTCTCCCTGTTTGAAACTGTTTTCGTGTGACTTGTTTTCGTGTGAATGCCTGTTATGACGTGTCCAGTTCACGGGCAGGGGATGCCCACCCGTGAGCCGTGTGAACGCCCTGTATTATAACATGGTTTGTGGCATGTGAACAAATGCTTGTTTATTATTGCAAAGGTTTTATAACCTTAGTAGTTCACATTTATTAAAGCTGGGCACTGGCCACCGGCTCAATGCCCGGGGCCCAAGGTCAAAAGTGTGGCCAGCCCAAATGCTAGGCACCCCCACAACAGGGCCACTTTAAGGAGGTGCCCACCATTAATTATGGTGGGCTGTGCCACATGGCACAAGGGATTTGGACCCTCCACCTCCTCTCCCCCATTCTTCTCCACCTCTTTGCACTTTTCCTTCTCCTAGAAGCTAGCACCCAACTCTCCTTGGCTCACTTCCCTTTTTTCTGTTGTGTACCTGCTGTACCTGCTGAAACCCTAACAGTACCTGCTGTGCATTCTGTACCCGCTGTGTACGTGCAGTGGGCACCTAGCTGTACCTGCTGAAACCTAACAGTACCTGCTGTACCTGCTGTGGGCATCTGCTGTACCTGCTGAAACCCTTAACAGTACTTGCTGTAGCTGCTGTACCTGCTGAAACTCTAACAGCACCTGCTGTACCTTCTGGAACTGCTGTGTGCCAACTGTACCGCATGTACCAGCCACCCTACCTGCTGAAACCCTAACTGTACCAGCTGTACTTGCTGAAAATCAGAACTGTACTCCCTGTTGTACCTGCTGAAACCCTAACTGTACTAGCTGTACTTGCTGAAAAATCAGACTGTACTCACGGATGTACCTGCTGAAACCCTAATAGTACCAGCTTGTGTACCGGATCTTCTACAAGTACCTGTTAGAGTGCGAGCACTTGTTTGTGTGCCTAAACTTGGGAGGACCAAGCCCATTCCTCCGCAAGTTGTGCGAGCCAAGCTCTAGTACGAGAGAGCATGTTCATGCGTGGTCTCGGAACGACACTTTCATGTTCACACAACTCCAGGTGTATGAAGAGTCGGGGCTGGTTGTATTGACTCATTCGAAGAGTCCGGCTTCGAAATTCTTCACCGGGGCAAATACTTGTTTGGGTAATATGTCTTCATATTATGCATTGCATGGATTATCTGGCTAGCAAGCACTTGGAACTTTGTACACAAATAAAATACTCCAATAATATACTTCAGTATTGAGGGGGGGGGGGGGGGGGGGGGGGGGGGAGTCAGCCCATTCGCGGCCCCAATGGTGGTGTACTGTGTAGTGCTTCTCTTTTGCAGATTGTCTTCAGCATTGATGTATCTTTCAGTGATTATGTGTATTGTAGCTAGTTCATTTTAGTGTTGACGAGCATATTGTTCATGAGACGGTGCTCAAGGACATTCACACCTAGTCGGTGTAGTTTCAAAACACCCATAATATAACTCTCCTTCTGTAACATATCCTCTACGAAATGCACAACTGTGGAATTGGCTATACAACAAGTCAATTCTTTCTAGGGCCACATTAGAAGTTAGAACTACATCTTCAAGTTCTAATTCTCAAGGGAAACTTGGGTTCACACCCATACCAAACATAACCTATTCAGTATTTTTATCATAGGCACATCCTAACCAATCAGATGATTTCTCAATGCTAAACAACATGTGCAATGTTCCATTAGAACTAACTTATCCTCTCTGCTACTTGAGAGACTGAGAACAATCATCATGAGTAAGAACCTATCTCGGTCAATCTCGATTGCCTAAAGTATCGTGAAGCTTCTAGTCCCAACTCAACCTATTGTGTCAAGGTAACAAGGGAAATCTATTGTGAGGGACTTCTCCCAAGGATCAGCTAATGCACAGGCATAAACAAGATTATAGAAAGGGGTTCAAGCAAGCTCACCACCCAACCATAGGTTCACGTTCGCAACCTCCCCCGAGCCAGGGACCAAGGTTCCACTCCCACGAGTCCATGCCAGTCAACCCTGGCGTCCCATACCGCCAATGCCTTCCCACAAGGGCCCTCGGCAAGACTACCCATGATCTTTGATGTCCTTGGAAAGAGTAAGCCTCTTGGTTCAAGTCCAGATCACAATGAATCAATAATAACCCAAGACTCACTTATATAGTGCTTATGGCTGCTATAAATAACCTGCATCAACAGTCTCCAAAATTAGGTTTATACATGTCCATCAAATCCACACAACCATGTATCAAGAAACCAACTCAACTAAAGCTGATGTTCCTCCAGCATATGGCCGAGAGCTCTATTTTCAGTATATCCTGTATAGTACAAAAAGGTGTACAATCTAGCTAGCCATAGGCTGCTCCATAAAAGGTTGAAGACCCTAGTCCAAGTCCTATCACCCCAACAAGGTGAGAGATGCCAATCATGAGCTATGTGCCACCTTTTATAGGCTTGGAAAGCATATATGGACTGGCCGACCTGCTGTCAGCCAGGTCCCTGGACATGAGATATTATCTTGCTGCCAACAGCCCCTTGATATGTCCTTCCTCTGCTGGCTGACAGCCGCCTGGTCCCACCATAACATCTTCCCTGCCAATATTAACTGCAGAAGCTCCTAAATCTGGTTCTAAAACTGATCTTTATCTGTTGCCCCTTCAAGGAATGGCTGTGGGATCAGAATGTATCTCGTTACAAAGAGGATGACAAGGGGAAGAGGGTTCAGTGTGCCCATCCAGGGGAGGTTACACATTCTCATTACTGAGAGGACAAGGGACCAAGAGCCTCTCTACTCCACTCGTCTCTACTCCTCAACAATAACCAATGATGCTACACTCCAAAGGAGGCAATTACTACTCTAGGCAGAATGCTCTCTCTTCTTAGGCAAGGTGGTGGAAAGTGTTACATTTTCAAAATATCAACTACAAGTTAGATGCCATACACTTGATTATAAATAGCATCACTAACACACAAAAAAATTGAGTGCTAAGTCTTATCCTTGCAAATACTATAGAATGCAAGCCAATGGAGATGTAAACTTGAGAAGATCATGAGTGTGCTTTAACCATATAGATGTATGGACTACAATGGATGCCCATGTATATGATCACGTGTATGTTAAGAGTAATTCAAATTATTGTGTTCTATATTGAAAATAGCACTTTATATATGTTTAACCACAAAGACATCTTGCAACATTTGAAAGAGAGGCCCCATGGGCCGGGGAAGAAGGGGCGAAAGGGGAAAGGAAGGAGGGGGGGGGGGGGGGGGGGGGGCGGTTTGGTTGGGGAGTCGGTGGGCCATGTTTGTTATAGATGAAACTGAAGATTTTAGTGCAAAAAGACAAGCCAAAAATAACTCACAACACACAATGATACCTTCACAATAAGAGTTTTTAAAGCAAGTATGTTGGGTGCATCAATGCCATTGAGGTAAGCTTTCACTTCAGGAATTCCAGAGCCAGCCGCAGCAGGAGCAAGAAAGGTGCATAGCAGAACTGAAGATAGCACAAGTACAAGGTTGCTTCCAACCAAGAAGGCAAAGGCAATACCTATCCTGCAAATCAACTGTCCAAGCATCAAATTGTCTCGTCTGTTATAGGTAATGAATCTAAGGCAGGCATGCAATGCAAAGCACATCTTTCTTCCAATATAGAGATAAACACATGTGAGTGCATGAGTGCCCCCCCCCCCCCCCCCCAAAAAAAAAAAAAAAAAAAACATACATACATCCCACAGTTAAAACAGAGATACACCAAAAACTGTCAACAATTGCATTTCGTGAGCAAAATCCAAAAAATTCAATGAAGCCCTGGATCTTCAATACACGTGACGCATGCACTAGCTTCATCCTCAGATTGCTTGTAGAAAATCAAAGGTTCTAGAGCTTTAGCGTGGCAAATAAAAGTCGAAATCACCTGTTGTTTTCAATAAATTGAGTAGTTTTCAGAAGCTTAAACCCTGCAATGTTTTCTACAGCCAGATTGATGCCAAAGCCAGTGATGCCAGTCAGCAAACCCACCAGACATGCTAGTGTCCATTTGAGTACTATGTACTGCAAAATCTGTGCTCTGGTCCGTGCTCGCCAGTCCTGCTTGAAGACATCATTTTCTACAATTCTGGAATGGAACAAACAAAATCAAACAAACAAAGCATAAAAGTTCATGTTTTTACATGACCAGGGTGTTAGGGCCTTCAAAGGTCTTGTTAACTCAGTAAATTAGGGTTCTTTACGATTTTCTAATCAGGTATTTAGGGTCTTCGCACACAATTAGAGTTTCTAATACTGGATCAGGGTTACTAAGGTAATTAGGAATGTTGTACTGAGAATTAGGGTTTCTTAGCCAGAATTAGGATTCAGAGTTAGGGATTTACTCACTCGTAATCGAGGCTCTCCACGGGAGCATACTTGGCGCCGATGATGGCGAGCTGAGAAGTGCCGCGGATAAGGATATGCTGCTGCATGCGAGGGGAGAGGAGGGGCTGAATTTTGTCGAGGTCGCCTGTGTTGGAAGGGAGAGCACCGTCAGAATCATCGGTGAGCGTGGGCCGCATGTCAAGGGGCGAGAGGTCCATCAGGTCCTGCGCTTGCTCAACAAGCTCTTCGCGAAGCTCGCATGGCTCTTCCATCATCAGCTAAGCAGATTGAAGAAGAAGAAGAAAAAGAAGAACAACAAACTAAGACGACCACAAAAACCAAACAGAAAAAAAAGTGCTTGTTCAGGAAGAAGCCATCGCCATAGCCGCCACCACCACTATGCAGTGTCTGCACAGAGATTTTCCTTCATCAGGTTCATATAGGACAATCGTCATAGCCAGCACTGCACAGAGATTAACCCTTTCTTTTCTCCGTCATTATCAGCCTCGTCATCGTCATGGGCTCCCTTTGATTAATCAGAGAGACGTGCTAAATACCTTATCTTCTTCATTTGTTTTTTAACACTCCAAGTATTCAATGACAGCAAGTCAAGCGACTCTATCCACATGAGAAATTGGAATCATGGATCACTTGTTCCTGTACATTCACATAATATCTGCACCCAAAATATTTTTTGGCCTATTGATTTATTAATTACTTGTTATTTCTGGAATTTTGACACATTGGAGAAATTACTGCAAGCCAAGCGACTCGATCTGCATGAGAAATTGGAATCATGGTTGACTTCTACTGTATCTGGTGTTAGATTCTTATAATATAACATGCACATGTTCTCATGCACAATTCAATTATTGCAAGTCAAGTAACTCGATCTACATGAGAAATTGGAATCATGGACTATAGCTAGTGGTAGATTCTCATAATATAACATGTGCATGTTCACACGCGCAAAAATAGTCCCCGTCGATTACGTGCTTGTAGTTTCTACGCACGCCGACCAGGGCTGCCTTCTGATGAGCACCTTGTTTGACAAATTTGGTGCAAAGGAGTGAAAGTTGCAAGTTTTTCGGCATTTACATGTAAATTTTGACAGTAATAATAGATTTGCAAGTTTTAGATGGCCAGAATGCCCAAACGCGGGCTTGACAATTGTAAAAAAGCAAGCCTGGTTGCTCCGACTCTTGAATAGACACCACATGTGGTATGACCCCGCAAGTGGTTTTCCTTTTTCCATGCCTTTACTTTTGCCATTCTTTTTGTAAGAAGGTGTACTTGAAAAGTTGCCTTCTTGAGAAAAGATAAAATTTGATCTAATGCAAAAGTTACCTTTTAAGAAATATATTTCTAAAAAAATTTTTAAAAAAACATTTTTTCCAAACAAGTACAAATATAATTCTTTTAAAAAATGATAATATTGAACACCATACATCATGACACAACAAATAATTTTCAAACACAAATACCATTATATTAATGACTAGAATTATGAAGTTTTCAATCTCAATAAAGTACTAAAAAATATAAATATTTTATTATACAAGTGCCATTCATTTAGGAAAACAAAGGTTTTCCTCCTATGTGAATGGCAAATGCCTTTCAAGGGTATATTTTTCTCCTACTTTTCTCACATGTTAGGGGCTTTATAGACCTTGGGTGGAATCGCATTTTTTGCTGAAAAGGGAAAGAGTCCTGATATTTTCCCTTTGATATTGCCCGCCCAAGTGCATCTGAGGCAAACTCCCCCGTCCATCTTCCCGTCCACAATTTTTTTAGGCAGAATTCCAACTTCGAGAGCCTTCAAATGTGTAAAGGCCCTTAAGCCCTTAGTCTAGCTTTTGAAAGTTCTTGGGTAGAGCCTAGAAAGTAGATCCATGGTGAGAGATAACAAATTTAGAAAGCCATTAAAAAATGGCCCAAGATAGTTTGCACCCACCCTTGAGGGTAGTACACTCACCTAAAGTTCTCTCACTTAAATAATCTTGATAATTACTATGGTTTTAGCATGTGAAAAGAAAGCTTAGCGAGAAGTTAATTTCTTTTTTTTATAATTCACCTTTGAAAAGTCTTTTTTTCATAATATAATCTGTTTTTTCACACCCGAAAAAGAAAGGGAATGCTTGGCGAGATCGAGACCGTTCCTTCCATTGATCAACGGCGTGTGTACGAGGAGAACAAATGCTTCGCCGCATGTGCTGCTGCTCGCTCAAGGAGACGTGTCGTAACACACAATTCAATCAAAAATAAATTGTGTTTTGAACATATTTATTATTATTATTATTATTATTATTAAGGCCTTCATAAAATCAATGTGCCCAAACCCCACGGTTTTACATATATCAAGTCAATGTGCACAGGACAACAAAAATTATGTACAAATATGCTCAATATGCACCCAAAAAGTTTTCTAGGCCGATATTAATTAATTTTGTTTTGTAGGCGATATTGATTAATTTTCTAGGCCACTTGATAAAGTTGTTTTTTCGTATCAAGGCAATCTACCTTTTTTTAGCATGTGAAAAAAAAAGCGTGGCTGTGTTCTAGTTTTTTCTAGCTGGAGCTATGTCGTCTAGGCTGTGTTCTAGTTTTTTCGTAGACCACCTTCCTCCTCCTCCCTCCTTGCTCACCATAGCTAGAGACCCTTTCTGCCCATAGCCAACGAGATTTTCTACCCAGGAGGGCAGGTTGTGGGCAACGATGTCTGCTGCGCCTTCACACTCGGCCAAACCTTCCACAAGGGCGATCACCCCTTCTTCCTCTACACCCGCATGCATGCCCCAATGGACACAGGCGCTCGCTGGTGAACGCGGAGGCTGGACGACGGCAAGTAGGGTGGATGATGTTTGAGGAGAGCGAGTAGTCTAAACGAGGGCGGCGAGTAGGCTGCTGCGAAGGTTTCAAGAGGAGGCGGGAGAAAGATATAATACCTTATTGAAGGTATACCTTGCATTTTTTTTAATGCCATGTGAGTGGCATTAATAATATGCTCACAAAACGTTTTCTCAATATGCTCAATACTTAACTTATAAGGAATCCTCAATTACCTCTCCTACCCATATACTCAAATGCATTAAGAGCCCATAATTTCCGCCATAAAGCTAGCCACATCCAATCCAAAATCGAGGACCGTGAGAATTCATGCCAAAAAAAAAAACATTCCTTTTCATGTGCTTTGTAATTCCAACATCACCAACCAAGCACTCCAATTAGTAGATTGCCACTACACACTAACTACAAAATCTTGTGTGATTGCATGTGAACACCCATTTGAATTTGCCCACCTGGCACATTCATTGTGCCATCTCCAAGCATAGCATCTACTTCTAACTCCTTTGTAAGCGTCTATCTTCTTCATTTTTGAAGTGAGACACACGACCTACTAAGCATTTTTGAAGTGACACAAGTAGTATGCTTAGTGGGTGCACACAACACCTCTTTTAACTCCTGCATTAATAATACTAGTGGGTTGACCCGTGCTTTGCACGTATATAATTGGCTCAAAGTGATAGGGAAGACAAAGTTGTTGTCAAAGGTTTGGAAGCAGGATTCCCAACTTAATATTTTTTAAATCCTAGAGTAATAGGAGGCTACCTCTCTCTCTCTCTCTCTCTCTCTCTCTCTCTCTCTCTCTCTCTCTCTCCCCCCATTTTTTATTTATTTAAAACACATTTCTTTTAAAACAAAACAAATAGCTTCTCTTTTAAATAAAAACAAAACATTTATTCTACTCTCTCAAAAAATGTTGTATAATATACAATATAAGTACATAAATAATCCTTGATCTTAATCAAGAGGGAGAGAAAGATAATCAAAATTTAATATGTAAATATATATACTCATACATAGTAAACACCACATATTTGGGACAAAATTTGCTAAAACAATAGGCAACTAATCTTAGTAATTTTCTTGAGCACTTTCTGTAGCTTGCCTTGCTCGAATTTGGAATAAGCACCAAGAAAATCAAATTGAGCAACTCTTCTTTCAGTCCTGCAAAAGACAATTTGCAACAACAAAAAACAAAATCAATGAGAGAGCAAGCCAAAAAAGAAAACTACTTCTACTCTTTTTATTTTCCCTATTTTTCTTTGTCTATTTCTAATTTTCCCTCTTCTCTCTCTCTCTCTCTCTCTCTCTCTCTCTCTCTCTCTCTCTCTCTCTCTCTCTCTTAATATACATACATACATGCATATATATATATATATATATATATATATATATATATATATATATGTATGTATGTATGTATGTATGTATGTATGTATGTATGTATGTATGTATGTATGTATGTATGCATACATACATACATATGTATATATATATGTTAAAACATCTTCATTGGTTCCTCCTATCACGTGCACAAGGGTAAATATTTTATCTTTAAACTAATAAGTGAAGCTTTTGATTCCCTCTTATGCAGTGCTTTCAAACAGGATGGGTGCTGGATATGCGAAAATGGTTTAAAGGGTGGGGAGTGGATAGATATCTAGATATGGCACCAGAAGATATATGCATGGACACATTTCAATCAGACCTCTTACAAGCGTATCAAGCAAAACATCAAAGCAAGGGAGCAAATGGCAAACTTGCTTATTACAGTATGCATATCTATCCTTCATGTTGGGAATCCTACATGCAGGCAGAGGCACACATGCAGCCATACATAGCCAACCCGCTCTTAGTGGTATTTAGACGGAGTATTGCACGACTTCGAACTCGATCACACACTTTATTGATCGAGACAGGTGCATGGAGTGGACAGGCACGAGAGACGAGGTTATGCAAGCTGTGTGGACTACAGAGTGTAGAATCAGAGGAGCACATGATTATGACATGCCCAGCATATGCACACATACGGGCTGACTTTGATATCCCTTTACAGGGGCCACTTCACTAGTTTCTGACCACTACTCCTATATCGAAGTTAGGGGCTCTCATCACCCGCATGTTACGCTTTCGGGAGAACCAACATCACCAACCAAGCACTCCAATTAGTAGATTGCCACTACACACTCACTACAAAATCTTGTGTGATTGCATGTGAACACCCATTTGAATTTGCCCACCTGGCACATTCATTGTGCCATCTCCAAGCATAGCATCTACTTCTAACTCCTTTGTAAGCGTCTATCTTCTTCATTTTTGAAGTGAGACACACGACCTACTAAGCATTTTTGAAGTGACACAAGTAGTATGCTTAGTGGGTGCACACAACACCTCTTTTAACTCCTGCATTAATAATACTAGTGGGTTGACCCGTGCTTCGCACGTATATAATTGGCTCGAAGTGATAGGGAAGACAAAGTTGTTGTCAAAGGTTTGGAAGCAGGATTCCCAACTTGATATTTTTTAAATCCTAGAGTAATAGGAGGCTACCTCTCTCTCTCTCTCTCTCTCTCTCTCTCTCTCTCTCTCTCTCTCTCTCTCTCTCTCTCCCCCCCCCCCATTTTTTATTTATTTAAAACACATTTCTTTTAAAACAAAACAAATAGCTTCTCTTTTAAATAAAAACAAAACATTTATTCTACTCTCTCAAAAAATGTTGTATAATATACAATATAAGTACATAAATAATCCTTGATCTTAATCAAGAGGGAGAGAAAGATAATCAAAATTTAATATGTAAATATATATACTCATACATAGTAAACACCACATATTTGGGACAAAATTTGCTAAAACAATAGGCAACTAATCTTAGTAATTTTCTTGAGCACTTTCTGTAGCTTGCCTTGCTCGAATTTGGAATAAGCACCAAGAAAATCAAATTGAGCAACTCTTCTTTCAGTCCTGCAAAAGACAATTTGCAACAACAAAAAACAAAATCAATGAGAGAGCAAGCCAAAAAAGAAAACTACTTCTACTCTTTTTATTTTCCCTATTTTTCTTTGTCTATTTCTAATTTTCCCTCTTCTCTCTCTCTCTCTCTCTCTCTCTCTCTCTCTCTCTCTCTCTCTCTCTCTCTCTCTTAATATACATACATACATGCATATATATATATATATATATATATGTATGTATGTATGTATGTATGTATGTATGTATGTATGTATGTATGCATACATACATACATATGTATATATATATGTTAAAACATCTTCATTGGTTCCTCCTATCACGTGCACAAGGGTAAATATTTTATCTTTAAACTAATAAGTGAAGCTTTTGATTCCCTCTTATGCAGTGCTTTCAAACAGGATGGGTGCTGGATATGCGAAAATGGTTTAAAGGGTGGGGAGTGGATAGATATCTAGATATGGCACCAGAAGATATATGCATGGACACATTTCAATCAGACCTCTCACATATGCAGCCATACATAGCCAACCCGCTCTCAGTGGTATTTAGACGGAGTATTGCACGACTTCGAACTCGATCACACACTTTATTGATCGAGACAGGTGCATGGAGTGGACAAGCACGAGAGACGAGGTTATGCAAGCTGTGTGGACTACAAAGTGTAGAATCAGAGGAGCACATGATTATGACATGCCCAGCATATGCACACATACGGGCTGACTTTGATATCCCTTTACAGGGGCCACTTCACCAGTTTCTGACCACTACTCCTATATCGAAGTTAGGGGCTCTCATCACCCGCATGTTACGCTTTCGGGAGAACCACGCTGCATAGATCATTCTTTCACCGTAGCTACCCTTTCCTACCATGGGGGAGGAGACTCATTGTATATCTGGAAAGGTCCCATGGGTCATAATTTGGCCTTCCGTGGGACGATAATAAACTACTCTCTCTCTCTCTCTCTCTCTCTCTCTCTCTCTCTCTCTCTCTCTCGTCTTCTTGCATCTATGTAAATTTTCCAAATGTGACCATAGTTCTTATGCACAAGTATGCCACACTTCTCATAAATGTATCTCTTGGTAATTTGTCATCATCTTCTTGAAAGATGACCTAAAGAATACATCCAAATTCCATATACATCCAAATTCCATATACATTCAAATTCTTCAATCAAAAGTTTGTTAGCATGCACCTTTTTATGCAAAAGGGTTTTTTAACTTGTATAGTATGGCACTCATTTTAGTGAGAGAGAAAAATGTAAAGCATCCATGTAAGCTCTGAGGTATGGCACTAGTGGCTTGTTATGCACCCTTTCAAGATAAGGTTTCTTTGTGGTTCATTTAAAACTGTGCTCTCACAAGATAAGGTTTTTTTGTGGTTCATTTAAAACTGTGCTCACAAGATAAGGATATGTATCACTATCAATAAAGAAGTACATGTACAAAACCTTGAGCATATTTTATGTTGGGTTTTTTTTCTAGATGAAGCATATTGTTCAACCCAAATGGTTCGCTAGAATATGTACATACTTGCATGTGTGTGTGTGTGTGTGTGTGTGTGTGTGTGTGTGAGTGCATAAGTGTTTGTGTTTATGGGTGCACATGCTTGCTTGTGGCCATGTGTGTCCAAAATAATAGGTGCATGCCTTGGGGGGTATACATAACTACTTTTAGATATGCATTTAAAAAGGTTTTTTATTGCAATCATGCATTAGTGTAGTGGTAAGGACGGAGTTTGAGAGTCCCTAGGTGATGGTTTCAAATATCCCCCTATGCAAGCGATGGCATCTAGTGTGTGTGAATAGTGTACTTTCAAATTTCAAGCCAAGCCCCCCAAAAAAGGTTTTTTTATGCTCTAACAAAAAAAAAGGCAATGTGCAATGTTTGTGTGAAGAAATTACATGGAAGAGTTGGCTAAAGCAAGTATCAAGTCTCAAGTTTAATATTATCATACTTGTTTTTAAGTAAGAACCCAGATTTCACCATGTGTTGTCACTAAAGGAATCACTAGATGTACTCATATAGACTTGCATGAAAAATGATACAATTAGTGCACAATTGAAGACATTATATGATGGAAGCTAGAACATGATTGATGTTGTTAGACTTGAGTGCATGTGAAGGACTTAAATTAGGCATTAATAAACTTACATGTGAAGGCCATGTGGTGCTGATCCTTTTAAAAAAAACTCTTGAAGAAACACATGTTCTATTTTGGGGAAAGAAAAAAATAGATCTCTTTATTTGCATTTTCCATCATACACATTTTGTTGCTAAAGTTTTAAAATGGAAAAGGTTGGCAAAATTGCCCATCATGCATAATTCACGGTATTTTATTAACAAAATTAGTACAATATTTGGTCTCCATTGTAATTTTTAATCAATAGGATGAATGGGATAACTTATCTCTTTAATGAAGTAGACGGGATAACTTATCTCTTTAATGAAGTAGATGGGATAACTTATCTCTTTAATGAAGTAGACGGGATAACTTCTCCCTTTAATGCTTTCTATAGAATTCTTTTCCATTGTAGCTTTTAATCAATTTGATATGATTATTTACTCTACAAGGTATTCAATTGTATTCCATAGTGGCTTTTCATATAATTTTAAAATATATGCATGGCACATAATTTAAAAGGAATTATGTGCCATGATTAAAGTCACCAATAATAAATAGTAATGATTCTTCTTACAACTAATTAATTCTAATCACGAACCTTGATTAAAGTCACTAGTCATTGTTAAATAGATTTGATTTAAACCTTGGGGCATGTTGTCTAGAGGTGGTGTTATTGGACATGCATTTTGGTGTTGGTAAAACATTACCTCTGGCTATAACAAACCTTACACTTCATAATGTATTTGGTGCTCTAAGATATTGCAAGCATGGTGGTCTTTGGATAAGAAAGAAATAAATCCACAAGACATTTGATTTTGGAGGCATGATTGAATTTAAACGTATACAAATAGGTCAGTGGTATTCTTAAATGGAGTACTTGAAACACCCTTCTTTAAGGCATTGACATGGGGATCTTTTTTTGGCGAGCTTTTTTTTTGGGCGAGATTTTGGTCTAGGAGTTTTGTCTATGTGGACTACGAGGCTGAGGTGGCACTTTGCGTGTCCATGTCAGCCTATCTTAAGTTGAATGGGCCCTTTACATGATTGTGGTGAGAGCAGGGTTAGTAATACATAGGAAGAGGGTTGCTAATAGACAGGATGGGTTGTCCATGGAACCTGGAGGGCTGCCAAATGTTGGGAATGGATTTTCCATATAGTGAGTGGGGTATCCATGCTTGGAATTGTCTCAGAATTGATTGTCCATGATCGACATTGTATGTCCATGCTCGAAATGGGCTGTAAATTCTCACAAGGGTGGTCCATGCTCCGAATGGTATGGCCATGCTTGCGATGGTTTAGCCTTGCCTCCCATGGATTGTCCATGGAACGAGAGGGCTGGCCAAATGTTCAAAATGGGTTGTCCAAGGTCTTAGTGGTCTATCCATGGGTTGGAATAGTCTATCCATGCCCATAATGCATTGTCCATGTGGTCTAAGGTTTCATAATGGGTTATCCATGATCGACATCATTTGTGCATGCTGAATGGGCTGCAAATGCTCAACAAGGGTGGTCCATGCTACGAATGGTATGCCCATGCTTGTGATGGTATGTCATGCTTCCCATGGGGTGTCCATGGAATAGGGAGGCTACCCAAATTCTCAGAATAGGCTATCCAAGGTCCGAGTGGTCCGCCGTCCATGGCCGGAATGGTCTATCCGTGCACAAAATGCATTGTCCATGCGGTCTGAGTTTCAAAATGGATTGTCTATGATCGATATCATTTGTGCATGCTACGAATGGGCTACAAATGCTCAACAAGGGTGGTCTATGCTCCGAATGGTATGCGCATGCCTACGATGGTATGGGTTTGCTTCCCAGGGGTTGTCCATGGAACTGGGAGGCCTGCAAAATGCTTAGAATGGGTTGTCCAAGGTCCGAGTGGTCCTTGAATGGTCTATTCGTGCTTAGAATGCATTGTGCATGCGGTCTTAGGTTTCAGAATGGGTTGTCCATGGAATGGGGAGGCTTGCCAAATGATTAAACTGGGTTGTCCATCATCGACATCATTTGTGCATGCTCTGCAAATGGGCTGAAAATGCTCAACAACGGTGGTCCATGCTGTGAATGGTACGCCCATGCTTGTGATGGTATGGTCATGCTTCCCATGGGCTATCCATGGAACATGGAGGCTAGCCAAATGTTGAGAATAGGCTATCCAAGGTCCAAGTGATCCATCCATGGTTGGAATGGTTTACCCATGCACAAAATACATTGTCCATGTAGTTTGATTTTCAGAATGGATTGTCCATGATCAATATCATTTGTGCATGCTACAAATGGGCTGCAAATCCTCAACAAGAGTGGTCCATGCTCTGAATGGTATGTGCATGCTTGTGATGGTATGCCATGCTTCCCATGGGATGTCCATGGAACCAGGAGGCTTGCCAAATGCTTAGAATGGGCTCTCCAAGGTCCGAGTGGTCCATCCATGGTTTGAATGGTCTATTCGTGCAAGCGATCTCAGGTTTCAAAATGGGTTTTCCATGATTGACAACATTTGAGCTGGCTACTGTAAATGCTCAACAAGGGTGGTCCATCCTCCGAATAGTATGCCCCTGCCTGCGATGGTATGGCCATGCTTCCTTGTCCATGGAACGAGGAGGCTTGCCAAATGCTCAGAATGTGTTATCCAAGGTTTGAGTTGGAATGGTCTATCTATTCTCAAAATACGTTGTCCATATGGTCTCAGGTTTTAGAATGTGTTGTCCATGTGATATCAGGTTTTAGATTGCCTTGTCCATATGGTATCAGGTTTTAGAATGGGTTATCCATGATCAAGATCATTTGTGCATGCTGCGAATGGGCTGTAAATGCTCAATAAGGGTGGTCCATGGTGGTCCGAATGGTATGGCCATGCTTCCCATGGGTTGTCCATGGAACATGGAGGCTTGCCGAATGCTCAAAATGGGTTGTCCAAGGTCTGAGTGGCTAGTCCATGGTTGGAATGGTCTATTCGTGCTCAGAATGCATTGTCCATGCGGTCTCAAGTTTTAGAATGGGCTGCAAATGCTCAACAAGGGAGGTTCATGCTTCGAATGGTATGCCCATGCTTGTAATGGTATGGCCATGCTTCTCATGGGTTGTCCATGGAAGGCGAGGGTTTCATGGAGCAAAAACATAGGAAAGACAACAAAGAAGGTGGATTGAGGTTTCACAATGGTTCTTTAGGTATGAGGCATAAAATTAGTATTATATATGTGGAACAAATTGGGTTAAATACACACTATGCCTAAAACAAATAGTTATGCCTTTTGTTATCGAGAGAATGCACACACCCAGAAAAAACATTAGAATAAGTGGAGAGCACTTCTGGAAGTGGTATGATCTGGCCCTTACTAGAAGAAGGAGCCATGCTTGTACATATAGGCATGCAACTGTAGCACTCGATCTCGGTCTCTCTCCCTCCGACACTTGTGCAAGATGTATGAGAAGTCCTTAATGGAAGGCTGGGAAGGACTGGAAACTAGGGCTGGAAACTCATACATCACTGGTGGGGAACCATCTCATCTCAATGTTGGTGGAAGTTGGAAGCATGGATCATGTCCACCAACAGGTTTTTGATAGATTGGTGTATTGGGATAACTAGTCTTGGAATTCCCTTTTTGTAGGCTATGTCAAGTGTGGGATGCTACAACATGTTCTCACCCTATATTAGAAAATGTAAAAAGATGGTTCTATGCATCTAGGTGGGCATGCCATTGTGGCCTTGTTGAAGGCATCTACAAAGCTAAAAGATTTGGAAAGAGGTGTCAAAATAAATGAAAGGCACTTTCACGTTCGAGTCTATGGGCTGCTTGGCCCGTATATGTGCAAAGAGGCACACGACAAGTTGTGTAACCTATGAACACAGAATGGTTATTACTTGTCGTTTACACATATGTGAAACAAGACACAAGAGATAGATTGACTGGATATTGAATTTGTACCATCTCAATGGATCCAACATAGGTTTGTCGAAAGAGTTTCCCCTCCTGGATGAACAACATGAGTGTATTGACTCTAAAAAACCCAATAAACTCTGCATGCCTGATGACATGGTGGACTTGCTCCACTGCACATGTTGTCACAAAGAAACATCCCCCTCTGACGCATGTCTGTGCCACAATGATGGCTCCATACATTCTATAATGGCACTTGGTGTGGGTTTTTGGGAATGGTAGCCAGGAGTTTGGTAGATGCACCCACACCAAAGAGCACCGGGCATATCTTCCCCTGCTCTCCTAGAAGATGGATTCATTCTAGGAAGTCCCACATAATATCCAATTTTGCAAGATTAATGCCACCTTCTATAATAGATGTCTCAACAATCGTGCGTATGTTAGCACATATTCCTAAGTACTTGGGAATGGTTGTTACAATTGCTATTCAATTATGAAAAGGTTAGATACATGTAATGACAAGCATATTCCAAACAAAATGTAGCTCATGACCAACTTAGAACTAGAAATGGAAAAAGTTTAAGGTAGCTTACATTCGTTAATGGACAAGTCATCCACGATTAAAGGTTCACTTTCCTTCATATCCAGTTTGTAGAATTGCATTAACAGATTTATATTTGAATTTTTTGCTTGAGTGCCACATAATTTATTTTCATCCCATGCATCTTTTGCCCATTGTATCTTTGTGATGTGAATGATTTCATCATTTAAACTGAGTGCGATGAGTCCTAATGCTTTCTCATTCCTGCTCTTCCACTCATTTTTCCCACTCATCTTTGGGCATTCATCTCTTCCCTCAACTAGTCCCCACAGATTTTTCCTCATGAGCAAATACATGGTTTTTGTTTGCCATATATAAAACTGCTCCCCATTAAATTTGGCTCTCTTGTGCCATGCTCATGATGATAATGTGAAGGGGGTCTTAT
The DNA here is from genome assembly GCF_041138505.1 of Cibotium barometz. NCBI lineage: Eukaryota > Viridiplantae > Streptophyta > Polypodiopsida > Cyatheales > Cibotiaceae > Cibotium > Cibotium barometz. Next base: position 25,419,570 of record NC_141070.1, read on the forward strand.
CTCTTGATTCAATTTCAAGATTCAAGGGAAGTGTACCCTTTTACAACTCAATCTGGTGTTTAAGTGATGATTACAACATATTTATTAGCATAAATTCACCAAAAATTACATAAAGCAAAGGGTAACAAATCTGTACAGAATGGATGGAGTATCAAACCATCTCCGAATTACAATCTGAAGTTATAGCGATCTGTATCAGATACCCAATGGTTCATTTGAACCCTCAATTGCAAGTTCCCACCTCGATTGAGCATGCGTAACCATTTCCATCCTATTGGAGGAGGGGAAAGACGAGGGGGAGGAGGAGAAGGGGCATTGCTACCCGAGGCAAAAGGTGAATTGCTACCCAAGGCAGGAGGTGAATTTCTATTCGAGGCAAGAGGTGAATTTTTCCTCCCTAAACGAAGAACCTTAGGCATTGGAAAAGTGTTAAGGACCCTTCCCGAATGAAGATTGGGCCTTGGAATGTTGCATTGTGCATGCTTCTTCACCATAGCTGCCAAGGATGTTGTCATCTACCTTAGAAGGTTGCTCATTGTTGCTAGACCAAAACCTGTAAGAGTTCATCATCATCATCATCAAAAACATATTATATATATATATATATATATATATATATATATATATATATATATATATATAATGTTGTGTATATATAAAACCATGTGTATATATACATATGTATGTATGTATGTATGTGTGTGTGTGTGTGTGTGTGTGTGTGTGTGTGTATGTATATATATACACACACACACATATGCATATATATATACACACACACACACACACTGTTAGATATCTGTAACGCCGCTACGGGCGTTACCACAAGAGGGGACGGCCTCTGGCTCACCACCCAGCCATAGAGGAAGAATGAGGATTGCCCCTCATCCCCCAGGCTATATAGTGTGTGGCCTGCCGTCCACACTAGCCTGGCCGCCCATGACTCCGCATGGGCGTCCTCTCCCACTGAACCCCGGATATGGCCATCCGGTCTGCCGTTGGTCATCACAGGCATTTACAGCCTACATGACATTACCCCCTCCTTAAGAAGAGTTTTCGTCCTCGAAAACAAACTGGGGAAACCTTTTGGAAATTGCACTACGGCGTTCCCAGGTTGCTACCTCCTCATCCCTATCTGTCCATTTAACAAGTACCTCCTGGTACACTTTATGTTAGGTTTGTCTATCACGATACTGTAGAATTTTTTCAATGTGGTATCTTTGGTGGCTCTATCAAGTCCACCAAAATCTCTGGAGAAACTGCGTTCTCTAGCCCGTGAACTGATTTCTTCAGTTTACTGACATGGAAGACAGGATGTACTTGAGAACTCTCCGGTAACTCAAGTTTATATGCTACGTCCCCAATCTTCTTAAGGATTTTAAAAGGACCACAATATCTCGGAGAAAGTTTATCACACTTTCCCGTTTTCATGGTTTCTGACTGCGCAGGAACCTTGAGGAATACAAAGTCACCTTCTGCAAAGGTCACCTTTCTTCGTCCTTTATCCGCATAAGTTTTAGCGCGATCCTGAGCGCTAAGAATGCTCTCACGTGCGGCTCTGAGCATATCATTCATATCTTCAAGGAAATCCTTGACAGATTGAATCTTCTCCTTTTCTAGGCCTACAGCCATCGGAGATCTCGGCTGGAATCCATACATTAACATGAATGGTGTAAATCCAGTCGCTGAGTGTTTGGAGCTGTTATAGGCAAACTCCAATAAGGGCAAGTACTCTTCCCAATTAGATTGCTTCTTACTAACATAAGAACGCAACATATCCTCTAGAATTTAGTTAACTCTTTCAGTTTGACCATCAGACTCCGGATGATCTGCCGTACTCATACTCAGAGTAGTATCCAACTTTTTGAAGACTTCCCTCCAAAAATGACTGTTGAACTTTCTATCTCTATCCGACACTATATCTGCGGGCAGGCCATATAGCTTGTAGAGATGTTCAATAAAGAGTTTTGCCAACTCTGGCGTTTTTACAGTTTTCTTCGTGGCAATAAACTTTGCCATTTTAGTTAACCTGTCCACTACCACCCACACCGAGTCATTCCCTCGACTCGTCTTGGGTAAACCGGTAATAAAATCCATGGAAATGCTTTTCCATTTCCCTTGAGGAATCTCCAACGGATGGAGTAGTCCTCCAACCTTAAGACGTTCATGTTTATTGACCTGGCACTTACTGCACTTCAGCACATAAGTCTGGACGTCCTTAAACAAACTAGGCCAATAAAACTGTCTTTTTACTAGTGCATAGGTCTTCTGAATCCCAGGATGACCCGCACTTGGACTATCATGACTTTCTTTAAGAATTTGGGCCCGAAAGTCACCAATAGTTGGTACACATATTCTACCTTTGTAGAGTAAGTACCCGTCGTCAATGGAGTAATTAGCATATTTCTCCCCCCGACGAAGTTTATCACTCCCCTTTGAAGCCGTGGCAGTCAAAGGTGATGAAGGGCCTACGTCAGAACTCTCCGGTTTCCAAACTATACCCAGAAGACATGGCTAGTCTCTCCGGACTAACTCTCGCTTCCCTTCTCGTTGCACCTTCGGCCAGTCTCTCCGGACTAGCAATACGTGCCAACGAGGGAGGTGGTCGCGTCTGTGAAGAAGTGCGTACGCGTACAGCGCGCCAGACCTCTGTAAAAGATGGATCATGCTCACATAAACCACGTAGTGACTCCAAGAAATCATTCTTGAAGACTGTGAAACTAAGTTCATTAATCTGTGGCATGCGACTAAGTGCATCTGCCACCACGTTATACTTACCTTTCTGGTAACGTATCTGAAGGTCAAACTCCTGTAGAATCTCCGCCCACCGAGCTTTTCTACCCTTCAGTTCATTTTGACTTGAAAGCCATTTCAGACTTTCATGGTCCGTCCGGACCTCAAAAGTAGCACCATATAAATAGTGTCTCCACTTTTTTAGTGCATGAACTATCGCTAGTAACTCTCGCTCGTAAGCCGAGTAGTTACGCTGCGCACGATCTAGCTTTTTACTCTCAAATGCAATTGGGCGTCCCCTTTGCATAAGTACGGCCCCAATGGCCTCATTACTAGCGTCTGTTTCCAAAACAAACGGCTCATTTGGATCCACAATAGTCAAAACAGGTGCAGCTGCTACGGTCACCTTCAGCTTATCAAAGCTTTTCTGTTGGGCTTCCCCCCAACTAATGTTTTTTGTTTTTGACCGTAACTGGTCAGTCAACGGGACTGTGATCTTCGCATAGTCCTTCACATACTGTCGGTAGAACCCGACATGCCAAGAAAAATCTACAGTTCCTCGAGATTCTTCGGCGCTGGCCATTTAAGAATAGCCTCTACTTTTTCTGGCTCCATCCGCGTACCATCGGCGGATATAATATGGCCAAGATAGTGAATTTCTGTTTCAAAAAATTCACATTTGCTCTTCTTCGCAAATAGTTTGTGCTTTCGCAACAACTCGAACACTAGACGCAAATGTTCTGTGTGTTCTTTCTGTGTCTCACTGTACACAAGAATATCATCTAGGAAAACTACTACGAATTTTCCCAGATATGGACGTAAAATGCTGTCCATTAGCGTCATAAACGTCGCTGGAGCATTGGTTAGCCCAAATGGCATAACCAAAAACTCAAAATGCTCGAAACGGGTCCTAAATGCTGTCTTCGCAACATCTTCTGCTTTTATTCTAACCTGATGATACCCAGATCTCAGGTCTATTTTTGTGAAGTATCTCGATCCATAGAGTTGATCAAACAACTCATCCATGCGTGGCATCGGATACTTGTTCTTAATCGTTATCTGATTAACAGCCCTATAGTCTATGCACATCCGCATAGATCTGTCTTTCTTCTTTACCAGAAGAATAGGCGATGCCCATGGACTTGAACTAGGCCAAATAAAGCCTTTGTTCAAATATTCCGTTAATTGTTTTTCCACCTCCTGTGCCTCGGAGTGGCTTAATCTATAAGCAGGTTTGCTTATAGGTTTTGATCCTGGCATAACTTTGATGCCATGGTCTACTTCTCTAGATGGTGGTAAACCATCTGGTAAATCATCAGGAAAAACATCATGAAATTCCTCTAATAAATTCATTAAAGTATCTACGTACTTTTTCTTTAATGTCTCATTCACCTTGGATTTTTTCTTGTTTGAATCACATGCATGCCAAACAGGGTTTTCAAACAGTGGGTCTCGTCCAAGGTTATTTTGTTTTCCTTGTTTGTCTACGCAAACATCATTTATCGTTTCATCTACGGAAACAGAATTCAAAAGAGGGTAACAAGCATATACCTCTGCTATCTGGTCTCTGCGGACCGCTGTACACAGCTCCATGGAGGAAATAAGTGGTGTGGCAGGGACAGTACGGTCGCCCTGTAGGGTAATGACTCTACCTCCGTGCTCAAAACATAGCGTATTATGTAAGTAATTCCGAGCTAGACTAGGGCCCAAGCCGTACAGCCACTCCCTGCCTAGATATACGTCTGCTCTGGCTAAGTGCATGACCTGAAAGTCAAGCGGAGCCTCGTAGTCCTGCATAGATAATGGGACCCCCAATACTACGGTATTCCATACCGTTTTGTCATATCCGTTGGCTAGGCCAACAGTATACTCATGATCACTCCGGGTCTCAGTCAACCCCAACTTCTTGACTAACGAGTAGTTCAAGAAGTTGTGGCTAGCTCCATCATCATCAATAAAAACTGACTCTACGGCCACCTATGGTGCCATACATGCGCACCATGTCATGCGGACCTACAGCAGGCTGCCACATCGCTGGTGTCACTGAACAAGCGTGATGCTCATCACAATGACACACTGTCACCTCTCTGAACTCTGCGGAACTGAGAGGGAGTCTCTGCACTGTATGCAACTGCCTAGAAGATTTACCATCTTTTTTTGGCTCGTTGCCACTCGTGTTGGCTTTAGGCTTTGGTCGTGTGTCCTACTTCATTGCAATTAAAGCAGCGATTTTCCTTTCGCGCTTTAATATACTGCTCTTTCTTTTGGATTTCGGTGTCTCTTTTTTTCCTGGATGGTCGCGATTTTTTAGACCAATGACCACCCTGTCCTTCCTGGTCCGTCCTATCCCCTTGTTTCTCACTGCGGAACCCTTTTCTTTTGAGGCCTGACCTCCTCTTTTCACTACCCTCGACCCTGCTAGAACCACCACGCGCACTACGGCGCTTGATGTCATCAAATATCTGTGCATATTGAATTGCCTCTACTAAGTCTTTAGGCTGTAAGGGTTCTACGTACTCAAGGTAATCATCTTTGAGGCCTCTCTCGCAATGTCTGGAATGCATCGATTCCCTTTAGCTTGAGTACTATCTCCCTGTAGTTTGAGATGTATTGAGTTAGGGATTTGTTCTCCATCAAGCACTTGTCCCATAACGCCCAGCTTCTCTCTGCCTCATTAACAGGCAAAAATTCTTTTCGAAACATCGTTTCAAATTCCGTCCAAGTGGCAGGGCGAGTTGTCAAACTCATCCACCACTTGTACGCTTTGCCGGTTAATGAGAGGCTAGCCTCTACGGGCTGTATACGGCTAGGCTGCTGTCACAGCGCGTGCAAATCTGACCACTTCGCTAGAAACATATTGACTGAGTCCTTGTTTCTCTCCTTTTCCTTGCCACCAAAACTAGGCGGCTTTAAGTCTTTTAACAACGACGAAGCTGTCGCTACGGACGGCCCTGCAGGCACATCGGCCTGTACTCCTGCAACTACTGGCGAGGCTACGCTCACCCGTGCTGTAGGAGCTCGGCTACCACGAGGAGTCGGAGTACTAGCCGAGGCAGCTATCAGTGCATCTAACCATGTGGAGATGCTCTGTAGCATCGTGACTAAATCAGCCTGGACTTTACCCATAGTGTTCAATTTGGCATTAAGATATTTAAACAGTCCACTAGAGAGCTCCGTCTTTGTCAGGACATCAGCAGGGTCCAATAGGTCATAGTCGTCGTCGTCATAATCCAAGAGGTCCTCCTCGGTCCCCTCGGCGACGTCAGTGTTCATGTCCTCTGGCTCATCGGCCAGAAAGGGATCACCAGCCAATGCGGCCGCTGCGGGCTCGCTGGGTCCTAAGACGGGGTCAATAGACGAGGAGGGCGCTGGCGGATCACGCGTGATCGACGAGCGCACTCCGGACCGAACAACGCGTGTATGGCCTGACAATTCGGTCGGGGTCAAACCCGCAACCGAGGACAAGAGACTGGAAAAACCTAGAGAAGTAGAAGGCGGTGGGGACACACTACGCCTAGCAGACATCTTTAATTCTTGCAAAAAAATAATGCGAGAACTCGGAAATTACTAAAAAAACGCTAATAAAAATGAGCAGTGGTGGAGAGAGAATAATAGTCACCCCCCTTTACGGTCGCCTGTCGATTTGTGTTGCGTTGCGAGTCCTACAAGGACGCTTCCGGGATGCTCCGATCCACGAGAAAAATATAATGCCTGCAACTCATAACAAAAATTAAGATGATCGAGAGGTGCCTTGCAGGGATTATGTCTTGCGGGGATTATCCTTCTTTCCCAGCCGAGAGAAAACGTTTGTTTGAATTTTTTTTCATTTTTAATTTTATAAAAATGAATAATGAAAATATATTTAAAAAAATAAATGGTTTTTTTCTTTTTTCTTTTTCTTTTTTTTTCTGCTTTTCTGGCCGTTGGTGGCCGCCTGCTGGTTGGTTGGCTGGGCGTGGCTGCTTTGGCCGCCGGTGGCCGGCGCCGCCGCCTGCTGGCCGCCCATGGCTGGCCGCCCATGGCTGGCCGGCCTAGCTGGCTGGGTCGCATAGGCAAAGGCGCCCCCCCGCTCTCTACACAGGTCGCCGGGCCTGGGTTGCCTGGGTGCCTCACACGTCTGACGGATTGCACGAGCTCAGACGACGAAAAGGTCAGGTTGAAGACGGCGCTGGCGAACGAGGCGCCGCTGTACCCGCGATAATGTGTGTACCCGTCATGGCTACACAGGTAGCGTGGGGCTGGCTGGTCTTCGCCCCCCCACCCCCACGCACATTATTGCGTTTCAGCAGTGTGTTTCAAAGCTTGCGCCAGGTAGCGTGGGGCTGGCTGGTCTTCGCCCCCCCACACAATGCGGAGTTAATTTAGCGTTGGTTTTCGCCGCCCCACCCCCACACACAGCGTGTGTTTCCAAGGCTTTCGTGGGGTTGGTCTGCGCCCCCCCACTTCAACACACAATGTTCAACGAGTTTTTTTCGCAGCCATTCAACGCAGAGTTTTTTCGCACCCATTCAACGCAGAAAAAACAAACAAACAAACAAAAATTTTGCTTACCTGCGATGCTGCTTCCTGTGTGTGACGGGGAGAGAGAGTGAGAGAGAGAGAGAAAGAGTTCTTCCCTTCAAAAATCTTGGCCCTCCTCCCTCCACACATTCCCTTGTGGAGATAAGGGTGAGAAGATTGTGGATCCATCGAGTGGGCTCTGGTCCCCCGTTCGCGCGCGGACTCTCACGATCCCCTCGAACCACGCTCTGATACCAGTGTTAGATATCCGTAAACGCCGCTACGGGCGTTACCACAAGAGGGGACGGCCTCTGGCTCACCACCCAGCCATAGAGGAAGAATGAGGATTGCCCCTCATCCCCCAGGCTATATAGTGTGTGGCCTGCCGTCCACACTAGCCTGGCCGCCCATGACTTCGCATGGGCATCCTCTCCCATTGAACCCCGGATATGGCCATCCGATCTGCCGTCGGTCACACAGGCATTACAGCCTACATGACACACACGTTGCTATCAATGAGTCTTTTTCTTCAAACGTGGATTACCTCTCCGTGAGTGTGATATAGAGAAGGAGAGGGAAGGCTATTTTTAGAGAGAGGATGAGAGAGAGAGAGAGAGAGAGAGAGAAAGGAGAGAGAGAGAGAGGGCTATATTTCTACGTCCAACTCTCCTCTCTTATTTCTCTCCTATCAGAATGGAGGCCACTATTGCATTTGCAAATATAGAGAGCACATCCATACATGTACCATTTAATGCAGGGAAAGCCATCGTCAAAAGATAGGGCCAAATCAAAGAATAGCAAGTCTTTGTGCAGTATTGCAAATAATAGATGGGAGTACAAGGACAATGGATTTGCACAATACAAGGAACTTGAAGATAGTGAATATTTCATCTTGGAAGAAGATGTCTCCCCTCTCTATAACATGAGCATTGATTCGGCCTATGACATGGTTGAAGATGTGGTGAACTTGGAGTTTTCTCCCATTTGAGAGGCATCGCTAATAGCAGGTTTCTTGTTGCAATCAACAATTGTGGTTGAGTCCCCTATGCATGATGCATCAATCAACATAGGTTGCTCAAAGGAAGATGTAATAGATGTAGAGTGTACCCTAATACACTCAAATAATGGGAGCATCACTCAAAGCATAGTTCCAAAGATCATGCAACAATGTAAACAGACTATCCTAACTAAAGTGTTGCAGCGTGTGGGAGCTCCAAAAAGCAAGTCTAAGAGATTCCAAGGTTTTACAATAGGGATGTTGCCTTTGAGTTCCCATCGAAATTTGGTCATGATGCAATGGAAGGACGATATGATGGTCATTTGTGGACAAAAGCTATAACTACAAATGTGGCTTTCAATGGCACCACGAGAATTAGTTATTGTGTCAGGGAGATCCAATGCTTGAGCGATAACTGTCCACACTTTGCTGGGACATGGAGGAGAAATGGATCAGCCTTTAGAGGGATGAGGAGGAAAAGATGTGTCTTGGGAAAATCACCAGAAGAGGATGGGCAACTCAATTTCCATTATTGAAAAGTATCGAACATGTGTGGCATCATGTGAGGCCTACATCTATTATGTTATGCCATATGATGTTACCTTTACTTGCTTGATGGTTCACCTTGGAACCCACCACCATGAGGTCTAAGCAAGCACGTCAAAGGCATTCATAGAAAGGACTCAAGCGATGGTGAAGAAGGTGCTAGCAGTGGTGGAAATGCAATAGCCAAGAAGGTTCAAATGTCCATAGCAAAAGAATTGGTGATGAGCTACATGATCATTGCACATAGACTTGCATCCCAAGTGGTGGGCGAGATAGAGCTAATAGCTACCTCGAGGAACTCTTTCCCCTCGTCAAAAGTAAAGGGTATGTATGCTACACCACTGTTGAAGTAACCTATGCATTTGCTTTTGAGGCTCAGTCATCATACATGATACTATTGATTTTGCATTGTTCATCCATCATTTTACTTATGTGTTTGGATTTTACATGTGTAGATTTTGTGCGATGGTTTCTCGAGCTTGTGAGGAACCTGGTAGCAAGTCTTTTGGATATGATGACCTCCTAAAATTGAAGAGAGATAGCACCTATGAATTCTTTCATGGTAGCCTATTTCCTGGGCAAGCATCAGATGAAGAGGCATGTTATGTGTTCAAAATGTCAACGAACGGGCCCGCCTCTAGTGTGGATCTTGTCAATAGAATGCGGCGCACAGGAGATGGAGAACTTTGTCATTCATGGGTGCATTTTGACCACAATCATTAGGTCCAAAATTGGGTGATGCTAGCATGCCATGTGTATGACCCTAGGTATGTAATAGAATGAGCTTTGTAGACTCTACCTTTGCATAAGATAATTGTCATAACCATTGGTCATTGATGTTGGTGCATGTCATAGGTTGCAAGAGATTGTTACTATTGCTACCTATGAGATGAAAGTTGAGGATGTAGCTGCGCAAGTGAAATTTTGGGAGTCCCTAAATGAAGTGATGATGAGAAATGGGTTCCCAACAACTAATTTTCAAGGCTTTATGGCAGACGAGGCCCATGCCAATTGGAAGGCAGTGCGACTAGTGTTCAGCAGTGGTAAAGGAGATGTCGGCCCAAGAGCTTTCTTGTGATTTCCACTTTGAAAAAAGTCTCAACCGCTACATAAGCAAGTATGTTGTGAAAAAAGAGCAAGTAATGCACAAGTTAATGTGTGATGAGTGGAGGAAGGCAACAAGCAAGAAAGTTGCACTCACCCAAAGTCAAAAGATTCCACAATGGTGGCAGCAAGGAAATGTTAGCCTTGCTGAAATCCCATGCATGGACTCGTGGCTTAGTTGGTGGGGAGCTCGATTCAACCGCTAGGGTGGCATCCTAATGGTAAGGTTTAATTCCAAATCTTGAAGTCCTAGAGTGAAATCGACAATAGGGTCGACGTCGGTTTTTGACTACAAGACGGTGATCTCATTGAACTAGCATTGAACTAGCATGTAGACCAACAACCAATCTATCGCAGTGTAAGCATAGTAGTTGGCTTGCTGGAGAAGGATATAAGCACAAGATCTCTCTTTATGATGCATGTGTGACTGATATGGCTAATGCCTTGCTGCAAAGTACCAAGAAGCTTGCTTTCTTGCAAGGAAAACACATTACGGAGGGCCCCATCTTGGAGAACTTGATGAAGAGAGTCGCAATGTGACACACATCCGGACCTTCACACAGGTGGTCCGAACAATTCAACCTGCAGCAACAGGGACACCTATGCATAGTGCACCAAAGATGCTAGAAGGGGACAAGGAGAGAAAGAGAAGCAAGAGAAGGGTTACCAAATTAGATGTGGTGGAAGATGATGCAAGCCACCATCCGGACTACAATGTAAAGAATGTGGAACGACGCCCAAGGGAAAACCAAGGAAACTACCCTTTGGCAGCACAACAAAACCCCCTTGGCAGAGATAAGGGAGGATAGGAATGGATGAATAGACCCACTAAATGTGCTAGAGCAAGAAATTCACAAGAATCTCTGGGCCATTCAAAGAACTCCAACAAACAGTCATGTGAAGTGTCTAGGGTGGTTCCAAAATGAAGGAAAATGTGGTTGCATCATCTCAAATTGTGCAAAAGGAGTTCGAGCACTGCGCTTCTACTCTACACGTACCCATCAAGGTGGGATTACATCACAAATGATGTGGTTTTGCAATAGTGACGTGACCCACACTTGAAGACCTGACTGTAACATCACCCCTATCCCAATCCCTTTGCCGACTATGTGGCATGTAGCCATTGGCACATACCTTACTATGGATGAGGTGGCATCTCTAAGAAGAGGAGGTTTTGTCATTGAGACAAGGAGGTTGGAACCACAAGGAGGAGCATATTATGCATCTACATATATAGCCCAAAATAGTGTAAGTGAGGGGGCACCACATACATCTCTAGTTGGTCCACACAACCACATGCAGGGATGGTAAGCGTGCAAGTATCGGCGAGGCATCTCTCAGAGGGCTAAAGATTGAATCAACAAGGCTCTCTCTCTTGATGCAGAGGTGGTGAAGGAAATTGAGGTGGAACCTTTGCTGTACAAAGTCTTTCATGTACAGACCGAAGGATCAAAATCTTGAGGGAAAACATATGCAATGCGCATATCAAAGAAGCCCTCTTGTGATTGCCCTGATTTCCAAGGCTATTTGGATCAAGAAAGCTCATTCCTTGCATGCAAGCACATGTACTATGTCTACTTGCACATTATGGGGCTCAAACAAAATGAGAACATGTTTATGCATCAACCTATCCTCCTAAAAAGTCAACCTATCCTCCTAAAAAGTCAGCACATGTTTGCACTCTCTAAGGAAAGAACATATCCTTGATCTCCCATATCATTTGTAGTTTCTTAACAATCGATATTATCCGTCAAAATTGGGTTTATGTATTGATTTTGTAATCCCTCCAAATATTTAATAACAAACTATAATATCATTTTTGTTTCTTTTCAATTATTCCATCTCAAGTGTTTGGCTTCTAATTTTAAAGAATAAATGTGTGGTTTACTAGTGCTATTGATTATTCTTGGATCAACTATATGCAAATATACTGATGACCTGTCTATATGTGAATGTGTTGTCATCTTGCATGATGACCTCTCGATGTATGCCATATCACTCTGATATACCTAGATTGGAAGCTATGACTCGGAGGGTCAAGTTTGGGGCTAGTGTTTCAGCTCACTACTTCAGTTGTCCTCTCAGGTCAGCACAGACCTCTAGCACCTTTGACCATCCACCTAAAAACCCCTCCTGACTACAGCTGACACCCAACTGACCAAAATAGCTCCTAGATGACACAGAACAGTCTAGTTCTGCTTTCGAAATCCGCTTCTAGTCCCTAGAAAGAAATCTATTCTCCAAACCTCCAAGATGTCGTTTGATTGTCAAACAACTGACTTCGCATTCTCATCCCCAAGGCTTCTCTGGACACTTTGCCCACTCTCTTCTGACCTTCTACCCTTCCTTCACCTGTTTTGAACTCTATCTCAGAATTCTGATGAAGAACCGACTGTCTCATAAGATTATAATGAGTGAGAATCTTCTCCAAAATATCCTCTGACGTCTACAGGTCCTCAGGTACCTCTAAACTAGCAAGAATATCATACTACAAGTCCTCTTCTGAGGGTTGTTGCAAGATCAGGGTGTCCAGTTTTGTCCAGTTTATGCTGGACTGGGACAATGCTTGGAGAGAAAATTTGGGGAGGCAAGGTACTTCAAATGAGATTAAGCAACTAATAGAAAATACACATACACTCAAATTAACCCAATATAACTTAAATTAATATAAATTAGTCTAATTAATCAAAAATAATTAAAAATATGATGAAATGATTAAAAAATCATATTTTCATACTTAGAGTGATCCATTTTTTTTCCATAGATGCACCACTACAAGTACACTAGTCCCTATAAGTTTTAGATGATTTACATCAAAAATGTAATTTTACTAATTAAATTATTAATATTTGCAGGCCTTTTGATAACCTAGAAGAATTTTGAAAAAGAGACCATTAAAAATCCAATCATTGGATTTACAATTTTGACTAACCACCACATTCTAATAATGTCTCACTATCTACCACTCTTTTGATCTACAAGAGATTGAGCATTTTAAGTGGTAGTGATCGTGGGTACAAAAAGTGGCATATTTTATAACACTTTAAAGACCTTGAAATTTTTAAAGAAAATAGATAAATAGCTTAAAATTTTCTAAAAAAATCAAGTTAAGCTCTATATTATGTGAAGATATAAGGTCCAAAGTGGGAATGGCATATGAGCTTATATGTAAAACATATTAGCATTTTTTGGAATCAGTCCAAATTTGGGACAGGGTTATACATTGATTTTATACCTAAGGAAATCAGGACTTTAGACTCTCTAATTCTCAAATTATGCAACTATATTCCTAACTTTGCATGTGATGTTCCAACAAAAGAACTTGAAAGGAAATTCCTTCATTATGTAGGAGAGATTAGCCTTTAAAGGTAAACAAATGCCTATTTTTTTACTGTTTATAGGGTGTTTGAGTGGACAAAACTGGGCACCCTGATCTTGCAACCACCCCTGACTACATCTGATCCATAACTGCCTCCAAATTGGTTGTGCTCTCAAGAGTGACAAGATCGACTCAGCTGATGTAGATTTTCTCTCCTCTGTATCAGCTGACACCTCTAGATCATTAGAACACTTAACCACCTCAATTAAACCTTTGCTGATAACAGGCAGCTGACTCATAAGCTGCAAGAGAAACACCTTCAGCTCACTAGTCTTTCTGACTGCTGCTGACTCATGATAGTCCTCAGACTATCAGACCAAGCTACAAATAGATCCTTCTCAACTCAGGCAGGTTAGATCTCTCCCTCTAGACACTCAACTGGCAAGATCTGACACTTAACTGACTTAGATTGATTGTCCTCTCACTTGCACTAACTGACTCAAAATTTTGACAGCAAAAAATAGGTTTGTCCCCAGAGGGGTTCCTCCTCCATCACCTCAATCAAGACAACATAAATATAGCTCCACAACATAAAAACTCAACAAATCAAAAAGAGCTCAATCTCAACACACTGTACTCTTTACTGAAACAAATCCAAACTGTCTCAACATTCCTTAGACTTAGGGCTTCAAGGAAAAAAAACACAAAAAAAACCTCTGGGGCACTTGACAGATAAACTCACAAAACCTCCAGGGGATTCAGCACTTAGCTAACAAAGAATAGCAATAGTTAAACAGAAACCAATCTGGACCAACTATCTAACGGAGGGGTTACTCTCAGAGAACCCAGAGACGCATCTCTTGGCCAATTCTCTGGTCTTCCTGTTTCCCTCTGCTCTGGCACAAACAAGCCCCTTCACACTGCACTATCCTCCATGATCATCACCATATGTAGGATCTCTAGCCCTCTTGTCTTCAGCAAAATCAATTAAACCTGCAGGAGCCCACTCTACTGTAGATAGCGCTCTCCACTCACTCTTGTGGTAGCATGAACCCCCTTGCTCTGGAGAGTGTCCTCTTTCTCTTCTCAATTTCCCTTTTTTTAAGTCATCGCCACCTCGACTTCTTCGAAAATACTGCATTGCCCGCTTCTTCGATGGCCCATATTGTTTCTATTTTGATTTCATGCACCTGCCTATCCATGGCCATGCAACAGCCATCTTCTCTAAGGTTTTAAACCATTATTCTATGATTTATTATTTATTGGGGGTTTGAGGTTGGCACATCCATTGAGAATATTCCTTAACCTCAAAAAAACTTATCAACGTAAGTATGTACACACACATAAACCATGCTTCAAACCCAACTAAAAAACAAAGAACTTGATTAAAAAACCTCTATCAGCACATATACAATCCATACCCTTCCCATTCAAATACAACACATCTCAAAAACATACATTGGCCTTTAACTCAATGTCTACCTCTTTGACACCAAAACCAAGATTACTTCACACTTTGTTAAGCTCAACCAACCAAGAAATCTCCACCTAGGCACTCCTACAAAAACCCAAACACTTCAGTCTATAGCCCTGCTTGCCAGCCCTCCCACAGAGGTCCAAATGCCTGAGACTCAGAGGTCCAAGGTCCTACACATCATCCCAAACATGTGTACATCTTCCATAGCTAGTGTCAACCCTAGACATCCCTAGTATAATCCCACATCAAGCAATAGAAACTAGCCCATAACTGCAAAAACCACCCTGTAGCCATGAAAACCACCCTACACAAAATAGCAAAAATGCTCATATTTGTGAGTGGTTTTACTAAACCAACTACATGGGCCTATAGTAGACATCTATACCTTCCCACCTATCACCTAACATCACAATTTGGACATGTGGAGGGGTCCCATCAACCCAGTACAAGAGCTATGAGCCTGCCCTCTTCCAGTTGTGTTGTCCTCATAGAAGCCCTAACAAACCCTAAAAAATACTCATATCAGAGAATCCCTAGCCCAAACCAAGCATGTAGCCATCTAGGGTACCTTTACACCTTCCATCTTGGCCCTTGAGCTCCCATTTTGGACAAAGGGAGGTCTTCCATCAGCCTTGTTCTGTGTCTACATCTACAAAGGCTAAATCTCTGTAGAAATCCACAAAGTTGCCTTGTACCTGTTAAATCTCACCCAGAGTAGTATGTATCACTTTTAAAAGGATTAGAGATGGGGAAGAGTCAGCTTTAGCATGGGGCAGGGCTTCCCTTTCATAGAAAAAATTGAGATTAGGATTAGGGTTTTGAGAAAGAGAGTGGAGATGAGCAAGAGAAAGAAAAGAGGAAACATGTCACCATCTCTAAACTGAATCACATCTTAGAACCAAATTAAAACCAAAATCTCAACAAAAGCCAGAGATACAACAGAGATTAATACAGTTTAGATGTACTAGAAGACAAAAGAAGGCTACTCAGATTTGAAGCGAGAATAAAAAACTGATAATAGAATAGCTTCCACCTCATGGGTGGTGAGAGAATTCACATCATTAGCCTACCATTATAAGAGATATTGTGTAGATTGACCTTAAAAGGCCCCCATTATATCTGAAAACTCTAGCTTAAAGTTGTGATGAATGACAATGCATGGTGGAATGCAATCTTCTAAGGAAATATGTGTTTACCCCAAGAAGTTATAATGTCTTGAGAAGACCTCTTTGAAGGAATTCAACTTACTTGGAGTATCGGCTAGAGAGCTATGATGTATAATCGAGAGCTTGCAATTGTTTACAATGCTTTGGATATTGAATATGGTGTATATTGCTTGAAATCATGTTTAACTATTTGGACATTGTATTCATGTGGTGTATATGTGTTGTTTGTTTGTGGAAGCCTGTGAAGTTACCACATAGGTTCATGGATTTCCATGTGGACGTCATCCATGCGGGGTGCATCCACACAAGGTGACCGATCACATGCGAGACCTTGACTCCTCTTGATCGAACGTGGGTGGGCTCTTGGCATGATGAACAAGGAAGTGGCTTTGGATTGATCGCAAGCAGGGTGGAGCCTAGTGGCTAAGTGTGCATCCTAGTACTAGGCATATGTGGCCCCTAACATCAGGTATTGGAGTGTACGAGCTTCTACGATTAGTGTAACTAGGTGAAGTGGCTCCTTGAGTAGTGGGATTCAATGATTGTGGTGGATGTGATACATATATAGGGCTCCTTGAGTAGTGGGATTCAATGATTATGGTGAATGTGACATCGGGTATTGGAGTGTACAAGCTTTGGGACTAGTATAGCTGGGTGAAGCGGTTCCTTGAGTAGTGGAATTCAATAATTATGGTGGATGTGAGACATATATAGGGATCCTCCATGCACTGTTTCCATCGAGATCTAGGAGTGATCAAGCTTAATAGTGCATGCTATCTTCTTTGAGGATCACGATAGTAGTGCAAGGAGATATGTAATGATGATGTGACATTGACAAGTTACCCTATGACATGTGATTATGATTAATGTTTGGACATATAAAACTATAGATGCTATGGGAAAGAAGATTTATACGATGATATGATTTTATGAAAAGAATAGTTTTTAGAGTTTTTAGAGTTTTTAGAGGAGTGTATGTGCTAAGTTGCTAACTCTATTAATGTGTGTGATTTAAATGGTAATTTTAGATTTTGGGTGTGTGAGTTCACATCGACTCCATAGGCCTAATGGTCATACATAAGGCTAGACCCATGGTATTGGATGGGTCTAGGCTAGGTTTATAGAACTCTTCTAAGTAGAAAAAGGATCAAACACTAGAAAGCAGGTATTAGTCTAGACTAGAATTCATGAAAAAGGATAGAGAATTTATTTCATAATTGAGGCGTTAGGACATCTTGTTGATGAGCCTCGAGGAGATGCTTAATGTGACATGCTTGTGAGAATTATGAAGAGAAAACACATTATGGAATCATACAGATTTTCTCATGACATAAGGATCATTCAAGTTAGACTTTGAAGAGCTAATGGGATATCCAAGCATTGGGATATTGAGATTCAATGGCGTGAGTGAGTCGATCTATCATTAGTATGATTTCCACTATTAATTTTTTGTATAGATAAACGGGTAGGGGTCTCACAACTGGTATCAGAGTTGAACCAAGTTGAGAGTTAAGCATATAATCTATAATCTTAGGATGTGATTTTGATGCACGATTTATGCCTTGAAACTGAAACTAACAGTCGAGCGAAGTTGAGGATTGAAAAGAGTGCAGAGCACTGATTACAGTATGCGGAGTACAATGATGAAAAGAGTGCCAACAAAAATAACATCATAAAAAGATGGTTTATACAACTAAAAGTGTCCATCGTGAAATAATGTATCTAAATACTGCTAAAAGTAGTGCTAGGGATGCCAAAAGAAGTGCTAGCACCAGCTGAGGAAGAAGTGGGAAGACTAGGGAGAAGGAACTGGAGAGGGCGGAGAGATGCTTGGAGGGTATCCAACTCAGTGGCTTGGGCTAGTAAAGAGATCAGCTCCCAATTCTGTTGCTCCACAAGATCATGCAATCTGACGACCTTGTCAGTATTGTGGGAAGATGAAGAGCGGAGGTGGGTGAGCTCAGACTCTGTATCCTGCAGGTGCTACTCTAATGTGGAGACCTGAGCCTGGAGATTGCGGATGGTATCTGCCAACATGGTGGGTGCGATCCCATTGAGACGCGGCGATCACAAAAATATAGTCTGTGAGATGTTCTAAGTAGATGCGAAGATCCATCGACAGGTTGTTGAGGCCCCGAACGATGTGGCGAGCTCAACGAGATGTGGCACTACGAGCTGCTCTGCGGGGTTAGGAAATCGGAGGCATGGAAGATCTCCCATAGAAATGCTTGCGGCACTGTAGGAGAATGGTGAATCATGAAGCTTGATGCGCTCCCTGTCCTCCTCTCGATCAACATGGAATATCACCTCATGTGGTTCTCCGAGAGTGGGAGCATGCAGTGATGGCCCGCCAGAGGCGATCATGGAGGTGATGGTAGGGATGGTGGCAATCACCATTGAGGGTGTCGTCTGAGCTGCTGAAGGAGTAGGAGCTGTGGAGAAGGGAAATCCTTCGATGGAGACGATGGTGTGGTTCAGAAGGTGGGAGTAGCTGGCAAACCAGGAGTTTCCATCGCTGTAGAGTTTTTGTCGAGGGGATTCATCTCGCTGTAGAGGTTCTTCTGCAAATGACCATGACAGATGCTGACGTAAAAGCTAGGGCCATGGAAGGGGCGTGATGCAATGGCCGGAGGAAGCGAGCGATGGAGTGTTGGCAAGGCACAGGGTGGCGAAGTAAATCATCAACCATCGCTTCAGAAAGCAGTGGTAACAAGGTAAAGGAAGGAAATGAAGAAGGGCTTTTCGAAAGTTTTTTTTTTTTTTTGTGTTTTTTTCCTTTTTTTTTGTGGGGAAGGTAACCAAGGGGAGAGGATGTGTTGCGAGGGGGAAGTTGGTGAGGGGTAGTTAAGGGAGGGGGAAGAAGTTTACCGCAAAGGAGTGGGTACGGGGAGTCAAAGGAAAGGGTGGAGAGGTGGTCGCTAAGGGGGTGGACCGTGGGAGGTAGGCAAGGGGAAGGGGGAGAGGCACGCAGGAGGGTAGTCGAAAGCAAAAAAAAAAAAAAGGGGGAAGAGGTGCGCAAGAGGGGGGCCTAGGGTAGAGAGGAAAGGGGGGGCTGCCCCGTGGAGGAGGGATTGAGGGCCAGAGAGGGCAAGGGGGGCGGCGGACTGCCGCATACCGGGAGGGTTATGGTGAGAGAGGAAAGGGAGGGAGAGACTATTGCGTAGGAGGGGGGAGGGTGAGAGAGGGCCGCTAAAGGGGGGGAGAAGAGAGTTGAGGGTGAAAGAGGGCAAGGGGGGATGGACTACCGCTAAAAGGGGGGGGGGGAGAGTCCGTGGAAGAGGGGTTGAGGGTGAAAGAGGGCAAGGGGGGTGGATTGCCGCAAAGGGGGGGGTGACAGTGGGGGAGAGAGTGCAGGATTGGAGGGGGTGAGGGTGAGAGAGGGAAAAAGGGGGACATACGACCACATGGAAGGGGTGAGGGTGAGGGAGAGAGAGCCGCAAAAAAGGGAGGTGAGGGGGGTTGAAGGAAAGGGGGAAGGGTTAGCCACAGAGGGGTAGGAGGTAGGCGAGGGGAAGAGTTGGTGGCGCAATGGTAGGGGGTGAGGGTAGGTGAATGAGCAAAGGAGCAGCCGATGAAAGCTATTGCAGATAAGTGCAAGTTAATGAACCTGTGGGTGGCTATCACGGGGCAGAGGACGTATCAGCCACTTAGGTTGAATAAAATGAGCGAAGGGGAAAATCGGTGAAGATGCTAGGGTGTGGAGGGGGTTGGTAAGGTTATGTCGACATAGAGGCAAGGGCGATGGGTAGTAGATTAAGGGGGTGGGCGAACAATCGAGGAAGAGGGGAGGAAGGCATTCGTGAGAGAGGGATGAGTCACCTCCCATTGATCGGCCATCCGAACACAGAAGTTGGCTAGCCGCATCACCTTGAGGCCTACGCTGAAATGGATCTAGACCAAGAATCAAGGAATCAACACATAAAATTCCAATTCTAGCATCCATTTGATGGGTAACAAACACACATGAGAAATACATGAGATTATGAAGAAGATAGAGAAAATCCATATGCACATGTAGCAAAGGAGTTATGTGCATAAGGCGTAAGTGATTTAACCTCTCACCATGAGGATGGCTATCAAGCTTGCCATGAGCCCTAGACCATGAATAGAGAAAATCCATATGCACATGTGAAAATAGAGAAAATCCATATGCACATGTAGCAAAGGAGTTATGTGCATAAGGCCTAAGTGATTTAACCTCTCACCATGAGGATGGCTATCAAGCTTGCCATGAGCCCTAGACCATGAATGGCCATCTCCAAGAAAGGAGCCAAGAGTACATGTAAATGTCCAAGTGATGAATGATCAAAAGATCCCTACAATGAACCCAAGGCCCTATTCATAGTAGCCTTGTTCATGCCTCATTATTTACACATTTTAGACATAAAGCTCAAAATTATTTAGAGCTATTTGCAGATGGGATCCAATCACTGTCAAGAGAAAACACTTGGGCACAAATTTGTATCTCTCAATGGTGGCATCATAAATTGATATTTTTCTATCTTCTATGCTCAACTTCTACGAGCATATGGTGAAAGTCATCCGGAAAGTATCTTTCTTTTTCAAGTACCAAATGCTTGCTATCTTTTGAAGATATTTCAACATATATTTATTATGGTATGCTCATGAGATTGCTATGGTAGCTCATTAGACTTGTGACTTATAATGTTTTCATATGTCATTAGGATTTAGTGTCTGTGGATCATAAAACATAATGTATATACACTCAAGCAAAACTTCATTTTACTAGAGAAACTTTCATGGACATCCAACTGTCATGTCACTTTGCGGTTCTTCCCATAATGATCCTCAGAGGCAAGTATGGTCACTTGCAAGTTCCCTTTTGTTCTACGAGGTCGAATGCTTGTGAGAACTTCTTTAGTAAAGTGGGTGGCATGGTTAGCACAATGAGAGGTGTTATGATGATTATAGCTTATTGAGGCGTGTAAGAGCATTGAATAGAATTTTGTGAGTTTCAAGCAAGTTCAAATCTAAGTTTTCCAGTACCCTCACTCAAAGTAAGAAAACATATGGATTGGTATGAATCACACAAACCTTGCATTTCTTTAACCAATCTAAGTGACTACACCACTATGAGCACTGATGATGAGCATATTATACCCACATTAAAAGAGGGTTTACGAGAAGAAAAGTCTATATGTTAGAAGCTTGGAATGCAAGGTGAAGCTTCATTGGGGGAGCTTTATGGGAGGAAAAAGATATCTTTGAGCACCTTGAAAACAATAAACTTGATAATCTTGAAGAAAGGAATATTTATCAGATAATGGTGCTGGAGATGTAGTTAAAGATATTGTTTTAGATGTTGATGATGAGGGTATAATTGTGTAAAGTGAGCTTCATCATGTCATGAATCCTCTAGTTGATTTATGAGGAAAAGATGGTGCGCCAAATATCACCTTTTGTGGAAGTTGTTGGGAAGGCTTTGTGTAAGTGCATGGTTGTGAGTTAAGTGAATGGATATCCAACGTTATCAAAGGGTAGACTAACAAGGGAATAAAGTGGAGTATATTTCTCATTTGATTTCGCATCATTTGTGATGAAGACAAAGCTTTAAGGTACATACTTTGAAATAGGGTCCAATTGCACTACTGTTCTATTTGAAAATACTAAATCTGAGGAGAATGCAAAGTTCAAACGAAAAGGAAAGGTTGTAAAAAGTAATCAAGGAGTCATGAAAGGCATGTGGTACCTAGGAGGAGTAATGAGCATGAGAAGGAAGTTGGGAAATTGTATGAAAGAGACAAGGGATTCTTTTAATCTTTTGGATCATCCTTCAAATGTGGAGATTCATCTAGCATGGTATCAAACAACTAGTATGATCTTTTTGACAATCAATCACAACACCCCTGGAATCTATAATATCCTTAGAAAATTTGAGCTATGATTCTGTATCAAAGAAATATCATCTTGATGCGCATATTATGTAAGGAACATAAAAGGTAGCTTGATTCACATAGAGTAATATTATGATTTGTATTGCTTAATAATTTTACAAATTGGATGAAAATTTTGTTCTATTCATTGATTGTTAAACATGAGATATTAATTACACACGAGATATTCATGAGATATTAATTACACACGAGATATTCATGTGTTAAATCAAGAGAAATTGTTAAACATGAGATATTCATGTAAGTCCTCCCCTTACTATCCTCAAGCGAATGGCCAAGCCGAAAGTACAAACAAAATCTTGTGTGCCATTTTGACCAAAACAGTGGAAGCCAGTCGCCTACAACGACTGGAACAAAATTGCCGTCTGCACTTTGGGCTTATAAAATTCATATAAGGTAGCAATTAACGCTACCCCCTTCAGTTTAACTTATGGCACTGAAGCAGTCATGCCCATGGAGTTCTTAGTCCCAAGTCTACATGTTGCGCTGTATGAAAAACTTACTGAAAATGCCTTAAGCTATGGCTTGTTCGAACTTGAGAAGTTTGATGAAACCCGCCTCTTTGTTGCAATCAACAACATGATTGTAGAGAAGCTCAGGCATGAATAATGGTTTGATGATCAGCTTAAGGACAAACATATGAAGGAGGGTGACATGGTCCTCTTATTCAGCACCAAAACATACAAGAAAAATCTCAATCTTAGGGGCTTAGGACCTTTCCTAGTCTTTGAGATCACACCACAAGGTGCTGTGCGCATTGAAACACTTGATGGTGTCAAGATGGCTGATTACTTCAATGGTATCAAACTTAAATGCTACTATGGGCCTCTCACCAAGGCCACCTTGAAATCCATCCATGATAAAAAACAACGAAATCAAGACCATGAGGAAATTAAAAAAACTGCGCAAGAAGAGGCCAAAGTGAGGCAAGCCAAGCTAAAGCAAAAGCATATCATGGTCAACATGGCCCAAGTAGTTGACTTAGAAGAAGACTGGGAGGTGAAGATAACTCGATTATGGTTAGGGATGACCACACCAACCAGCTTTGTCCAAAAATTAGCTCTTGTTGATACATGGGCTAGTTACAATTTATTATCTTATGAAACATGGTGTTCCTTGGGGAATGCACATTGAAAGAAACAACTCCCCGTTGTCACCCACGGTTGCCTCACAGCATATTCATTGCATTGGCATAGTCACACTTTTGTTCCACATTGGAAATAATCCCTTGGAAAGGAAGTTTTGTTTGATGCCTACAGGAACTAGGCATGAAGAGGTCCTCCTCGGCAGGGGATGGATGGTCCATAACAGATGCAATATTGACTAGGATGCACAGACGGCCACTCTACAATTGGCTTCTAGCCATGTTACCATTCTAATGACAGATGAAGAGTCAGTTCGCATCACTTTCCCATGCTAAGAACCCCCACTTCCACCACCCACAAGTACCCCAACACCTCATCCTTATCACTCCGTTCCCCAAAAAAAGAGGCCGCTCAACATGCCATCCACATCAACGCCTCTTGCACCCACACCACCACCACGCACAGGTGCAGTGCCCTCTCACATGGTCAAATCACAAAAGTAGCTGCCCTACTGCATCACGCTAACCAAGCTAACACTACTAACCATAATAACAAATCTTCACTGGGTTTGATATCTCATCACCACTGGGTTCCCAAGCAACTTCTTGCAAGACAAGGCTACTATGAGGGAGCATCTCCATTGTGGATCCCCAAAAGGTCCCACCATCCCCCTCGCCAACAATCCAAAGTTTCTCATCCTCCCTAGTGTAGGCCTCCCATTAGCCAACCTCAATCCTACAGGGTACAGGATCGATGCAAACCTACACGCTCTCCTAGGCATTCTGAACCTCGATCGAACCCTAAACCCACGCACTCAACCCTTCAGTGGATCCCAAAATCTCTTCTCCTTGCTCAACATTACTATGAAGGCAATCATACCCTATGGATCCCCAAACCTCTGCAACCTAAGCTCCTACCTCATGTCACACCTTAGTCACCTAAACAAGGGGAACCCAAGGCAACATGTGCAGTCAAGATTACTCAAGACAAAGGGAAGCAAAAAGTCCTATGTGACACAGTCACCCCTAAGCAACCGTTGAGACAAACTTCATTACAGATATACCTTCAACGTCAACAATTCCTCTACCTATCATTCACAGGCTCGACATAGGACCACAAAACTCCCTTCAACTCCCTCAACCCTAGCCACTCACATCAGAATCTCTTCAGGAAGTGCTACCCCCTACTTCATCATTACCTATCATCATTACCTAATTGGCATAAACTCCTTTCTTTGGCAAACTGGGCACGCGGTCAGTACAAAACCCGCTATGGGGTGTTGGCAGCATAGCCTCTGTGTGTACAAAACCTGTGTGACAGGGTACACACCAAAAAAAAAACTCACAATGGGGTGCCAGGGCCACTCCTTCCTCAACCACAGAGCCCGCGGCCATTCCAAGTTTTGCACAACCGTTCTCTTCTCAAAGTATGACTTGCCATGGACGTTCCTAGTTTGGAATGACCGTTCCCTCTCTTGCACACTACCACGGCCGTCATGCCGACTTCCTATTGAAAAGCCCCTGGCCATTCCAACCAGTCCTGTGAGCCCCCGGCCGTTTGCTCAGCTTGCCATGGCCATTGACTCATCTTGCCACACCCGTTCGCTCGTGGTTTGAGTTGCCACGCCCGTACGCTTACAATCGCACCCCCATTCCCTAAACTTGCCATGCTTGTACGCTTACAATCGCACCCCCATTCCCTGAACTTGCCACGGCCGTGTCTTCTTCACAAGGTTATAAATATGGCCCCCCTCCTTCCATTTCCTCATT
This sequence comes from Cibotium barometz, assembly GCF_041138505.1. Classification (NCBI taxonomy): domain Eukaryota; kingdom Viridiplantae; phylum Streptophyta; class Polypodiopsida; order Cyatheales; family Cibotiaceae; genus Cibotium; species Cibotium barometz. Next base: position 25,444,181 of record NC_141070.1, read on the forward strand.
TTTCACTCTTAGCCTAGCAAAACCCTTGCAAAATGTTCCCCAAATCCTTACTCTCTCACAGCCAGCATTCAGGATGTCAAAAGCTTCTAATAAGTCCTCCCTAGAGGTGCTCCACCATACTTCCCTGAGGAGGAAGAGGCCTACCAACAACGGCCGCTTCAAGGAGTATGCAAAACACCCCACCCAGCTCTCCCACCTAGGTGAAGCAGCTCTGATGAAGAAGGTCAATGGACACACCATTCCTCCCTGATGAAGAACCACCATAAAGTTGAGCACAAACTCCTTTACTACACCTGTCCCTGCTATGGAGCTGTCGGCAGCAACTGACCTAGTAGTGGTACAAAAATTGGAACAGCTTGGATTGGGCCGTCTACCCACCCTCGAGCCTTGGGGGGCCAGACTTGTATAATGCAAATTAGCACACTGGCATTATCTTGAATATCGAGGGCCGCAAGCATCCAATCCAGCTGAGTGTAGGGCTTGTGCGAGAGAGGCACTTGCACTCCCACATATAGAACAACCATATGTATGCCTGGTCAATGCCCTTAAGCTCACCCATGTCCTGGACAGAGGGAATGCTAACAAGGATGGAGTCGAGTGGGGCAACATCGACCAGGATGGCCCTGTGATGCCAACTCGGCTCTGCAATTTCTCCTCACCACAAGATGGACTAATAGGTTCAGCCAGTGTGTAGTTTAACAACTTTAGCTCGTGTGCACCAGGGGCAACATGTCAATTGGGCCAACTACCTCTTTTTCCGGGAGCTCCATGCAGTCTGCTCCAACCCCTGGTGGCATCAACATTTCTCACCATGGTACTCTACTACGTGGCCGGATGGAACGAGCTACCACGTGCAATCCAGCTGAGCGAACCGGATGCCGTCGTTTCTTGTTTGTACCTTCCATTTACCTCTCCTATTTCCCCACTAGGCCAAGAGGCCCCACCATGAACCCGCCCCTACAAAATAGCCTCAATCACCCCGAAGCCCCAGGCCCACATAGGAAGAGCTCGCCGCCGCCACTGTAGCTACAAAAGCCGCTAAGAAGGCTGAAGAGGAAGAGGAGCGCCAGAGGCAATATTAAGTTCTTAACATGAATTTATATGAGACCCCACCTCTTGACAAGTTCACTAAGATGCCTCCTCATGATCAGGCCGGGCCTTCATCCCCTAGTGACACCCAAAATATAGTCAACACTCTCTGTTAGGCTTGCACTGGTAGTTTCAGTTCCAACCAAAATCATGCAGAGAGCATCCATGCAACCTGAGGAGATGTGCCCAATTTTTCCCAAGGCTTTGCTAATATGGCATAGGATCTCATCCACAAACTGTATCTCCTGACGAGACAAGAAGTGGTACAACTTTCATAGAGGGAAATGTTATTAGCCAAAGCCCACGAGAGAGTAGTGTATGAGGAGTTATACCAAACAAATGTCCAGTTCATGGAGCTACATAAAAAGTTCGATCAACAAACAGAGCAGTTGGGCACAACTATCTCTAGAACTGCTAAGCTCCAGCAACAAGTCAACCAAGCCCATGCAGCGACCGCGAGACAGCCCACAAAGAGCTCACTGTCATAGAAAGACTGCATTAGGAGGCCATAAGCCGGGCCCAAATAGTAGACGAAACTCTAGCCCACACCACCATGGATTTTGCAAGGCACTATAACTTAACAGAGGCCACCATCCATCGCTTACATGATCAACTCCTCAGTCCTCAGAGAGGCTACCGGGCCGCCCAGTTGCCAACCACTCCATCGGCTCCTTCGTCTAGCTCGATCGATCACAAGGTGGATGCACTCATGGAGACCGTAATAGCAGAGCTCCCCATTTTGGCATTCCCCCCTCAAACCCCTTTTCATCTCCTTGACCTATAGTTCTGAGCCATCCGCCTCAACCTTCTCCAACATGATATTTATATAGAGGAGTCCCTCTCCCTCTAATAGTATACTTATGCTCTATCCAAGATCCCCATTGATAGCCTAAGCCTCATCCCTCATTTTTTTTTCTAGGCACTGATCACCTTCCAACACCCTCATGACTTCTTTGAACTCCCCTTCCACCCCCTTCAAGCCACCCTAACAGCCTAGAGCCTACTGCTTCATTATGGTTTTCCTGCCACCACAGCCCCATCTGATCTCATTAATTTATCCTTACCAGATGGCATCTGCCCCTACCCCTACCCCTATTTTCCCCTCCTCTTGAACCACCTAGAACCGTGGTGGGGTAGATACTACCGGCGGCCACCAGTCTCGTTGCTCGTCCCATAACGTTTGATCTCATGGGCGAGCAGGTGGCCTGGCAACGACCCTTCCTTAGCAAACCCTTTATCTGGGAGGTCTATTGCAATGTGCCCTGTGCACTGGGGATTACCCCAGATTACCTCCCCATTTGCAGACGGTGGGCCTGGAAGATGTTCCATGACAAACAATAAAAGAACCGAAAGTTTCAATTCAACTTCCCCTGGTTTGCATCCCCGTCAGGCAAAATCCATGTACAAAAGAATCCATGGTCTGGCACTTCAACGATTTCATCCACCATTATTACGACCAGGTCCCTGACCTAGCGGTGATTGCCACCATCCACTTCTTCAACCTTATCATCACTTTGTTGGAGTCCTTCCTAACATGGGACCATTACTTGGAGGGAGACCAAGGCCTTGCCTTTGACATCAACAAAGGGCCCACACTACTCAAGCAGCTATACTATGCTAACCACTCTGGTTAATATGACCTTTCGTGTGGCTACTATACTTCCCTTGTAATTCATCTTTTTGTAACCACGCTAAGCACCAATTGTAAATGAGACATGGGATGACCAAGCTTACGACTTGTGTAATGTCGGTCATACGGAATTGATGTACATAGAGCTAGATAAACTAGGAAGATTAGTTTTGGGCCCTCATTTGTAATTGGACGGTCGGACATTGTAAATATGAGCTCATGTATATGTGACATTTTGTGAAATATAAAAAGGGACAATCCCATTTGTCTCAATTGAGTTTTGCCTTCTCTCTCTCTCTCTCTTATGGTGGCTTGCTTGCTTGTGATGTTTGAATTACTTGTGATTGTTGGTGTATGTGAATAGGAATGGTGTTGCTCTCCCTTCTCTCCTTCACTCCCTTCTCATTGATCTCCACCTTGTCTTGTTTGCATATGATTGGCATGAGCGGTAGAGGTTGAGCTCTCCATAGCTCCTTCCCTCTTGCTCCTACCTAGCTTGCTTGGATCTCTCTTTGGGTGACACAAAGAGAGTGTAGAGTGAGCCCCTAGCGGCCTCACATTGGGGAGCTAACCCTAATAGGGTAGGCCAAGTGCAAATCACCGGATTCGACCCTTGCATGCACTCTCTTCTTCTTCTTTCTTGTGCTTGTGAGGTAGCATGTTAAACCATTAACAGGAGTACATCTTCCTCTTGAAAGGGGAAGCGATACTCCTCTGGTTCTTGTATTTTGGTTACTTTTGTAGGGTTGACAGTATGAGGTTCAATCACAATCGGTGATCCTGTATGACAGTCAATAATGCTAAGCATGCTCTCCTGAGCTTGCCTTTTGCGTTGCACATATGTCATGTGATCATGATTTTCAAGTCGGATGGTTGCGCAGGTTCTAGTTTCTTGATTGGTCTATAAGGTGCACCTAGTGACAAATCAGAACTTGGTTCATCCTCACTAACTGATGTACTAGAACTTGTATCATTTTCTGACTTTCCTTGGATTGCCAGGTTTTCATTATGCATAATATTATAAGAGCATACAATATTATGTGCAGTGTATACAAGAGAGAGCACTCACGATAGCAAGAAGTAGGATCTTTCATAGCACAAAACTTTAAAAACACAAATTACACAATAATAGAGACAGAGAAGAATATTGTATTACGGAAGTAATATAATAGATGGTAAAGCCCCACACCAATGTGAAGGGAGCTTCGATGGGGCTGATCTAGAACTACTCAAATGGAGGATGTATGCTAATAGAAGCTAGGGAGTAAACTCGAATGCTCCTATGAAGGGAGCTTTGAGGATTAATGAACTGTGTGGATAAGGAGCTAAGGCTGTATATCTATATAGGCCTATATACATGGGGCAACCATGACATGACTGCATATGTCCTCTGGTTATAGTTAGCACCACTATCCATGGTCATAGTTAGTGCCATTGTCTACAATGTATACTCCGCCCCATAAAGATGTACTAGAGATGCGTAGCACTTTCCTCACCTTCCACGGTCATCCAAACTCATCTTGGGCCACCCCGTTGTTCGACCTTGTAATGTAGGAAATTGGCATGCAAATAAAATGCCTGAGATCAAATGGGATTTAAGAGATAGCTTATATGTAGGTACACTCCACAACAAAACAAGTTTAGTGATTTCTTGAGAAATCAGGGATTTAAGAGAGTTTACGCAAGTACACTCTGCAACAAAATGGTTTTGTAGAAAGAAAAATTAGGCACATTACAAGAGTGACATGTGCCTTGATTGGCTGAAAAGAGTATGCCACATTATTTTTGGGCAGAAATATTAGTAACTTATATGTACATTATGAAGAACACCCACTACAGCGCCGTTCTGGTATGATGCTTGAATAGAAGTTTACACGCATAAGACCGGATGTGTCTCACTTGAGAGTGTTTGGGTGTATTGCCTATGTGCATGTTCCTGGATGAAGCAAGAACAAAGCTGGATTCAAAGGTAGAGAAATATATCTTTATTGGTTATGCTATGGAGGAATAGAAAGGTTATGAGTTATATAACCCTACCACTCATTAGATGTGAGTAACTAGAGATGTTATCTTTGACGAGATGAGTAGCTGGTATGCACTAATAATGAAGGCAATAGAAGATGTAGATGTAAGAAGTGTTGATGTTACACCACATGTAGTCATCATAGGTGCTTAGTGGACCTGGAGAGTCCTTTAGCATTGGATACAATGTTAGTCCATGGTTAGGCAGGTTGAGGACAGATGTAGGTACACATATATCACGCAAAGGGAAGGAAAAGGTAGATCAACCTTTTGTGCCTGATTTGTCAGCTAGTCACTCATATGTGGATGGTGACTCTAGTGGCTCTAAGTAAAGCCTTGATGAGGAGCTTGGCATTTTGTCTATGTAATTACTGAGAACCAAGGCTATTTTGAGGACACCTGGTAGTGATTCAGGTGTACATAGGTCTACGAGGGTTAGGTACCCTATTGACAGGTGTACGTAGGTCTACGAGGGTTAGGTACCCTATTGACAGGTTGAGATATGATGGATATATAGCCCATCATTATGCTTATATAGTTAAAGCAATACAAGAGTTGGAGCCCACTTATTTTGAGCAAGCACTTGAAATAAGAAATAGGAAGATGCCTTGAATGAGGATATAGTAGCATTGCATGCAAATATAGCATGGGACTTAGTACCTTTGCCTAAGGAAAAGAAGGCAACTAGATGTAAGTGGGTGTATAAGGTCAAGCATAACATTGATGGTTCAGTGAGAGCAGGTATAAGGTAAGATTGGTTGCCAAGGGCTATGCGTAGGCGTGACTATGAGGAGACATTTAGCCCGGTTGCAAGAATGGCAACCATGAGAGCTATCATTGCTATGGCCATAGCAAAGGGCTGGTATTTATAGTGAGAGCAGGTATAAGGCAAGATTGGTCTATACGTAAACTTATGGCATTGACTATGAGGAGACATTCAACTCGGTTGCAAGAATGGAAATCATGAGAGCTGTCATTGCTATGGCTATAGCAAAGGGTTGGTATTTACACCAGATGGATGCAAAGAATGCCTTCTTACATGGTGATTTATAAGAAGAAGCATACATGATGCAGCCACCAAGTTATGAGAGTGATGCACACCCAGATTTTGCGTGCAGGTTATGCAAAGCCTTGTATGGCTTGAAGCAGGTACCCAAAGCATGGTAAAACAAGATCAAGGAGTATCTTGTTACCATTGGATTTCAAGTATCCAATGTAGATTTTTCACTTTATGTGAAAAATATAGATAGGGGGATCATGATGTTAGTCATCTATGTGGATGACTTGATTATCACTCTGGCGATAGTGATGCTAACATACATGATGTCAAAAGGCTTTTGAAGTAGAAGTTTGAGATGAAGGATTTGAGTGAGCTATCGGTATTTCTTGGGCAGAGAGATGGTGAGATCACCTTATGGCATTTTGTTATTTGCAGAGGTAATATGGCTTGGACATGTTGTCCAAGTATGGTATGACAGGCTATAAGCCTATTTCAGTGCCATTGGAGTAGAACACAAAACTTTCTGTAGATACATGTGAGCTTTTGGAGGATCCCACTACATACATGCGCATAGTGGGTAGTTTGATCTTTATGACCATTACTAGGCCAGACTTAAGCTATGCTGTTGGACTTGTGAATCAATTTATGCAGGCCCTTAGGAAGCCACACTTGGATGTGGCTAGACGGATTCTCAAGTACATAAAGTACACAGTTGATTATGGACTTTTTTTATGAGGCTAGTATAGAGATACAACTACATGGGTACAAAGATGCTGATTGGCCTATTAGTGTTGCAGACTGGAGATCTACCAGTGGTTTTATGTTCTCATTGGGGGAGTGCTGTTGTGAGTTGAATCAATAAGAAGCAACCAACAATTGCCTTGTCGAGTACAGAGGCAGAGTACAGGGGTGTTGCTCTATGGGCAGCTTGTGAGGTAGCTTAGTTTCAAAAGCTACTTAGTGATATGGATGAGCCTATGGATAGGGCAGTTGTCATTTATTGTGACAACATGAGTAGCATACAATTGGCTAGTAACCCAGTATACCAGCTAGAATGAAGCACATTGAGGTGCACTACTATGACTTTGTGAGGGAGAAGGTTCTAGCAGAGAGCAGGTGATGTACATCTGGTATATGTCAACATAGAGGATCAAGTGGCTGAAATCTTCATGAAGACATTGGGCACAAAGAAGCTCCACAGGTTTAGGAGCTTACTTGGAGTGCAGTGTGTGGAGTTGAGCTTGAGGTGTGTTGAGATATTGAGCTCAAGTAGTGCTACAACAAAAACATTGATGACCCGCCTAGGTAACAGCTTTGGCACTTATGCCACTGGCATGGTTGGTGATATTATGGTTGATATGCCACCAGTGGATGACAAGTTGTGTAACAACCACTTTGGAGTACTAGAGTTATGGCATAGTTATAGTGCGCCAGCTCATATAGTCAGGTTCACACTATGGACCGACCATTATATATTGCTGTAGGAGAGTACTTTCCCTTTATATATTTACTCTTATCTCTAGTTATATGGTTGTAGAGAAGAGAAGGAGATAGAAGAAAATTCAGCCACCATCCATCTCTCTCTTGTGTCTTGCACTCCCTTATGTGTGTGTATGTGTGTGCTTGCAAGGAACTCAAGCTCTCTCTCTCCCCCGCATTCTCAGGTAGTGAAGTGAGATCATCACCAAGATCACCAAACAACAAATACATCACTTTTTGACATCAATGAAACGATACACATGTATGAAACCAAAGTCTTCACTTGTCTCGGCTTCTTCTTCCCTTGAAAGTTCTTCTACAATGAATACGGTCGTCACCCAAGCCTACCAAGTTCACTTCCTTAACCTTGGCTAAATTGTCATATAAGGTCCCAGGTTGCCCATTATTAGACCTTTGAGCTGAATTGTATTGAACAAAGCGGTCGGCCATTTGAAAGGTCTTACAGTGCTTAGGCACCTGCCGTGTTTCTTCAGCTTCTTTAGCACTTTCCTCGTCCATTAGCCTTTTGGCTTCTTTTTTTGGTGTTACGAGTGCTAACTTTTTGTTGCGTGCCTTGCGTTGAAAACTAGAAAAGCCTTTCAAGGACTGGTTCTGGTTGAATGGGTTCAACTCGCTGTGTGGGGCAGTAGTGTGGACCAAAAGAGAACTATTTGCAAAATCTTTTTGCCACATTTCATTGAAATTCTCATGTGCTTCCATGAAACCCACATATTTCAACCAATGGGTTTCATAATTATCTAGGAAGATATACCTCTCTAACCCAGGGAATCCTTTGGGCCCGTGAGTTTTATGGGAGCATGCACTCCTTGATGGCTTGGCTCAAACAACCTGCTCAAGCTCTTGTGTGGCTATAGTGGGCAAATAAGCTGAACTAAGCATATATAATGATGTAAGCTCTTGCCCATCCGTTGTGGAAAATCTAGTACCAATTTTTCTAGGCAAGATGTCTAGGGTAGCGAGGATACACATCCAATTCTCAGAGTCTTCCAGCTCTCGAAGTGGTGCACAATCCTCATTCTCCCTTTCATCATCTAGTGTTTTATGGTATGTCTGGCATATATGAACTTCAATAGTTTGTGTAGTTATGGTGGCTGAGACCTCTCCAAATGGTCTGCCACTCATGGGGTGTATTTTCCACCTATGTAGATTGATCTTGAAGGTAAGATCTTTTCTCTGAATGTAGATGTGGTCAGTATCCCAATCATTGATCATCTTGGTCTCTTACATAAAGGGTCTTCCAAGGATGCAATCATATAAAACTAGCTGATGTCCAAAATTCATTACCATAAAAGTGTGGTGGTAGGTGGTTCCTAGAATCTTAATTTTAAGATACCTTAGTAGACCAATGGGTCTAGCAGTGGCTGTATTAGTGAGTTTCACTAACAATCGAGTGTTATCCAGGGCAGGTTCTCCCCATTTTTCCCAGCATTGTTTGGTCACAATGCTCACTCTGGCTCGTCCATCCAAGATTGCAGGTGGCTGTCGAAAGTTATCAGGACAAGGCCGCATTAAGGTCATCACCTTCAAAGTATTATCCAAGCTTGTTCACTTGAACAGTTCCTCAAAATCATCAGAGGAGCTACCAGGATCCATGGTTTCATGCATGCCTACCCTAAGATGTCCCTCCATTTAGTCTTTCAAGTCATTCCATAGGCTTGGGCTACCTTGGAGCAAGGTGCCAATAGGAATTTGGACCTAAGAAGAGAGGAAAGAAGAGAGACTTGCAATGTCACTTGGAATGAAAGTTGTCCCTTGAGGAAGGTTGGGTCTGCTTTGTCTTAAGCTTTTTGAGGTGTAAGGGATGGGAACAGGGATTTCTGCATTGGTTCCCCTATGATGTTCATCTCCTAGGTCTCTAAGATATTTTGCCACCCTATCTTTATGTTGGGGGGTAACTTCTTCTTCTGTTAACTCTTGTGGGAGTGGTTGGTCTAGAAGTTCGCAAGGATAAACCTGAGCATCATGCACAGGTCTCTAGTTTGAGATAGACGGGCATGGTTCAAGGTAGACAGTAGGAGGATGAGCTTCCAACTGAGCTTGGCGCTCATGAACTAACTCTTGGGTGGCTTGGAGCCTTTCTTTTTCCTCAATAGGATTTGGATATTCCATAAGCTTTTTGGATAGCTGACGGGGGTCAATGGGTTCTTGGGCGCGAGCAACTACACATACAATATCTTCTTCTTTGGATGAAGAAGTCGAAGGATGAGTTGTTGTGCCATAGTTAGAACTACTTTTAAGAATCACTCAGCTTTCTCCCTTCCCAACCTTGGTGGCTTTCTTTCGTGAGCACGGAGTTACTCGAGCTTGTTCAGGGGCTCTTGCTTGGTCTTGGTTTTGAGAGGCTGATGCCTCTGTAGGCAACATGTGCTGCGGCCCATTGCCGGTTCTGCAGCATGGTTACTGCATTAAGGGGGACTGTTTGAACAAAATCATTTCTAACACTCAGCAGGTTAAGGTTGGTGCTGGGATTAGCTTCGTGAGCCTTTCCAAATTTTCTTGGTCTTAGCAGGTAGCCTTTATACATATGATCGATACCACATCCAAAACATAGTGGAGTCATGGCGGGAGCAGGCACTTGCCATTCTATTCTTGTTGGGACATTCATCCACACGGTGAGGTCCACCACAATCATAACACTGTATGGGCGGTCTTTTTGTTGTTCAATTCATATCCCTAGCCTGTGATGATCGCCCTTCATAACATAGTGACTGAAAATTTGTGAGGGCAGCTCATGGGCTCTTAGGTTTCATAAGTGGGAGTCTCCAAGATTTCTCCCTCATTCCCATCCTCGAAGAGTTCTATCACCGAATTGGTGTAACTCTGGGTAATAGGGGCTGTGGTGGGAGAACTGGGGATGGTAAGGGTATTTCTGGTACCCTAAGGATTCCTCTTTGGGTCACTTCTTGGCCAGGTTAAGGAGCATTGTGATGTGCAGGAGCCGGTAAAGCCATTGGTTGCTTGGGGTTGGCAGGAAGTACCTGAGGCATAGCTCGAGCTAAGGCAACCTTGTGATGGTAGCAGTTAGAGATCTCGTGGTTGCCCCACTTCACACAGTAGGTACAATAGAGACTTGGGTGGGGTGGTATCAGATGAGGACATTCAATGCCTATATGGTTTTCTCGATAGGTCGGGCACCATACGAGTTCCCTTCTAGGATAAATATGTGGATGGCTCCCTCGATCCCGGCCTTGGTTGATTCTCAATTGCTGGGTCATTTGTTGCATTAGGGCGGTGGTTAGTTACTCCACACTTTGTTCAGATGTGGACTCCTTACCCTTTTCATTAGGCTTTGTGCTAGTGGTCTTGAAGGAGGATTCTAGATGCGCCTTCGTGGAGTTGTCCAGAACGTGCTCCCTTGAAGTTATCCTCAAATTTTAGAGCACTCCTGCAATACTGTTCAAAAGAGGTGTGTCCCAAGGCAAACAAGGAGTTGTGCATGGGAATATCTTCAAGTCCCTCCAGAAATCTCCCAATTAGTCTCTCATCTTCAGAGAACTTGTCTCTGTAATACTATAGCATGAGTGGAGATATCTGAATCTATTTATGTAATCTCTAATTGTTTCACCCTCATTTTGTTTGACATTGTTGAGCTATTGAACAGGGTTCCATTAGGTAGCTTGACAAGAATACCCCACTTTGAAAGCTTCTTTTAGAGCCTCGAAAGGAAGCTTTATCTTCCACTTTTAGAGATTTGAACCATTGGCCAACTTTACTATCCAAGGTAAGGCCAAAGGCACTTAGCTTAGTCTGATCATCTATATGGCCAAATGCTTTGTAGATCTGATTAAACATCTCTAGGTGAGTAATGGGGTCACCTACTCCATCAAACTTCATGATCAGCTTCAAGATTTTTGTTGGTTTGGTTCATTCCTACCTAGGTTAAACTAGTGTAGGGGGAGTTATACCAATGGCTACCCCCTCCCTATTTCTATGGCAATCCTTAACATTTCAGGTGTCAACCCTGCCATGGTGAGAGCAGGTGATGTAGGTTGAGGAATAGGATGTGGAGGAGTGGAACCGAGTGAATAGTAGACTAGCGAGGGTCTTAGCCCTCTGGGAGGACCAGGTTGTGGCCCACATGGTCCCATTTGGTACCCTAGGTGTGCCACTTGAGGTGAGTACTATTGATAGACCAGCGGGCCGTGTGGTGGCAATGGGCTTGGGTAGACCCATTATCTTTGGTATGATGTCTTAGGCCTTTGGGAAGATGGACTTGGTTCTTAGTTTAACAAGGTTTTCGGAGCCCTAAATGAGTCTGTCGCCCCTGAGATGGGTATGGCTCTCTAGTATGGTAGCTGGGTCTGAGTTTGATGGCTCTCGCTCTAGCCGACTTCCACTCTAGGGTCTAGAGAAGGAGAGGGCCCACTTTCTTGAGGTTGATCCATATCTCTCACTCTAGGTTTTGGTTCCACGGACTGCGTGTTTCCCAGGATAAAATTGCAGAGCCTTGATGCAAGACTTTGCTGAGAATGAGTTGGAGAGATAGGACCAAGTTCCTCAAGAGATGGTTTGTCCATACACTGTGGTTTAGGCTCTCTTGCCTCAAATTCTAGAGTCCCTCGTCCACTACTAGGGAGGGGAGGTCCTCGCTCTCGCTAGTACTTTCAAAGAGACAAGCACTGTTTGACTCCATGCGGTATTTACCAATGGATCCGATCTGATTTGTGAAGAGGCGTCTAAAGAGCTCACTTCGTCAAAGAGAGGATTATTTCTCACCAACCTACCCGAGCGTAGGTGCATGGGAATACAAAAGTACTGTGCAAAACCCTCTCAAAAAAGAAGAAGTTTTTTTTAAAGGAATGGTCGTACGCTTGTGAGCGAATGGGCGCTCCTTAGTCAGAGAAGGAATCCTTCTCTACTAGCACAATGTGTGCTTGGAGGAATTCAAAATGGAACAGGGGTTCGCTTCTAGTGAGAGAGGGAACGGACGTTCGGAATGAGATTGCAAAATGGAACACGCATTCGCTTCAGGGTCAGGAAGGAACGGGCGTTCGGATAAAGGTGATTGGAATGGGTGTGGTAAGCTGATACCACATGTGTTCTCTTCAAGGTTAGCACAAAAGTTTGCTTCAAGATGAGGAAGGAAAGGATGTGTGAGTTTATGGGCTGCGTAGAACGAACGTGGCAAGGTGAAAAAAGGAACTTAAATGGGCATTCGCTCCAAGATGAGGAGCGCACGAGCATGGCAAGACTTGGAACGGACATGTGCTTCAAAGCATACGGCTGTGGCACTATCAAGCATGGAATTTACAAGTTTGATTGGCCTGCTGTAGGTCTAACAAACAGTTTGATAGTACAAAATTCTCCTTATTTAAATGCACATGAGGCCTAATTAAATACAATTAAACTAATTTTAATGCTCCTACCAAATTTAGGCAACAAATCTACTAAATTTGGGTTATAAGCAAAAGGAACGGGCATTCCTTGAACTTCCACAGACGTAGAGGATCTTGGCAGAATGTAATTTTGCTTAGAAACCTCTCCAATCAGTAGAGCTAATTCAGGCACCTTCCTGGGTCTTTTGATGTTTTTGTTTTTACAAGGAGCTAGAGCTAGTCTCTAGCTCCTTATTGATAACTACAATGCATGGTTTAAGCTAATGGATTGATATTAATTGAATGATTAAATAAAAATGCAAACATGAAGAAAAACATAGAAATTAAAAATTGCTTGAATGTTGAGGGCAAATAGGGGAACTCACGTGCTTCTTCCCCACTCTCGGTGAAGACTCGAATGCTCCGATGCTCAATCAACGATCCAACCTCCGGGTAAAATCTCCAACAAAACACAAAACAAACAATGTTAATCAATCAACCGGTGGATTTGCATCCCAACCAAGAAAATCAAGCTCTAGCTAATGATTTAAGTAGAGGACCCTAAGCCAAATGCCACTCCCCAAGCAGTGACGCCAAAGATGTTAATGGTTTAACATGCTACCTCACGAGCACAAGAAAGAAGAAGAAGAGAGTGCATGCAAGGGTCAAATCCGGTGATTTACACTTGGCCAACCCTATTAGGGTGGTTAACTCCCTGATGTGAGGCCACTTGGGGCTCACTCTACACTCTCTTTTTGTCACCCAAAGAGAGATCCAAGCAAGCTAGGTAGGAGCAAGAGGGAAGGAGCTATGGAGAGATCAACCTCTACCTCATGCCAATCGTATGCAAACAAGACAAGGTGGAGAGCAATGAGAAGGGAATGAAGGAGAGAAGGGAGAGCAACACCATTCCTATTCACATACACCAACAATCACAAGCAAGCAATCAAGCCACCATAAGAGAGAGAGAGAGAGAAGGAAAAACTCAATTGAGACAAATGGGATTATCCCTTATTCATAAAATGTCTTATATACATGAGTTCATATTTACAATGTCCGTAGGGTGAGCCATAACAACAAAGTTTGTTTGCTAGGTAAAATAAGACCTAAATGACAATAAAGATATAAATTTATTAGCTAAATGGTGATATTGATACTTAACAAATATTTATTATCTAAATGGTAATGATATTAATACTTAACAACATATAACATGGTCAAACCTTGTCTTTTTGTTGAAGTTGTACTCACCATCATTATTCAATTGAAATTTGTAAAACTCACAGGGAATTCTATATTGATTTTCTTTGTTTGTGCTAGCACACATCCAATAGCAAAAATTAAAGTGTTAATGTGGAGATGTTAACCACTTCATAGATTAACACGATTCACCTACCTCAACCTACCGTTAGGTGCTTTTTCATCTTATCTACTAAAAAAAAGAACTTATCTTTTATAAGATGGCATTGGAACATATAAAGGGGCCTTACTATAAGCTTAATTTCCAATAGGGAAAGTCTAAGAACTTAGTGTACATACTTGCTTTAAGACTACTAAATAGTGGTCCAATCATTTTTAAGTTTAGTAGTTGACCTAGTGTGAAAACTAGTCACTTGTATGTAAAGCCATTTTTTACACTAAGTAATACACATTCATTTCCTTACAATAGAATACTTGTTATCTCTTCTCCTCTTTATTCTTGCTTGCATGTATGCTATTGAATCTTACTTGCTTGATAGATTCTATCTAGATAGGTTTGTAATTTTTGGGTTTTCATCTTGCCATTAGCTTCTTCTTCTTTCCTTGCCTTTTGTGAGAGAAATTTTATGAAGGCAATCTGCTTTTACCTCCATCTATGCATAGGGACCTTTTCCCTTTCCCCATTGGAAAAAGAGCATTCTGATAATAAATAGAATGAGGATGTGATTGCAAAGGTTATCTATTTTTTCCTCTGTCTATGCATAGGGTGCTTTTCCCTTACCCCATTAGCAAAGGAACATTCCGATGAATAAATAAATTGAGGACACGACAAGCTAACGCACTCACATTGTGGAGTTACATAGCAGCACTAAGGCAAGGCCCAATGACACATGATTTAGCAAGGCTAAGGTAAAATCTCACCTTTAACATATTTGTTGTCACCCTGCTCGGGACTAGCCTATGACTTAGCTCCATTCTTCCATCCATTGGCAACAAGAAGGTATTGGGATCACCTAATATTGCATGATGTATGGTTTTAGAGCCTTGGATATATTTATTTTATTGTTTTGAAGTTTATTTGGATTAGGGCATTATTCTATGTTCATATTTTGAAAGCTAATTCCCTAATTTCTTGGTGATTTGCATAATTTGGAAGCCCATAAGCCTTTAACCTTACTACATTAAGCCAAAAAATAGCTTTAAAATTATGATAGGATTAGAATACACTCGAAAACATAAGCATTGAGCTCCATTAGGTGTGGATTAGAGTGGGATAGTTAACTTTTATTCATGTATTTTATATTTTTTAATTCATTATAAGAATTGGTAGCTTAGAAGCATGAAAAATCAATAAATAAAAATAAAAAAACACATAATTACTTGCATAATCACTATTAACTAGGATTAAGAGGGTGGATACATGAAGTCTAAGGTTGAGTTACATAAGATATGGTAGGCTACTAACTTGAGTGAACTAATGGTGCATGTAGAGAGTGCAGCTATCATTTCCAAATATAAAAAGGCCCCCCTTCTTATGAGAAATCCATAAATTTTTTCATAGAGAGAAGTGTAAGATTCCTCCCTCCAGCTTTTGAGGTGTAAAGGTGTAAGAACCTCCCCTTCTGTTCTTATAATTATTTATCTCTCTAAAATAGAAGAAAGATCTTGGTTTACCCTGTTTTGGTCTAGAGAGAGAAAATGTCTAGAGAGAGATAATCCAAAATTGAGATATCTTTGGATATAAAAATCCTCCTAGTGTCTAAAATGGATTCCCTTGAAACAGAATTTCAAAATAAATTTTTCAATGTGCATTAGGAATTAATTGAAAATGGTATAAGGGACCTTAGCCTAAGGGTCTACATTTTTAGAAATTTTTAGATTATGGTCCAATTAAGGTTCTAATGGGCCAACTGGATTAATCCAAGTGTTGGGATGAGATAAATCCAAAAGAATAAAATAAAATACCCAAAAATGAGTAAATTCTCACATAAGATGAAGAGTTGACTGAGTACAAGGTTTATTAGTTAAAAATTATGAGATATTACTAAAAAAATAATATATTTTGGAATAATGATGCATTTTTGACACCTTGGTAAGGAAAGGGAGACTCTTGAGGTAGGCACCTCTTTCACATGTGTGGAAGGGTTTTTAATTCAAAAAAATTGTGATATTTTTATCTCTCCTCTCTCCTGGATCAAACCAAATCAAAAAGGGAGCCAAACTGGTCCAAATCTTGTCCAAATTGAGTCAAACCGAACCTGGAAAATTCTAGAACCCAGTTGGACTTAGTTAGTGGCCTCCCTCACCTATAAATAGATCCTCAGTCATTTGTAATAAAATATTAGAGCTATACCATGCCAGTATTACATTAAAATAATCATATTTTCTATTATCCTTTAAATTTTCCTCTCTCTTGGGAGCTTGGAGCTCTCTCTCTCTCTCTCTACAACAACTCTTGGAGTTGCTCTTCTCGTCTTGGTGGACCAATCGATCAGTCGGGGGCTTCACCTGCGATTAGGGAATCAAGCCAAACTTGGAGATAAAATCAAATTTTATGGTTTTTTTCTAATTTTCTCAATAACTTTCTTCTTCTCAACCCCTCTCAAGCTTGAGAAGTTTTCTAAATGGTTATTTTAATTCAAATCAAGCTTTCCCCTAAGAATCTTAATGTGTAATCAAGAAAAAGTAAATCTTTATGGTTATTTAGAATGCTTCTTATGTATATCTCTCTCTCAAAAAGAATAGTCATTTCTATGGCTAATTCTTTAGCAAAAGAATGCTTCTCTTTGATAATTTCTTACTTCAAAACCAAACTCTAGGCTTGATAAGCTAGAGATTAAGAAAATTATATTTTTATAATTTTATGTTAACAAAATAATGGTTATTTCTTTTAGATTATTTATAAGTAGTTAAAAACTACTTTGATTGATTCTAAATGAGAAATAGATTATCCTATCAATTTGGAAAAAGAGAAATAATGGAATTAGCTTAATTTAGTGTGATAATCATATTAAGTTTATGATTATGGTTAAAATTATGATTTAAATTCATAGTTTGATTTTAAGCATAAAAGAGGAACTACTATCATAGTTTCATTACAAGCTTTTATTCTTTAGAAAAAAATTGAGAATTATCAATAATAGCAGCGAAGCTATGGTAAAATTTTCAAAAAATAATACATATCTTATTTTTATGCATAATGCTAAAAGAGGACTTCCTACCATATTCTAGGATTAGACATCCTATGCGAAAAGAATGATTTTCATCATATTCATGAGAAATTTTTTTTTATAATTATGCATAATTAATTGATTATGATAAAAGAGGAATTTTTGGTGGTAAATTTAATTTTATGCAAAAAGAGGAATTCCCATGATATTTGAGATCTAAGTAATTAAATGGTAAAAGCTAAATTTTTGGTAAATTTCATTTTATGCAAAAAGAGGAATTCCCATGATATTTGAGATCCAAGTAATTAAATGGTAAAAGTTAAATTTTTGGTAAATTTAATTTTATGCAAAAAGAGGGATTCCCATGATATTTGAGATCCAAGTAATTAAATGGTAAAAGAGAAATTTTTGGTAAATTTATTTTTATGCAAAAAGAGGAATTCCCATGATATTTGAGATCCAAGTAATTAAATGGTAAAAGAGAAATTTTTGGCATAATTCAAATTATCAGTATTTATCAAAAGCAAAATTTTGAGCATTATTAATTTTATTGGGAAATGTGGGTAGAATTGATTTTTGTAAATCCCATGAATCTTTTACTCGAAAAAAAGAATGTTGAATATATTTTTCTTGAGAAATTTGAGAAAGAATATGAAAATAGCCATCGAGAAAACTTGGATAATTCTTAGTTAGAAAAGAGAATCTGGAATCCCTGGGAGGATCGAGGATCCAATGAGTAAACAGAAGTTTAGAATTAATTCTCATTAATGAAGCTTAAGGAATGAAAATACAATACTTAAATGCTCTTTCTGAATTTTTACTATTCAATTTCTGATAAGGTTTATTTTCCCTTTTTAAACCTTCAACAACACTTTGATACGTAGATTCAATGGGATTGAGAAAAAGTACCTTTAACTAGGCCAAGCAATTGGCAGAAAAAAGTCCTATCAGTATATCGAAAGTAGAAAACGGTACTAAAAGTGGATGTGATAAGATGTGATGTGGAACTGAATGAATGTAAATGAATGTGATGGGATGTAAATGGATGAGAATGAGATGTGATGTGATAGATGTGCATGTGAATGAATGGATGAATGTGGATAGATGTGAATGTGAATGAATGAATGGATGTGGATGAATGTGATGTGGTGTGATATGGATAAATGTGAATGTAATGTAATGTGGATGGAATGAATGTGATGTGACGTGGATGGATGTGAACGAGATGTGATAAGATGAGGATGGATGTGATGAGATATGAATGAATATGGGGTGTGATGGATGTGATATGATGTGGATCTGGTTAGACAAGGTTCGGCCGAGGTCTTGACCAGCCTCGGTTCGATTTAAATGGTGAGCTTCCGGGGTACGGTGGATGAGGGACCAAAGAAGCGGCCTATGAGTGAAGCGCTAGGTGACCTGCGAAGGATCCTAGAGGGTGTTGACCATACAGTGCTCGGGCTCTGGGTCGTTGAAGATACCCATGCGTGCGTCTGGGAAGAAAATGGAACAAGGAGTTAGAGTTGTTTTCTGAACTCGGGTATGGATCTGGTTGATTGGCCTTGCTGGTCCTCAACGGATGATTCCATGACTCTTTTATATGGATCTGTTGGTTGATCTTGCTGATCTTCAATGGAGAGTCCATCTGGATTTTCTTATGTGATTATATTTTCGGGTACTATGAGCTAGGAACTATTGAAAAGGCCCATGAGTGAATAGGTGGTGAGCGTTCTGGTGCCAATAATGCCATAGATACACCGATGAAGGAATGATTGTAAATTGAAATTCAATCTAGATATTTTGGAGGATTATGATCAGTGATACTATGGTTTCATTAAAAGATTGTTTTAAAGAGAGCTGAATCTGTGAAACAGGAAACAATTTCATATTGGGTGTGTAAGTGGTGTGACTATCTTGAAGTTTCCTTGAAGCGCCGGCTAGGGGGCCTAAGAACTCTTTTCCCTGGTACCCGGGGTAAAACATAACCGAATTCCTAAATGGATCCTATCACTATAGTGGTGGGGCAGTTGGCTAACCCATAGGATTGGATGGGGTTAGGCTGGACTGATGGATTCCTAAAATGAGACTCAATTCTATTAAGTTACGATAGTTGAAGTAAATCCCGGATAACCCTTGTTCTATGGAAAAGAATCAACGGATGTGCCTCTTGATGAGGAAAAAAGCGTTGGTCTCTATGATCCAAGTGCAAGTCTCTTACCTTGATCTGACCATGTGACTTACAGGTTCAGTCGGATCAGTTTGGTTAGTTAAGGCTCTTGACTATGAAAGAATAAATTATCCCAGAGGAATTGCCTATGTCTGTTGGGCGAGGGAAGTTTTTCCAAATTCGGTTTTGGAAGAACTGAGGGATTACTCTCTTGTCCGGATATCCGTGGTGGACGAGGCCCCGAGTGAGAGGCTTTGCCCTATGCAAGAAGTGCTACTTTTGCTCTGCTACCACCTCGAAATTCATTGCGTAGAGGGGGCAGGGATCTTTCAAGAAGAGAGTACTTTCTACTTGATTTTCAATGCAGCACATGCCCATTGGTTATATGTTGGCTTTACCAAGGTCATAAAAATCATTTGAGTGTAAAGGAGTGATCATTAGGAGTTACATAAGACCCTAGGGATCTGTAGAAAATTCATGGGATATTGAAGAGGAAAGAAGCTCATTTCTTTACCCACAAGGTAAATCAAGCCACCTACAAGTCAATTTTCTTTACCCATAGGATACATCAAGCTTACAAGTCAATTTTCCAAAGTACATTTAACCCTTTGCTTATAAATGTATTTTTCCTATTCTTTTGTAATTTAATTGTGTATTCCATGGTGATTCTAATTTAAATCAAATTAGGAAAATAAATTCTTTCTCTTTACACAATTCTCAAAACCAGAGACTTCTAAGGTATAACGTTGACCCTTTACCCTTAATTTAAATTAGATATTTCTTTTAACCTTTATAGAAACCTTATTAAATTGAGGGAACCTTCTTGTTTCCTAGAACCATAGTAAAATTAAGTATTCTAAACTTAGGAAAAAAATTTAATATTTAATAATTTATGGCTAAGACTTAGGTTATTTTAATTTTTAGATAGAGAAGACTAATCTATATGCTCTAATTTGAGGTGAACCTAAGTCTAGACAAGTTTTTAGAGTAAATTATGAATGGTGGGATTTAATTAGAAAATTTAGATTTAAATTGTGAATTTAGGGTTACCCCCATGCTTAGAGAGAAAGTAGGGTTAAAAATGTATAGAGAGAAAGATAATAGCAAGATGGGAGAATTACCCTAGTTTTGATGAAGGAGCATTAGGGATTGTTAAGATTCAAGTTTAGAATTCTTTTTTTAGAAACTTATTGGTGCAAAAATAACCAAGAATTCTAGAGATAGAAAGTGATAAAAAAATAGTTTAATATTGTGCTTGGGTAATATTCAAGTTAAGGTCAGTCCTAGAACTTAGATTTAACCTTATAAAGTCAAATTGTGTAGATATAGATAAATTGGATCAATCTCTTCAGAGATAGAAAATCCCCTTAAATCACGTATATTGAGAGTGCCTTATTACCCCTAATCAAGTGCAAAACCTTGTATTAGAAGGAAAATCTTAAGTTTATTAAAGTGATAAAATTAGATGACCCTTTTAGTAATGGATCAAAACTAGGATCCATGCCACCAAAGTTAGGAAAAAAGCAAGAGATTGGACGTACTCAATTTTAAGAGGCCAAGTTCTTAAGTTGTGAAGGATTTAACATTCCATTGATATAAAGG
This sequence comes from Cibotium barometz, assembly GCF_041138505.1. Classification (NCBI taxonomy): domain Eukaryota; kingdom Viridiplantae; phylum Streptophyta; class Polypodiopsida; order Cyatheales; family Cibotiaceae; genus Cibotium; species Cibotium barometz. The sequence goes on from NC_141070.1 coordinate 25,464,876, forward strand.
GAAATGAATCTAATCAAGAGAGGAATTTAAGGTTGGCATATTTTAAGGAACCTTCAAGGAAAGAGAGAACCTCAAGAATGACCAAAGATTTTGCTACAAGCTACACTACCCCTTTCCTAATGCAATGTATAATGCTTCCACTCCTTTTCCTCCTTCCTCAAGCTATCATCACCAAGAGGTTTGCCTCTCTCCATATAAAGATTCTCACTCCTCTCTACTCTCACACTCATTAACACAAGCATAAGAGGAACATGCACCAAGAATGAAGTACTCTCTCCTCTCAACTCTCTTTCTCACACAAGCATAAGAGGAACATGCACCAAGAATGAAGTACTCTCTCCTCTCAACTCTCTTTCTCACACACCATAAACACAAGAGAGCAAGGAGATAAGACTAAAATCAATTGGCACAAAGGGGGATTGTGTATTGCATTATGAGATTTTGTTATTTATACAATTGGCCCTTATTCACACTTGGACGCCCCAAAATTAAAAAGAGATGAACTAAATGACTACAAGATACATAGGCTTGGGCATGGCTATCCATTCTCATAATTACAACCTTTATAGTGCCATTTCATGACACTTATTGTGCTATCTCTCATATATGTAATGAAGAGATGCTAAGTTAACCTCAAAATGAGGTTAACATCCTCCCCTGCATGATGCACATTCTACCCTTAGAGTCTATTGTCCCGTAGGGCATGCTTACCTAGATATTCCTTGTAGTAACTTTTCCTAGTCTGGAGGACACGAAGAGTTCTTTGGAGAGAGTAGAGTGTCCTCCAAAAGTTGGTATAACTATCATGTCTTCAAAAGAAGTATGCGTGTAGGATGGAAGACACCTGAACCTATGGTAATAATGTATTATGCCATTGATGCCATTGTCAAAAGTCCTTGTATTGAGGTCAAATTGCAAGCCCTCACAATTGTAACTGTGCAAATAATCATCTTGTATATTCATGAGAAGTATGATAAGCTTGAATAATCCCACGGTTGCTAACTACGATCGCTAGATTTAGAATTGCTCTCTATGCCTGCAATGTTGTGAGAATAAATTGATGCGACTGATTTCAGGTGTCAAACTTGCTATGCTTAAAATGAGGAAAATTATATAAAAATGAGAATCTCTAGCCCACCTTTCAATGAATTCCCTGACAGTAAATCTTCTTTAATTAGCATGTATAATGAATCAATTATTGCCTTGGGGATGCATATTGATTTATAGCAAGGAGGGGCAACCACCAAGCTGGTTGGATACCAAAGGCTTCAGCTAAAACCTAGCCATCAACATAAGCTTTGATTTTCTCATATGCTCCATGCAACTCTGCTACATGTTCTTACTTCCACCATTTGTAAGCATGGTGATCATAAAGGTGACAAGGTGTACTTCTTGTAAGCCATGCATTTTCTAATCAAGAGACATTAGCCCACAAGGACTCCTGTTGCCCCAGCTTTTCAAGCTCAATTACATATGGCCTATCCCTGACCAAGGGATATGGGAGATTGGTTGCCTAAGGTGTGGTTGCATATGCCTCTACTTGAATAGGGGTTGTGGGATCAAATGGCATAATTTATAATAGAGCCTAACGAATAAGTTGCTCATATTATGTCAGCCAGATCTAAGATAGCGTATTTTGTATGATTAATTGGCTCCTCTTAGATGTGCTGAGTAGATGGGTCTACCTCTAGCTAGCCATCCAAGATAGGGTCTTTCTTATGATTAGCCAGCTCCTCTCTTGAATATGCTGAGTAGATGGGTCTACCTCTAGTTAACCATCGTGGGTTCCTTGGGGTTGACAGTATTAGTGTTGAAATAAAAAAGAGGAAGAAGGAAAGTCACTCTCGGTTAATGCTGCATTAGTTTGGCCCTGATTTTCATTATCGTATATACTATATAAAAAGGAGGTTATGGGACTAAACAGAGGGTAGGTGTGGTCCTCATCTTCTTATGGCTTATCGTTATCCCCATCATCTACAATAGGTGGTGGTGGCTTCTTAGTGAGTGATGAAGAAATTGTGAAGGGCATAGAGATTTGCTTCCTTAGGGAATGACGGGCACTCTATGTGCATTTTCTCAAAATCGTATATTAATAGATTTGTAGAGTACATAGGTATGCACAAATGATATCAAAAGTTTAAGAATGCCATAAGGGTGGTAAGTTTTACTATTATGTAGAAAAAGGTGTTGGTGTGTATCCCATGCTTCTACCAACCCATATGTGAGCATCCATTTTAGGCTCTTTTGTATTTTGGGGAGGGGAGAAATAAAATAATTAATGTTAGTAGGTTTCATGAGCTCTAGGAGCTCCTCACCTTCATTAAAGTTAGTTGAATTCATTAGTATTCAACACTAAGATTGAAAGTTAAGAACAATGGGGTGTAGGGGATATATATATATATTTTCCCTCCCTCAACTCGAGAGCCCCATTAAATATAGCCATTATGATTGTAGGATATGCATACTAGTGGTATTTTGTTGGATTAATGTGCCATATCCCCTTATGTTAGTTCCTCACTTAGATTTATGTTATATTAACAGAGGGAGAGTGTTAGTGAAGAAAAAAACAAAGTAAAGGTTTGTGAAGAGGCCCGAGGAACCATTGGAAGGTCAGCAAGAGGATCTATCCTTTCCACTATCAAACATATCATTCTCTGCCTCAGTCGGCTCAATGTGATGGCTTAGCTATTGTTGGAGAGCAAAACCTTTTTTTCTTGGGTTGTTGATGCTGTGATGGCATGTCTTATTCCCTTTGTTGGTGGGCTTCAGTGAGATGCCTGTGCTGAGTGGCTAATCCATCCCACTCTTTTGTGATGGTGGCCTTTACTTGTATGACTCCATGTTCATCCAAGATTTAGTCATTAAGGTGAGAAATCACCTGTTGTTGTGCTGATGACTTTGAAGCATGTTGACTTTTTTGGTTTGTAAGACCTACAGGGATCCTTTGAGATCATGTACTTGGATATCGTAGTTTGCATAGTTAATTTCATAAATCTCCTTTGCTTGTGCCACCTGGCCTTCCAAGGTTTCCATTTGCACTTTCAAGCCTATCTCTATGGCTTGTAACTCCTTTTCCTTTTCCTCAGTCTCTTTTGAAGAGTGTGGCAACTATCTTGTTCCTCACGTCCAGTAGTGTCATGTGTGCCTTGGCTTCCAAATCTGCTCTACTGTGACCTTACATTGTTCTTTGAGACGGCTTCCACATGGATTTGCAACTATGTATTTTCTTCTCTTTCTTGCACACCTCCTACTTATGATATTCCAACTACTTGAGGAGTTCTTGTATTTTTGTGTTGAGAGCCTAGTTGGTAGCTTAATTACAACATTCCTAGTAGGCTTGGTCCACTTGTGCCTTTGCTTATTTGTTCATCTTTTCCAAGCTACGAGCATATTGTTTACGAATTTTGTTGGTGGAGGCTTACATATGGAAGTTCTCTCAATTATCCAGGCTAATAAAATTATTAGGTTGGAGACATAAGCTTCCATCTCATAATCTTGCCTTTCGCCCAGTTGTAGTGAAGGAATACTTTTTCTAGCTCATGTTCAATGACCATCCGAGGTGATTTATCCATTTCTTATAACTGAAGTTGAAGTGGCTTGTATGAGTCTTCTTTTTTCTCTTCTTCCCAAATTTGCTGTTTTGTTGCAAGCCCCACCTCTTCGCTAGAGCTCACTTGAATGCTCTCTACCTATTTGTAGTTCCTAGAGGTAAAGGGTTGAGTTGTTACTCGGGTTTTGACTATGGCAATCAATTCCTTGATTTTTAAAAGGGTTATCTGAAAAAGATGAGGAGGTGCTTCTTGGCATTGTACCTAGGGAAGAAGTGGGCTTTCCTTGATTAGGCTCTGGATGTTGCTCACAACACATCGTGTTCTATCATGGGCATGCTTGGGAGAGTAGGCAGCATCTTCATGGACTTCAGTGGTGGTGGGTTCTTAGGTAGATGGATAAGTTGGTGGTGGTGAGCTACCTAGTATCTCGTCTGCTATACTTTCCTACCCTTCCATATGAGTTGGTGTCTTAACTCTTTTCTTCTTTGCTTATTCTATTGGTGGGGAGCTTAATCCAAGTTTGGCCATAAAATCCTTTATTTTTGCTAAGATCGTCGAATGCTCCTCTAATCCTTTCTACAGGGCCGCTTTATCCAATGGCAACTCTTCTGGCTCTTAAGAGTGTTATTCGGTAAGGGAATAATGGCGGCATGGCCAAGTACCTGTGTGAGGAGGTATGAGTTGAAACCACCTTGTTATTGTGCTTGCTCAGATAATGTGTAAAATCTTTATGTAGCATGGTGGCCTAGTCATCTCTCTCTCCCTTTATGGAGTTGGATTAGCTTCTCCTTTACTTTAGTATCATTCACCAATTCCATGCACCTTGGAGAGTGGTACTGAAAGTACACTTTCTTGTCATCCACTATCTCGATGAGTGAGGATTGTGCTGTGGCATTGTTCCATGAGTGGACCGAGATAACTAGCCTTTTGATGAACGGTCTTGGCTACTTTTCCCTCTTGATGGATAGGCTTGGCTATTTTTCCGTTCTTGTGGCTTCCTAGTCACGTCTTCAATGGGGCATACCAGTCTACATCGCCATTCCAACTTAATCTCAACCTTCCAACCAAGATTAGTGAAGTCTAATTTTTGACTTGGATACTTTTTGGGCACCCAGACCTTTTTTATTACTTGGCTTTGGAGGGCTAATTAATGAAGTTTGATTTTTGACTTGGATTCTTTTTACGCACCCATACCTTTTTCATTACTTGGATTTGGAAGCTAATTTCCTGATAGGGACCGATTCTTGCCTTCCTTGTCCTTTCCAAGTTTTACTAGTTGGCTTTGGTGTAGTAGTTTAGGTTGTTGGTGGTCGATGGTAAGGTTTTTGCATTAATGGCTTTCCTTCATTGCTTCACTGTTTAGGTACCCAAATCTTCATGTTCCTTTCATAGTATCCCTATACCTTTAGCAATCATTTGAGAACCCAACGGTTATGAACATAAGGCTTCTAGCTTTCAAAGGTTTGTTGTGAGGTGGGACTCTTGCATTTACTTGACACATTGGTTGCCTTTCTTTGGCGAACTAGTGTTTCTCCAAAATGTAGACATAATAACATCCTTGGTGGTTTTGGCTATTCAGACTTTATATTGTTGCTTGAGTCCAGGGAACTCCATGATGGCAATATATATCTGGATCCTCCGTATGACAAGTGTGCCATCCTTTTCTCCCAATCCACTTCACAACCAAAGTTAATCTAACTCCATCCAAGTAGCATCTCCTCTTCCAAGGCACCTACAGGCATTACAAAAACCTTACACAGCCAAGGGTTATTTCTGGTGGAAATATTAACTTTTAGACTTTCCAAGGCCCTTACTATTCATTCATGCACACCCTTAACTTTGGCTATTTGTCAACTCTAACTCTAGTTTTCTTAGCTTCACCCATGTTTCATATGAGAGTAAGTTATGACTTGCCCTTGAGTCAATCATAGCCAGAAGATTTGTGGTTTTTTTTCTCAATAGAGAGTCAAACTTTGAGACAAGCAAGCTCTATCTCAAGGTCATCTTCTTTGATCAAGGTTAGAGTAGCCATGCTTACTTATAGTGTTAGCCCAATTTGTTTTGTTTTAGCTTTGGCTACCCTTGCCTTAGCCTCCTCTTGTGCCTCTTTCCTAAGCCTCTCTTCTTTTAGCTTCTCTTGTTTCTTTTTGCATGATTGTTCTAGCATATCTTTGGTTAAGTGTCCATAATACTTTTTTAGCTTGTTATCATTTATCTAGCCTTGCATCTCGACCCTATCAATGCGAGCCACACCTTGAGAGGTGAGCTCTCCTGTTTTAGAACCTATCTGACTTACAAATCACTAAGTATAATGTTGAGCCTATTTAAGATTCTTTGACCTCTCAAATGGGTGATTCTAGGTCTACTACATGGGGAGAAATAGGTTCAGCCATGCACCCAATTAATGCTCAACTTATTGGCATAAGAAGTGTCTCCTTCCAAAATGAACTATTCCCTACCTTCAAAGCCCTTGTATTGTGGTAAATCTATTGTGGTTGTAGTCTCATCTGCCAAGTACAACATTGCATACAAGCCTTTGAATCTTTGAGCTAGCCACATCCTTTTCTCCAAAGATGTTCTAGAAACTATGGCATTCCCTCCGAGTAATCATACATGCATACATGCCTTGGATGGACTTGCAAATGAAATTGTTGCCTCCATTTTTCTGAGCTTGCACTTTTAGCTTGTGCAATTCCTCAACCTGCACTTAGACTTTGGAGTGTAGAGAGAGAGAGAGAGAGAGAGAGAGAGAGAGAGAGAGAGAGAGAGAGAGAGAGAGAGAGGAGAAAGGAGAGGGAGAGAGAGAGAAGTGTGTGTGTGTGTGTGTGTGTGAGAGAGAGAGAGAGAGAGAGAGAGAGAGAGAGAGGGAGGGAGGGAGAGGGAGACCATTTGCTTACAACAGTTATATATTTTAAAGCCACCAACGTGTGGTCTTGGTGGTTTTTTTAAAAAAGGGGGGAGGGAAGGCAATAGGTTGGTATTATTGCCCGCCCTCCTAGCCTTATTTTCTAAAAAAAACATTTTCCCGTCAAAGTTGAACGGCGAGGGTGCCTTTCAAAAGCATCTTGCCTTGTCATTAGAGCTATCCACCAGAGGTTTGGTGTGGGGTGTCTTAATGGTCACCTTTATGATCGAGGCCAATCCAAGCATACTAGCATGAATATCGACTATAAAATCAAGTAAAGTGTAACCACATATAGGAGATGTGTTTCCTATATGTGTTAAAGCTCTTACAATGGCTAACACAAAATCATACACTTAGAGGGGGGAACCCTATGCATGCATGGGGAAACGTGTTATATTATGAGGTCTTGGTGGTTAGGGGTGGCGACAAACATGTCTAGCAAGAGGACCAAGTGTGGCATGCTCAAAAGTTCTATGAAGAAGCCCTTGAGCTATGCTCCAGCTTGGATGACAAGACCGGGCGTTCTACTACAAGAACCTAGGTTCCCTCCACTACCTATACTATGGGGAAAAGTGGAGCTAGAGTCTGTCCCCTTGTGGAAGCCTGCTTGCTGCGTGCTTGACAGCTGATTCTACCCTCTCTGTAAGCAAAGAACTTTTGGCCAACTCCATCAGCTTCTTTATGAAGGCCAAAGTGGAAGACACCCATGCCAAGAAACCCAAAGAGTGGATGGACCATGTTGATGCTTCTCTTCTTAGCATGGTGAATTAGGTTGATCAAGCAATCAAGGATTCTTGATTTGTCTCAATCGGCACCTTTGTTCTGATGGGGCCTTTGTGAAGGTTTCAATCGGTTTACGTGCAAGGGACTGTGAAATCGGTAGAAGCGGGTTCCCTCACCAATCTGGAACTACCCTTTGGGGCCAAGCCAAGCTTATGAAAGAGGAGGGAGTGGCCTTACACTCACGATGTTGTCTTGGTGATACATTGTTTTCACATGACACTGACATGAAAAACTAGGTGTACTCAAGAGCTCTTCAGCAACTTAAGTTTGTAGACTATGCTATCAACCATTTGTAAACTACGCTACTAAATATTTGTATACTATGCTACCAACTTGTTGACTCTTATCCTTGCATAGCTCTATGGCCATAGAAGATCTAGACTATAGTTTATAAAACAACGTAAATGGAGTAAATCTAGAAAAAACAGATTCCAAAGGTGAGAGGTACTCCTCTCCACTATATTATTCATCTATGCAGAAGCATATGCTCTCTCGTGCTGGGTTTTTAGTTTATTCACCACATCAATCTACGGATGGTTGATTTCGCTCTTACATAGAGTGATATTTAACCTTTTAATATTTTCCTTCAAAGATGACTATCAAACTTTCTATCTCTACCCAATACTATATATGGTAGGCCATATAGTTTGTAGAGATGTTTGACAAAGAGCCTTTCAAACTCAAATGTTTTCACATCTTATTATTTGGTCAAATGTTGATCTTTTTACTTTTCCCTTCAAGAAGAGTTTTCATCCGCGAAAACTCTTCAAAAAGTTGTAAACAAGTGCCTGTGTGTAGACAATATGGTCATCTATGTATGCAACTTCCCTAAGTACTACGACAAGAAAAGCAGGACACACATCACACATTTTCTTAAGTACTATGACCAAGGAAACATGAAACACTCCTGTTTCATGCGGAAAACCAAACCATAGTTGCCACTTGCAACTATGAAAGATGTCAAATAAAACACAAATTGCTGCTAAGGCATTAAATAACATCATGCCTTTAGTATATATGCTAGAAGTTCTCAAATCCTCAAGAATCTCATAATGAATGTGCTCCGACATTCAAGGAATTCCTTTGCATGTTATACGACATCAAAGATGTTTTCCTCGTGGTGGTTAGAAACCAAATGGACTTTAATTCAACAAATTTGCGTAACTGTTACAAGTCTTTAGCAATTTGTTCTATAATGTGTTAAATTTCAACTGACCTTACACATAGTTTAAGGAAAGCTACTTTTCCTCTCTCCAAAAGGTCTTACGTTCTTCCAAGAACAGTTTACACATCTTGCAACGAAGATGATTTCCACATAAATAGCAGCTATGTGATGTATAGTATCTATGCACTACTAGAAAATCAAGAGTAATGTGAACCAATAAGATTACCACTCCCAGCCCATGAGTAGATACATGCCTATCCACATGTCTATTCCTGCAACTACTTTGGTTGCTTGTCAATACATATCTATGTCTCTACGGCCAACAATCATGTCTCTAAACGGACATGTTATGAGCTATCTATGGTCACATCCAAAAGTTAATAGCACCATCCAGACACACCTCTACAAGTGTGCTGGACCCCTCTAATATATGAAACAATATCATAAACCATTTCAATTATGGGAAACAATATATGGATTAGGTATTCCTCTAACACACCTTACACTAATAGACAAACAAAATCACTCTCTATACTTTGAGACTACTTTGACATGAATAATACAACATTCAATTTGTGTTCATCAATACTAATATGAAGTTCGGCGTATAACAAATCTTTGCTGCCTCCTTATTTACAGTGGCAATGCACTACCTACCTATAGAGGTGGCAATATACTACCCAACTATAACCGACAACAAAAAACAACGGGTCTTTTACGCACTTCATAAATATATTAAAAACACAAATTTGTATAGGTGAATCTTCTTATGACTTTGTTAATCCAGTTCTAGGATTAACAAGAGATACCGCCATTATCTTACATCAAAGAGTCATGGTAGATACACCAAAGGGTTATACATTCAAGATATGAAGCAATAGTGTCCAAAGCTACAACTTGGACGGGCACCCATAAAGGTGTGATAGAGTATTTATGTTGATTCCCACTTCAAAAGCGTGTGGTAGAAATTTGGGATGAAGTCCTAAGTGATGTACTTCATGGATATATTATGAGAGTAGTCATTGTAATAGCATTAGGCCTCTTATGAGCCTAAAGTGCCCGGTCAGCCACAGTTTAAGTGAGTGTGAACACTATGGCCATGTATATACGCGAATTTCTCTCATAATACAACATACTCTCCCATTGTGCAAATGAGTCTTACTCTTGCTAATCCTCTTGCTAGTCTCTCTTCTTAATACATGCTAGTGAGTGTGTGTGAGTGAAGTGAGGTGAGAGGAGGGACGAGGACCCATAGTGCAACGTGGCGGTGTGATAATGCTCGGTGGAACACGCGGTGGAATTGCTTCTCAAGGAGTTGTAGAGCTTGGAGACCTCAAGGGATACGAGCTCGGCCATTGGAAAGATCCTCTCACGACAGTTGTGCGGTTCACCAGGTAATCTCTTTTTGGATGTGTTTCAAGGAGGGTTAGGGTGAGCCATAACATTTTTTGTGCCGCTGCCGGGGAGCCATCCCTTGGCTTTTCCATCATTTTGTCTCTAATCTATGCATAACCCATTGCCCATTATCTTGATTAATGGTTTCCCATGAAAAAGATATGGATTTGATGGTGGTGATTTGTGTGAGATTTGGTGTAGAATAGCTCTCTTTTTTGTTTTTGAAAAGAATGCTTTTAGCTTAATTTTTAGATTAATTTGTTGTTTTTGTGGTTTTTCATGTTCTTAGGGCTTACACATAGTTTGTATTAGGCTTAATTTGTAGTGAATGTTAGTTCTCTTTAGTTTAAACATAGATCTAAGATCATTAATTTTAGTTTAATTGTACGTTTTTTGTTGAAATTGTTTGGATTAGAGTGTTAGCAAGCATTAGGAGTAGCTTAATCTTTCAAAAAAAATTTAAAACCATAAAAAAATCCTTGAATTTGACTAATTTCTCTTAATGGACTGGTTTTTGTCATTAAGGGTGATTAATCTTGTTCAAGAGGCCAAAAAATTAGAAAATGTGTTAATTGGGGTCTAAATGGATCATACGAGTAGTCGAAATTGGGGTCTAAATGGATCATACGAGTAGTCGAAATTGGGGTTTTTGAGTGTTTTGAGAGCATCTAGATACATCAAAACACCTAATCACATCAATTTTTCATCAATTAGAGAAATGTGACTCTCTTTGCTTAATTTTACCTTAAAAGAGGAGACTATAATTAAGAGTCTAATTAATCCCCTATTTTAGATTATTTTACACCATTGTTGATACACAAAGATTAGCATTTCCCTCCTCTATCCAATGATATGCTCAATTGTGTGAATTAATTAGGGATTAATGGTGGTTAATTAGAGTCTTTGATTAGTGTATAAGAGGAAAAGATTAGTGAAAGAATTAATCTTAGATTAATCTTTAATCACTTTTTTACATAACTCATGAAAGCTAATGAGCATTCAATGAGAAAAAGCTCATGAGTTATCGAAATTGTCCATTTTGGGGGTCATTTATGAAGGGTGTAAGGGGTGTCATTAAAAGATTGACTTTTTTTATTCCCACTTACTTTTTTGGGAAAATGCCCTACCCCTTTCATTTTAAATTCAAAAATATTTTCCCCCAAAAAAGAGAAATTCGTATTTCCCCCACTAGACTAAAAAAAAAAACGTGAAAGTATAGGCCGTGAAAAGGTTCGCCATGAAAAGGTTCGATCGTGAAAAGGTCCACCGTGAAAAGGTCCGCCATGAAAAGGTCTAATCGTGAAAAGGTCCATCGTGAAAAGGTCCGGCTATGAAAGTGTAGGCCGTAAAAAGCCAAGCCGTGAAAGACCAGTCCATGAAAGTGCAGGCCGTGAAAAGGTCTGTCGAAAAAGGTCCGCCGACCGTGAAAGTACAGGCCGTTAAAAGACCAGGCCGGTAAAAGACCAGGCCGTGAAAAGGTTCAACGTGAAAGTGCAGGCCATGAAAGTTCAGGCATAACAAAAAAAATCGAATTTAATATTCCGTGAAGTCCCGTTCACGACGTGAAACACTCAACGTTTCACGGCGTGAAAGCAGTTTCACGCAGAAAAAAAATCAAATTTAATATTTCGTGGAGTCCGATTTATGGCGTGAAACACTCAATGTTTCACGGCATGAAAGCCTAAGGTTTCACGTAGAAAAAAAATGAATTTAATATTCTGTGGAGTCCGGTTCACAGCGTGAAACACTCAACGTTTCATGGCGTGAAAGCCTGAGGTTTCATGCAAAAAATTTTAAAAAAAATATTCCGTGGAGTTCAATTCACAGCGTGAAACACTCAATGTTTCACAGCATGAAAGCCTAAGGTTTCACGTGAAAAAAAATAAATCGAATTTAATTTTCTGTGGAGCGAGCGGTTCACGACGTAAAAGCCTAAGGTTTCAAGCGAAAAAAAAAATCAAATATAATATTCCGTGGAGTCCGATTCACGGCATGAAACACTCAATGTTTCATAGCGTGAAACACTCAATGTTTCACGGTGTGAAATCCTAAGGTTTCATGCGAAAAAAAACGAATTTAATATTCCATGGAGTCCGGTTTCACAGCTTGAAACACTCAATGTTTCACGGTGTGAAAGCCTAAGGTTTCACATGAAAAAAAACAATGAATTTAATATTCCGTGGAGTCTGGTTTCACGCAAAAAAAAATCAAAATTTATAAAACTTGTGAAGTCCGTCGACGTGAAAAGGGGTCCGTCGACCAAAAAAAAAAGAGAGACTCGAAACCACCCCTGTTTGCAGGCTCGTATCTCCTAAACCGTATATCTGATGAAGGCGCTCTATGGCTCATCAGAAAGCTGACATCGAGCTCTTCGACTTTGGACTACCGTCTGAGTCAAAATCAACCATTTTGGCCTCCGACTAACAGCCTCAAAATTCGATCCAAAAATCGAGGAAAAACAACCCAAAAACCACGAAACCCACGAAAAATCATTAAAATTAGTGGGAGAACGACAACGAGCCATATTCGGGCTAGGTTTTAAGGGTCTAAACGACAAAATCATGGACGACTCAGGGAAACAAACTTATAGTACTCCAAAAATACTACAACTCCCTCATACAGAGTTTTTCAGGGAACACCCTAAAAAACGTGTTGCGAAACAGGGAAAAAATTATAAGAAAACTTTTTCGTCTTGAGACAGTGATGGAAAATAGGTTTTAGGACCTCCTCTTCCATCTAGGAAGTCCTAGCAACCTCCTCTTCCATCTAGGAAGTCCTAGCATACGCCTTTTCCAGAAAAATATCTCTAAGAGGTCGTTCACGTGTGTAAAGCGCCTAAGCTAATTAGGGTAAACGAACACCCGTTTAATCTAACGAAGAGTACGCCAAGCCTCTTGAGGCTATAACGGGCTATGGGAAAGTATAAAAAGCAAGAAAAAAAAAACTGAGATTGCTAATTAAGAAGCATTTAGGTGTTGGAATTAGGGTTGCAGGAATGCACACACAACTTCAAGAAGATGAGGAAGCTTGAGCACAACACAGTAGTGTATTATGAGTGCCAAAAATGAAAGATAACCAGCCCTAGAAGATAATGGGCGTATATACAATGCACGGGGGAAAAAACCTCCTAGTGAGGGAAAAAGTGCCCCGGCGGTCCTAAGTGTGTTCACACACATCACTACTATAATATGGTAACAAATCCCCCCTGGAGTGATGCGGTGAACAAGAGCTAGCACTCATGTATAGGGAAGTGTCTAGCTATGTGGACGAATCCACAAAAGGGAGTAAGCCCAAAGCTTTGCGAAAAGCTTCGAACTTCTCACGAGGCAGAGCCTTTGTGAAAAGGTCTGCAAGGTTATCCTGTGTTGGCACATAAGCCAAACTGATCTCTCCTGCAGAGAGTCTCTCCCTGACATAATGGTAGTGCACCTCAATGTGCTTCGTACGAGCATGGAACACTGGGTTCCGCGCAACTGCCAATGCGCTCTGACTGTCAGTGAAGATGGTGGTGGCAGATGGCTGCCCAACACCCAAATCAGCCATAAGGCGTCTGAGCCACACACACTCAACCGTAGCTGTGAAAGCTGCCCTGTACTCAGCTTCACAACTAGAAGTGGCCACAGTAGGCTGCTTCTTGCTCAACCATGATATGCATGAGCTTCCAAGCATGAAGCAAAAACCACTCGTGGACACGCGTGTGTCATAACAACCAGCCCAGTCAGAATCTGAAAAAGCATGTAAATCTGGCGGCAATGATCCCCCCTTGGGATAAAACAACCCAAGATGCCGAGTACCACTCAAATAGCGAAAGATACGCTTCACTGCCTGCCAATGCTTAATGCCTGGGCTATGCATAAATCTGCTCACCTGTGAGACTGCAAACTGAATGTCTGGCCTCGTAATGCATACATAAATGAGGCAACCAACAGCTGTCTGATAGAGTGTGACATCAAAGTGATCTCCAGCATCATGAAGACTCAACTTCAAACCTGTCTCCATTGGAGTAGCAATAGGCTTGCAGTCTTCAAGGCCAAATCTCCGCAACAATGTTTCAATATACTTTGTCTGACACAAAGCAATACCTCCATCACACTGCTTAAATTGTATCCCCAAATAATGATGCAAATGCCCCAAATCTGACATCTCAAAAGAGGCATTCAAATCAGCCTTAAAATCAGCAATATGACTCTCATTTGGTCCTGTGAGCAGCATGTCATCGACATAGAGAGCAATGATTAGATGTACACCATCCACATGTTTAACATACAAAGTGCTTTCTGTTGGACTATTCTGAAACCCATGTGCAGTCAAATATGCATGTATTTTTTCATACCAAGCTCGTGGAGCTTGCTTTAAACCATATAAAGCCTTTTTTAACCTGCACACTTTGTTTTCCTGCCCTCTTTGAACAAAACCACGAGGCTGCGATACATACACCTCCTCATGCAAATCTCCATTTAAGAACGCAGTCTTTATGTCCAGCTGATGTACATTCCAACCATTATGAGCTGCTAATGCACAGATGCTACGAACAGTGGTCATACGACATGTGGGAGCAAAAGTCTCATCAAAATCAATGCCCTTCTCTTGAGCATAACCTTTTGCAACAAGCCTAGCCTTATGGCGATCCACTGTGCCATCAGGCTTACGCTTCAATTTGTATACCCACTTAGTGCCAATGGCCTTCTTGCCAGGGGGCAAGTCACATAAAGACCATGTACCATTCTTCATAATAGCATCGTCTTCTGCTTGCATAGCAGCCATCCAATTTTCTGAACTTTGTGCCTCATCAAATGAAACAGGCTCACTTTCATCGCACATACTAGAAACAGCCAATGCATAACAATCTGATGCATAAGAGGCACCATGAGAGCCAGAACGAGTGCGACTAGACAAAGGGGCATCCAACTTGCTGTCACGCAAAGTCTGCACCAGCCATCTAGGCATATTCCTAGAGCCCTCAATCTCTTGTCTCTCATCCTCAAGTGCATCATGCACATCTGCATCAGATATAGGCTGATCTGTGCCATCATTTAAAACCTGCATAGGCTGAAAAACTGCCTCATGAGGTATTGCACTTGACTGTGCACCACTGAAAAGAGGCAACAATGTATCATAGACATCACGTGAGCTGATATCTGTCTCCTTAGTACATGAAACCAAGGGCTGAACTGCATCTTCCACAAATACAACATCACGGCTAACCAAAATGCGCTTTGTCTGTGGATGATACAAACGATAGCCTTTGCTCTCAGCACTATATCCAACAAAAATACATTTGACAGCTTTGTCATCCAATTTTCTGCGATGTTGCACAGGCACTAATGCATATGCCAGGCAACCAAAAACACGTAAATGGCCAACAGATGGCTTGCGGCTATGCCAAGCCTCATATGGAGTGACAACCTGTAATGCTTTGGTGGGACACCTGTTTAGTACATAAGTGGCACACATGACAGCCTCAAGCCAAAAACCATGTGGTAGACTTTGACTCTTAACCATACATCTTGCCATTTCCATGAGAGACCTGTTTTTTCTCTCAGCCACACCATTTTGCTGTGGTGTATACGGCACTGTACATTGGTGTTTTATCCCACGCTCAGCCAGAAATGCATTAAATTCTGAAGACATATACTCCCCCCCTCGATCTGAACGGAGGGTGCCCATCTTACTTTCTGACACATTTTCAGCCATAACCAAAAACTGTTTGAAGCACAAAAACACTTCGGACTTTGCCTTCAAAGGATATACCCATGCATGCCTGGTAAAATCATCAATGAAAGTCACGAAGTAAAGGTAGTTTCCAAATGATGGAGTTTGCATGGGACCACAAACATCACTGTGAACAAGCTGCAATCTGCGTTCAGCTCTCACTGATCCATCTTTGGGAAAGGAAGCACGCTGCATTTTACCCAATATGCAGCCCTCACAAACATGCTTGACAGGTGCCTCAAGCTTAGGCAAAGAAGACACCATTTCAGATTTCTGCAGGCGCAGCAAACTTGCAAAATTCAGATGACCAAAACGTGCATGCCACAGTTTTGCATCTGAAATAGCCTGCGTATCCATAATAGCACATGCTGAATCCTCTACACATTTGCCATCCATATTGAGCTTATACAGCCCTCGACATAGTGAACCAGATGCTACAATGATGTCACCACAAGAGAGATCATGAACAGTACATCTGTCATCCACAAATTTTACAACCAAACCTGTTTTGGCAAATGCGGAGACTGACAGCAGATTCTTTTTGATCCCTGGCACATACAATGCATCAAAAAGTGTAAAGGTGTTGCCATTTGCAACATTCAGCACAATCTGTCCAACTCCTTCAACGGGATAAGAGGAGTTATTGGCACAAGTGACAGTATTCCCTGTGGGAGCAGACTCAAGGAAAGTGAATAAACTGCGCTGCGAGGTGATATGCTTAGTGGCACCACTGTCAAAGTACCATACATCTGAATCTACTGCAGACATACATGTGTCATGCAAAGATGGGTCATAACTGCACTGCGCATTGAATGCCCATTCTGTATCTAGCACAACATTAGCAGATTCATTGTTAGAAGGAGAGGCATCTGCAACAGCCATACCAGCCTCTTTCTTCTTAGCCTCTTTCGCAGCCAGCTTAGGACACGCTTTGATGACATGATCATTTCCCTTACAGTACTTGCAAAATGTCTTCTGTTTGTCACCCTTCTTCTCATCTTTGTCTTCCTTCTTTGGTTGCGCAGCATTTGCAGATTTCTGCTTACTAGAAGAAAAGCCAGCTTTACCTTTCCCGCTTCTCTAACTAGCAACGAAAGCTTGATCTGCGACACGCATAATATTCCTGTTTTGCCTTGACTGGTCTTCTTGCAGCAAAACAGAAACTAACTCCTCAAATGATAAGGCATTGGGATTGCCTTTCATCATCAAGCGAAGAGTGGAAGCAAAACCCTGATAAGAATCTGGTAGACCATTCAAAACAGTCTGCACAAGTGAACTGTCTGACAGGATTTCATCTGCAGAAATGAGCTGCTCTTTGAAATCCTTGATCTTTGTCAAAAAGCTATCCATAGAATCACCTTCGTTCATATGCTCACTCTCCAACTGTTTTCGGAGATAAGCAACACGAGCCTCATTTCTTGCCTGATACAATGTGGCAAGTACATCCCAAGCATCCTTAGAAGTCCTGCAGGAGCGAATATGTGGGATAATGGTACGTTTGACAGACAGCGCAATCAAGGCATGAGCCTGCGCATCTCTACCATCCCAACGAATCTGCTCTGCTGAAAGTGGTGGTTCTCGAACAGCTGCTACAGCACTTGTGCCTGCACCATCATCAACAGTACCTGTTTCTGATGTGTTTGCAGCATTCCCAGCCACAATAGGACGTGCATCAATACCCTGCACAATGTTCCATAACCCCTTTGCTACCAATACATGTCGCATCATATATGCCCACAATGGATAGTTGGTGCCATCCAACTTATCCTCAGCAGCCAACATGCGAAATACATCATTGTTGTCAGCCATGGCCAATGACTGTACTACTAGATGTAAATGCTGTCTGTAAGAGGTAAACCTGTATAAAATCGACCTGTGCTATGTAGCACAGCCCAAAACAAACGAATGGGCACCTGTCCTGCAGATTTTAATCTTGACAGAAAATCTGCACAGTAGGACGATTTTGCCTGCGCAGTACTTGGAATGCAAAAACGGAGGGCGAAATGACTTCAGATCAAAATTCTGAAACGAACGAGCCCTACCGGCTCTCCCACGGCATATACTAACCTGCAGACGCTCGTGAAACCTCGTCGCAATCGGAGGAGATGAAGCGACAGGTGCCGGTGATGCTGCCCGGGAGGAGGAAGCCTGCTCTGATACCAATTGTTGGAATTAGGGTTGCAGGAATGCACACACAACTTCAAGAAGATGAGGAAGCTTGAGCACAACACAGTAGTGTATTATGAGTGCCAAAAATGAAAGATAACCAGCCCTAGAAGATAATGGGCGTATATACAATGCACGGGGGAAAAAACCTCCTAGTGAGGGAAAAAGTGCCCCGGCGGTCCTAAGTGTGTTCACACACATCACTACTATAATATGGTAACATTAGGTACTCTGACATGGCCATGATAGAGGGATTGCTAGGGATCACACAAGGACAGAACCCAATGGTGGCTGACATCTTCGAGCCATTGAAATCTATGCCACAAATTCACCTCCCAATGCCATTGGCCATGCTTATAACAAGCATGTCATCGGGTTTTACAACCCCTATCACTTCGATCCCATCGAGCTTTTGTCCCTTGCCTAACATTCCCGCAAATCCTATAAGTACCAACCCTTTCCTGGATACCTACACCTTGGACATATTGACTAATCTAGGAAGGGGGGTGGCCCAAGGACTCATTGAGTCTCTTCCAACAAGAGCACTCACATATGGCCTCAGTGACATACAGAAGTATGGCTGTACAAATTTTCAATATTATGGCCAAATATGACGGAACAACAAACCCTGTTCAATTCTTTCTTTGAACAGAGATGTGAAGCCTTTGGAAATCCCAACTTTCCCACTAAGGTACATGCGTTGAACTTATTCTTAGAGGGAAAAGCTAGTCGATGGTTCATCGCATTGATGTCAACGATTAAGACCAACTTCAAAACCTTGAAATCAGCCTTTATACATGGCTTTTCCAGACAAGGTGATTGGTGGAGTGCAACAGAACTCTATTCAATTGAGCGTCAACCCAATGAATCCATTAGAGATTTTATCCTTAGGATAAAACTCTTGGACTCACGTTGTGAGTCATGGGAAAAATTAAACGATGTTCAATTGAAGAGATGTTTCATGATGGGTTTGAAGAATAATAGCTTACACAACTTGATCATTGTATCCAATCCGAAAACATTCGATTAATGTTGCAAAGAAGCAATACGTTTAGATGACAACGTGCTAGAAGATGATCATACTACAAGGTGTTCCTCATCTAAACCAAGTGAAGCAACATGGCAAAAGAAAGATCGATCTCGAAATTGACATTCCTAGAATTTTATGCAGCCTTGCTTAAAACCTTACAACCAACATCTCTAAGAGAGGATGAAAACCTTGAAAACCAAACATCCTTGATGCCTCTAAAAGTGAGGAACAAAATGCCTTGTGTTGAATGCAATCACTATGACCATCCAATCCTCATTGTGCATATATTGTAAAACCTTGAAAACCAAACATCCTTGATGCCTCTAAAAGTGAGGAACAAAAGGCCTTGTGTTGAATGCAATCACTATGACCATCCTAATCCTCATTGTGCATACAAGGCACCTGTTCTTCTATACTGCATATATTGTAAAACCTTTGACCGTGATACTAAAAAGTGTCCCCCTTCATCCACAATGGACTCAAAACCGCCATCTCCTGTGCACCAACAAACAGAAACAGTACAAAGGGTATAAGCTGCTCAGGAGAGGCAGTTAATCAAACACTTCAGTGTTTCTATTATCGGTGGACCTCACAAGGTGGCAGACTGCACAGTTTGGAATACTTCCATGCCCATAATCACTGACACCTTGTGACCAATGTGTGAACTATGTGGCATTGATCCATGTTCCAAGATTGCCCAAGACGAGTTGCTTCAATGCAACTTGTCTCACAAAATACAACTCTTAACATCTTAAGTGTACAAAACGAGCACAACTAGCCACAATGCCATTGAATGTGCTTACACGTTTACAAGCCAAGACACGACAAACAGTCAAAAAGAGTGTAAAAGACAACACCTCGACATGGGTAGAAGAACATGCTTTAAAACAAAACCCAAAAGAGAAAATAAAACCTTCTAAACCCAAGAAAGACAAGGGACAAAAAACTGTCGAAACCAAGGTCGAATTAAAAGACAGGGAAAAGGAGTCTGTAGTAGAGGACATAAACCCAAAAGGGGACATAAACACAAAAGAGCCAAAAGCTATGCATGATGCAGAAGCATCCTCCTCAAAGACCACCACACAAACCTCAACACCCATATGTGTGACACATGATACAAAAACCCAAAAGAAAATTTGATCTCGTTGCATGGGTAAACATAATGAAAAACTGACAAACCAGAGAATGAAACAAGTTCTAGTACATCACTAGGTGAGGATGAAACAAGTTCTTACTCTTCGCTCAGTGCACCACATAGACTAATCAATAAACTAGAACCCACCCAACCACCCCAAATGGATAATAATGATCACATGACATATGTGGAACGTAAAAAGCAAGCTCAGGAGAGCATGCTTAGCTTGGTTGAATGTCTTACAGGGTCACCGGTTGTGATTGAGCCTCATAATGCCAATCCTAAAATAGCAACCAAAATACAAAGCCTAGATGAGTACCGCTTCCCCTTTCAAGAGGAAGACACTCTCTACAGAAAAGTTATTTGAAACAAACTGTACAATCTATATGCTTAAGAAAGCACGTGAGGAATTCGATAATTCCCTTACAAGATTAAAACAGTCTCTCAAAACCTCGTTCAGAGGAATGCTCTTCTCTCATAATAAAGCCAGCATCATATCGGCACTTGCACCTTTAATGGCTCAACCTAAGTTATACAAGGACATAACAAACTCCATAAAATAAGGCTGTGAGGATTCGCAAGTTTCCAAACAGCCCTCATTAAGAATTGTCAGAGGGCCAAGTGTGATAGTGTACTCATTGGGTACTCTTGAAAAAGCTGAGACCCAAACCGAGGATGAAAGTGAATCAGAATATGAAACAAAAACAAGATCTGAAGCTGAAACAATAACCGAAACACCCATGGTTCCTTTGGAAGATTTTATCATGGTATGGTTAGATTTCCCTACGAGCAATGATGTTAAGCGCAAACGTGCATTGATTAGCCCTCGAGCTAGTCATAACATCGTGACAATAGACACTTGGGTGTCATTGGGACAACCTAAACTCATCCCTGCAATAGTCTTGCAAGAGGAGCCAATGGACAAAACATTGAAGTTCCAGATTACTTTAGATACGCTACTCAAACAATCGATGATATGGAATTTACATTCCATGTTACCCTATATTCCCTTGAGTATGATGTCGTCCTTGGCAGAACTTGGATAGGTGAATCATTGTATTCACTAGATGAATCCATGCAAATAGTCACCTTGAACACTCTTGCAAGCACTGTAAAATTACTAACGGGAGGAAGAAACCTTGCATAATCTGGAACTTCCAACATATCTGGAACTTCCAACATATCTTACAGAAAAGATCCCTAGGATTTTGGTTGGATTGGAAATTTCAAATAAAATCACCACAGCTTAAGCACAACTTTATCCAACATGCGAAAACAATCTCATGACCCTCGAGCTATGGGATTTGCTAGGTCAACCAACACTCACGGCCCATCCTGAAAGAATAAACTTTACACAAGACTTGAACATGCCAGGTTTGGGGTACTTTGAACATACAATGTATATTGAAACTAACCCCCTTACTTGCAAGTTTTTGGTGGTTGAGTATGTGTTGGAAGTAGATTTAATCTTGGGGCATAAAATGGACTATTGCTACCCAAGCACCATTGTGCTTTGCTCTAGCGATAGAGTCATCGTGATCGTCAACAACAAAAAGTTGACAATACCATACTGCAAGGAAGAGGATCCAACTTTAATGGATATCTATGATGCTGAACGCAAAAGGATACAAGCCTCTTCCACAAAAGCCCCTCTACACAATGACCTCCCATCTGCGTCAACGACCGACTCCGATAAAGCATCTACTCCTTTAACCCCATCCTCACCTACGAAGTTCGATGCCAAAACCTTAAGCTATTCCTGAAGAAGTTCCCAGAGCCCAACCATCTATCTCTAACAGGGAACTCAAAGGAAAGGCCCTGGATTCTATGCATCTTCATATCGACAAACCTCATCAAAGGAGACAACCACATGCTCAAAGGCCTCATCATCGACAACCACTCCACAAGAGACTCTAACCTCATCATCATCAACAATGCCCATAAGTCTCAAACCTGTACCCTCAGCACCAGCCAAAGTCAAGGAGGGCCCCACACCTTTCACATTAACCCTAAAGAAAACTCCACCAAGACTCCCACAATCACGATATCTTAATAATATCAAAATGTGGGTGAAGAAGCAACTACTTATAGCTCAAGACTACTATGAAGGTGCCAATCAAATTTGGGTGCCTCGACAGTCAAAACCTCTTCCTCAATGCAACACTCGAAAGCCAAGGAAAAAGAAAAGTACTCCACAACAATGTCCACAAAAGCCTATGCAAGTTCCTTAAAGAACTCCACCAATGCAACAAGTGCGGGTACCAAAAACACTGCTGCAAGCACAAGGATACTACCAAAGAAATACCAAAGCTTAGATCTCCAAGCGCATCACAAAGTCCCCTAAGCTTTCACAAAGAAGAAAGCCTCAACACCAAGCACATCAGCCACCAAATTACAGTATTCGTCAAAGATGGGTGCCTGTGCTTGTACTTCAACAACAAGGATACTATGATGGTAATTCCATCATATGGTTGCCAAAATCGAACAATGTGAAGAAAACCTCACCCCACCGACTTCAACCCCAACAACTTCACCTAAAGTTCGACAAAAATGGAAACCCAAGCAACAACAAGCAAATCACTCAACCACTCTCATGCATTCAGCACAACACAAGAGCTTGTCTATTCAAGCAAACAATCAATAGTCTTCCCTACTGCCTCGACATCATTTCAGTAACAAATTCAAGAATCAATAATACGAAGACTTAGGAGCACATCAAGAACAAAATAACAATGCTCTTGTCACCCCTCTAGAAGTGAGAAATGAGCGCACAAGAAGCTATTGCTTGCAAATCATGACCTAGATGACCCATAAAATAAAATATAAAAAGCCTCGGGTCAAAACCTGTAACTTCACCGAATTGGGCCATCTCAGGAAATAACCCCTCATCACGGCCGCCACAAATCCTACAATCTGAGTTCAGGTTTCTCAAGAAATACAATCTTACGGCTTAAGAACCAACACTTTTACGATTTAAGTCCCATCACGGATTAAGCCATATCACGCAATAGCAACTATATATTTGTTAAGCTTATTACTTACTATTCTTTTGGCTAAATTAATGTAGCAGCTGCTCCATGAGTACATATCCATACTCATGCACTGGAGAACATTTGCAACAAAACCTAACCATCGACAACTTCCAGGTACATCTCGGGATGGGGGGGCCATGGTGGGTGAAAGCCTGGTCAATGGTATAACCCATCGCCTGGAATTTTCCTTCAAATTACAAACCTCTCCAAACAACGCCACAATCTTCACAACTCAATGATTTTCAATCCCTAGTAAAGATATCTATATTAGTCTCGCAAGTCGACGTAATTCTTTCAATCCTCACCAACAAGTGGCTACTTCAACACACAGAGCAGTTCAATAAGAGTCTATATGACTCAATTCTTGTACTTCATGTAAATTTGCTTCATAAGAGCACTTAAATATGCATAAAAACATAAAAAGCACATGGACAGAAGAAGACAAGATCAGGTCAACAACATTTGACAAAAATCTTGCCACATAAAGGGACATTATCACAAGCCAATCACTTCAAATGCTGAATGTCACTTCAATGAATCAAATGAGGAGCTGAGAACCAACATCTCGTTTTGATGATTAAGTCTACGTTCCTCCGGATCCTTCTCTCTCTTCTCTCCCACTAACAAAAATCACATGTAACCTTGCCGATGATTGCCAAAAACAAATCGAGCCCAAAAAAAGAGGGACACACAAATGTAAAAATGCAATCATTCTTAAAAAACCCCACCCACCACCCTGTTAGGAATTTCCAATAAACCACTAACCTCTTCATTCATTAACTAGCTTTTCTTATTTCTTTTAGAGGAGAACAAAAACAATTAAACGTCATTCAACATCAAACCCATCTCGCCAAAGCTTGTTCATTCTCCCCACACAAAGGTCTTCAACGCGATGTCATGAGAGGACGCTATTGCCATCAGGAAGAAGGGGGGAATGTTAATCTAATTCTAGGATTAACAAGAGATACCGCCATTATCTTATATCAAGGAGGCACAGTAGATACACCAAAGGGTCATACATTCAAGATATGAAAGCAATAGTGTCCAAAGCTACAACTTGGACGGGCGTGCGTAATGGTGTGATGGAGTATTTATGGCGATTCCCGCTTCAAGAGTGTGTGGTAGCAAGTTAGGATGAAGTCCTAAGTGATGTACTTCATGGATATATTATGAGAGTAGTCATTGTAATAGCATTAGGCCTCTTATGAGAGTAGTCATTGTAATAGCATTAGGCCTCTTATGAGCCTAAAGTACCCGACCGGCCACAGTTTAAGTGAGTGTGAACACTTATGGCCACGTATATAAGTGAATTTCTCTCATAATATAACATACTCTTCCATTGTGCAATTGAGTCTTGCTCTTGCTAATCTCTCTCCCTAATACATGCTAGTGAGTGTGTGTGAGTGAAGTGAGGCGAGAGGAGGGACGAGGACCCGTAGTGCAACGTGGTGGTGTGATAACGCTTCACAGGAGACGCGGTGGAATTGCTTCTCAAGGAGTTATAGAGCTTGGAAGGGTTACGAGCTCGGCCATTGGAAATATCCTCACGATAATTGCGGTTCACTAGGTAATCTCTTTTTGGATGTGTTTCAACAAGGAGGGTTAGGGGGGTGAGCCATAACAGACTTTTGGTAAAGTTAGACTTCGCCACTTATCCCGTCTATCTTAAATACCAAATTCTTTCTCAATTTGGCTAAGTAACTCCGTAATCTTTACAAGAAACTCTGCACTTGTGGATACACCCTTCCCGAGTTGGAATATCCACAGAGCCGTCTTTAACGAGACGCTCGAGCCGCTTACTGCTACTGTGCGAAGTGCTCATCTAGATTGACTCAAATCCTTTGGCACTATGGCACAAAGTATGGGGCATTCTAACACCCAATTGTTGTTGACTCAAAGACATTCACTCAACAACTATGTCAATCTCTAAACTCTATGGTAAGCATCTAGCCATGAGTCCTACTAGGCTGTGATAGTAGCCTTAGACTTCAACTTTCGATGTGAATGTAAATAGCAAAATCCTTAAAGAAGTTTCTCAAAACTTTGTGGTACCACCTCATGGGCCATCTACCATGCCTGAGCATAGCGTGAAAACAATTTCATGCATACTCAACTACACACTGAACACTCTTACCAATTTGGTTTAGCACCAAATTGATAAGGTTAGGGCTTTATCTAGAATAACAAGCACCTAAGGTTTGTGACTTTCGATAAAATTTGAGCTTGTTGTTGGAAGTCAACACCTATACCTTTTAAATGAATCTATCACTTTCTTTCGATAAATTTATCACCCCCATTTGACACACGGTCAAGTGGGCAT
Source organism: Cibotium barometz (assembly GCF_041138505.1). Lineage (NCBI taxonomy): Eukaryota > Viridiplantae > Streptophyta > Polypodiopsida > Cyatheales > Cibotiaceae > Cibotium > Cibotium barometz. The sequence goes on from NC_141070.1 coordinate 25,490,070, forward strand.
GAAGGGTCCACCCCTGAGCGCTCCATCTCAGTACATAACCCAAGAGATTCGTCTAATCGCTCCGGATAGCCCTCACTCTTCTTCTCATAGAAACCTCGACTAATTACTCTGGATTAGCACACCTTTCTAAACAAGGAAGCCAATGATTGCTAGAAAGTGTGTGCGCATACAACGATACCATGCCAAAGTAAAAAAAATGATCAAGATAACTGCTAGGCATTCTGTATTATCATCAAGATCAAGATTTGTGTAATCACTCTGGATTAACGCTAAATCTAGTGTAGTTTACCTCTAATTTTGTTTTTCAAGTCGGGGTCAAAAACAAGCACGCTTGTTCTAAGACTCGAATAGAGAAATGCTTTTGTCATTAGCTTCATCATCTTTGTCGTGAAGACGGTTTTGCTACTTCCTTAAGGCATGACCCCGGAAGACCCAGAAACTAGGCATGACATCTCTTCGGATTAGCTTCAAACCTTGAGTTTATTTCTGAACCACCATGTTCAGTCCTAAACTTGCAAGACATGTTAGAATACTCCACTAAGATCTCTGTCTTAGAATTCTTTCTAACAAACACATTGATGGTTTTATAAAACTATGTTGGATCCAATGATGACAATAAATAATCATGCTTGTCTGGAGTAAAGTGCTTCTCACTTCAACCAGGTAGTAACCCTATCACATACTGGTAATGATCTGCTCATTTCCCTTTGCCTGCAATTGGTAAGGTGTATAAGGATATGAACTTTGCAACACTAAATAGCCCAATAAAACTAAGAATAAACTTTTTTAATAGATGAAAGTCATTCCAAACTTCCATAATTTGTATGGTAGCAGCCAAACATGTGCTCAAAAATGAACACCAGTGTTGGATCGATATTACACTCACTAAATATGTAGGGCATCCCCCACATATCACAACCATCCAACTATACTAGTCTTCCTGCTCACCTAATGGTTCTATAACATTCTCAAACTAGAAACCACTCTATCATCACTAGTGTTTAATCATGGCTATGCTGTCGGAATGCACAATGGAAATGAGACAAACTGTTGTGAGAGATAAAATGCAGAAGTGTAGGAGAGAGAGAAGCTGTATAAACTCTAGTACAAAATGGTGTGGGGGGCAAGGGTGGTATTTATACCACCCTGGGCTACTGGTCAGCCAGCCTAAAATAGGTCGACATAGCAAGACTACCAACCACGACTAGAAAAAAGTCTAGTGGGGCCATCAAAGACAAGAGTCAGCTTAGCACAAAAATGGGGCACACGTATTGTGAGAACCTCAAAGACTGGAGGTTTCTCAACACACACCTCCTCCTACAAGTCACTATTTAGGAACGTAGATTTCACATCCATCTGATATACGAGCCACTACCAGACTAAGAAGAGGCAAGGGCAAGAACTGTCCAAATCATGGTCATCCCCACTGTCGGTGCAAAGGTGTCCTCATATCTGATGCTAGGCCACTAAGCATAGCCCTTGACCACAAGTCTGGCCTTATGCTTGTCCATTGACCCATCAGACGTATACTTGCTCTTGTAGAACCACTTGACACCAATGACTAACCATTTTAATGGCCTCAAAACCAACTCCCAAGTGTTATTCTTCTCTATGGCTTCAAGTTCCACTTGCATTCCTCCAAGTCTCATGGGAAAGAGCTTTCTTAACAGAAGTGGGCTCTTTGTCCTGAATGATATGAGACATCAAAGCATAGTTCACCTGTAAATAGCTCCTCTGATTAACCTTTATCACAAACTTTGTGTGATATTTGAATTTCACTTGCATGGCTTTCCTCCAAGTCTCCTAGGAAAGAGATTTCTTAACGGAAGTGGGCCCTTTGTCCCGAATGATATGAGACATCAAAGCATAGTTCACCTGTAAAAACAGCTCCTCTAATTGACTTTTATCACAAACTTTGTGCAATCTTTGAGGTCCATCCTCTATGGTCCACTTAGAGGGATGTTCCGTAACACCTGACTCCCGAATGGTGTCCAACAACCACTTTGGTACTCGAATAGAACACGGAGCCTCTTCCTATTGCTAGGGCTCATCTTCGACTGTGGGCTCAACCTCTAGCTGGAATCATAGCCTAGGAATCCTCCTCATACTCATCTAGTTCTCCAAGAAGTGGTGGCTTATCATCAATAGTGGAAGTTGGAACATGCTTATCAAAGACAACATCCTTGCTGAAAACAACCTTGTTCCGCTCTGGGTCATATAACCTATAGCCTTTGGAAAGAGAGTTATATCCCACAAATACAAGCTTCTAGGACTTCGAGTCAAGCTTCCCCCTCTGCCTCTTTGGAATGTGAACATAGGCATCACTCCCAAAAACATGGAAATGGGAGACATTTGGTTTCCTACCAAAATAAGCCTCATATAGAGTCATCTTAGGTACTAAAGTCATCAGAGATTGGTTGAGGGTATGGAAAATTATAGCCACAGCCTCTCCCCAAAGAGGACAAGGAAGATCATAATGCCCCAGCATCGTCCTCGCCATCTCCACGTAGCCTGGTTCTTACATTCAATTACTCCATTCTCTGAAGGTGATCCTGTATTGGCCTACTCCCGCTTAATGCCATGTTCCACACAAAAATGCACAAAAGCATTAGAAGAAAACTCCCCTCCTTTGTTAGCCCGAAGAGTCTTCACCTATAATCTAGACTCCTTTTCCACCATAAAATGCCACTCCTTGAACCAAGCAAAGGCTTGGTCCTTCTAGGAAACAAAATAAAGCCATGTAAACCTGCTACAATCATCCACAATCAGCATGAAGTACAAGGAACCTCTCAAAGATGGGGTCCACACAAGACAGTGTGTACCAACTCCAAAGGTTTTGAAGCCCACCTAGTAGCTTGCTTCAGAAAAGACTCCATGTGCTGCTTTACCATGAATGCAAGAGCGACAGTGTCCATGCTTGCTGCCAACATCTGGCAAGCCATCCACCATCTGGTCCCAGAAAGCCCGCCGCCGCAGTGCATCCACTTTCAAGTGGCCAATATAGAAATGCCACAAATCACCGAGCTAAGTACCTGTTAGAGAAGAGAGTGCTAAGAATTTGTAGATCCCATTCTCCACTCCGCCTTCCCAAACAACCTGGCCTGTTGCTTTGTCCCAGAAAGCAACAAAATGCTCATCAAACTCCACCCGCATGCTAGTCTTATAAACCTCATGTATTTACAAAAGATGAAAGCCAAGGGATGGAACATAAAGAACTCGGAAGGAATGCTCCCCCCCCTTTCCCATTAAGAATAATCTCCAACCTACCCTCAATGTGAATTGAGGTAGTGGATTTGTCACCAATGAAGATGTGACCTGTCTGTTCGTCGAAGATCCTATAATAACTGTCAAGAAGGAGTCGTGCCTAGAAGCACCACTGTTACTAACTGCCTCCCTGTTCGAAGAAGATGAAGCACTTGTGTCCATAATAAGGAAAAAAATAGGGGCTAATCTTTTCCAATTGGCTATTTTTGGGAGTTTTTCTACAAAAAAATTTGACGGGTGTCTTAAAACATTCGCCCGGCCGTTTTGAAGGGTTTTAGAAAATATTTACTCAATTTTTGTCATTTTAGGATATTTTTTAGAAACATTCACCCCATTTTCTATAATTTTAGATTTATATAGGAGGAATAATTGCCAACCCACCTACACTTATATATTCATGGAGGTGTCTTATTTTTTACACAAAAGCTAGAGTCTTTGCAGGTGCAGCTACAGCTGTGGAATCAACACTCTTCTTAGTACTCCACTGAGGACACCACTTCCTCCGATAGTGACCCTTCTGGCCACAATGGTTACAGGTCTAGTCGGCCTTCAAAGCATCACGTTTTGAGTCAGGCTTCTTCTCAGAAGACTTCGCCGATGAAGACTTCCCTTTGCCCTTGTTCTTATTGTTGTTACGGCCTTTTGACTATTATCCAGTTAAGGCCTCAGAACCTCCGCCCTGTGGAGGGTGGTTCGTAAACTGCTCTTCCTAGTCCAAAACCATCGGCACAAGCTCCTCCCATGTGATGGTGCTGAGTCTCCCACTGGCGAGATCAAAGAAGAATAGAAAGCTGAATACTGAGGGTAAGATGAGACATCAAAGTGATGGCCATATCCTCTGAAGATATCTCCCTCCCAGCCTAAAGAACCTGTTGCTAATGAGCCTGGAGTTTGTTGATGTGCTCGCGCGTTGTCGAAGACTTTGCAAGATTCATCACTCACATCTACACTTCCAAGGAAATCCTCTTCATGGGTGATACCCTATTATACAAAGAAGCTAAGTGTTGTCAAATCCCTTGGGCCAACGTCATGTGTTTGATGTGATAGATCACTTGGGGTGTGAAATTAAGGAAGATGAAAGAACACACACGTGCATTGAACACGATCCCATAGTAGTAGAAGGTGAAAGCTCCCCTTCCTCCAACTCTGGCCGTGGAACTCCAACCACAATGAAACCAACCAAATGATAAGACTCCAAGACAGACTCCATCATTACCTTCCAGATGCCATAGTTGTGGTCCCGTGCAATTGTTGATCCTCCGGGAAAGTCGGAAGGGTGGGGATCTTCATATGCTTCTCAGCCATCTTGAGCAAATCTGTCATCTCGGGGGTTCACAAGGTCTTGTGAAGGGAGGGTGGGTGGAAAAAATTTGAAGAAGAGGTTGCAATTCCTATGCAAGGTGGCTATCCAACAATGATGGCCACCTTCTACCTGCTTCTCCAAGTCCTTTAACAGCCCATAAATTCTCTATTCAGCACAAAAAACTGAAAACCCTCAAAAGCTCTCACTCTCCTCTCATTGTCTCCAAGCTTCAAGCCACCTAGGGCTCTGACACCATGTCGGAATGCACAGCAAAAATGAGACAGACTGTTGTGAGAGAGAAAATGCAGAAGTGTAGGAGAGAGAGAGAAACTGTATAAAGTCTACTATATATAGAAGATCCGATACAAAATGGTGTGGTACCACCCTGGGCTGCTGGTCAGCCAACCTAAAACAGGACGTTAGTAGCAAGACTTCCTAGGACTGGAAAAAAGTCTAGTCAGCCAGCAAATACAAGAGTCAGCTAACACAAAAATGGGGCACACCTGGTCGATCGGCCAGCACTACTACAACCCCGACAGTAGAAAAGAACACCCCCCACAAAAAATAGGGAAAAATGGTTAATGAGGAAAAATGGAGAAAACACTTATTTGTGGGCACACCCACAACAACAGAGGCCCTCACTCCCTTACTGATGAGTAATATGGTTTAGATAGGAGATGACCGCTAACATATGCTACACATAGCTTCTCTGAACTTTGTCGTTGGATTTCTTCCCAACAAAAGGCTATAAGTGAGTCTCAAACTCAATCTTATCCAAACATTTGATCACTATGGAACAAGCATACAACCAATAAAAGGGTTACCCTTTGTGTATGAGCCTTGGTGTCCCATACCACTAAGATCACAGTAATGACCTTTATAAGCACTTGACGTCCCATACCATCCCGTGAGCATGAAGCTCACTATGACACAAAAGTGGCCTCTTTTTCTCTCCTTGAGAAATAGTTACAAAATCTCAAGCATATGGATAACTACACATTCAAACCAAGGTGTTTGCAACTATACCAACTATGCAACATCGTATATGGTGCACAAGTATTTTAAATTCTAACACGGCTACAATTTAAGGAACTATAACAAGCTCCACAGCCTCCAATACTCAATCTAGAGTATTTTGTCAAAGTAATCCAGTAAGATCTCAATGGGCCGCTACCTAAATTGGTAATCAAGTCAAGCTCTTAAGATATTAAAGATTAGCCAGAAAAGATAGCTTTAGTACAAGACCTCTTAGAGATACTCTCATTTCAAACAAATGGAGTAATGACATGCTTCATAGGTAGGTTAAGTAGCTGCGTACTTTCTAGAAGTCATGTCGAACCAAGTTCAAGTCATCAACACCTAGGTTTCTCTATGTTTGTGGGAAACTTCAAGTATCACTATGGATCTCACTCTAAGATCACTATAAATCTTAGAACACTTTATCTCTACGGACTAGGCACAAGCGCTTGCATCTGTGCGGACGAAGCATAATATACTTTGGTTGTCAAGTAGCACAACACTGCAGTTGTTTAGTATGTTCTCATCCAAGAGATCGTCTCATGAATCTAGGACCATACAAGCACTGTCAAACTCTCCAGCTTGACTTTGTTGAGTGCCACATTCACTAAGCCTCAACGGGCTAGGCCACAATATTACAGCCCAAAAATGTAAGACAAAAATCGGCAATGGATTGATTTGCATTATCCCAACAATGGAAACTAACATCCTGGTGTGAATCAGCACACACAAATTAGAAAATTTCAGAGCTCATGCCTTGTGTGATTGCGCACACCTAGAGTTAAAAAAAGTTAAGTTACACTCGCTTCAATCGTCTCAAATTCTTGGGACACACACACTGGAGATAATAGCTATATCTAATCCCATACCACAACTTCAAAGGTGTCAATTCTTGTTGTGGATGTTCTGCAAGCTATTTCCAGACTATGCGTGATTAAGACCTTGCTTACTCGTATCCTCTTGGATGCCCATAGGCATGCACAAGAGGTAAAAGCACTCAGATTCCATGATATTGTTGTGTGTGACTAGTCACACACACATGAACAATCGATGACAACTAAAGTGTGTACACTTGTAAATCTATGGTACGATACGACACAAAACTGCCTACACATGGCTACATGTGCTATGACTTATGTCATCGTGTGTGTTTCACACACACACACATTTAAAGTGTGTGAGGTTACGTTCCATGGGAACCTCCCCCAAAACATTAAAAAAAAAAAAAGTTCTAAGATGTGGTGGTGCTCTCGTGAGGGGATGCTCGCAACGAAGGTGAGATGCCAGGCCTCAAGCTTCCATGCACTGTAGCTATGCGACAAGAAGACATTCAGGCCCCGTGTGTGCTAGGCAAGGGCGAGAGTGTCCACGGCGGTCTTTCTTAAGCTGTGCCAATAGCCTGCGCTGCTCTGGCTTGAGACGTGCTCTCTCATTCTCTCTCTCTCTCTCCCCCCCTTAAACCTCTAGCCTGAACGAAGGGTTGCGCTTCCAATCGAGTGTCAAAAGTATAGGCGGCTTTCTAGCCTTACAATAGCAAGTTTGGAGTAGATAGCCATGGCTCCTTCCCCCCACCGGGCTATGTGGTCTTGAAAAATGCAGTTGCTTTCACCCTCGATGATGTGCCAAACGAAGCAAGGCGGTAACATGTCCCGTGTGGCTGCTTCGCACCGCATGATCACCAGGACAAGGTCACCGTTTTCCTGTCAGAGTTCTTCGACGAGGGCTTGGGCCACTCCTTCTGCTACGTTCGGCCCGTTGAGTCACCTCTTCTCCTCCGAATTCATACATTGAAGCTGAGCCTCCCAACAACAGTGGAGTTCTCTGGCACAACAACACTGACATCGACAAGCCCGCAGCCATGAGCCTCACCGATAGAGAAACATGTCGGAGACCTCGTTCAAGGCTATTTTTGGCGCCTCTCTGAGCCAGGGGGCTTGTTTTATAGATTGGTCGTCTGTTCCAAGTACACACAACATCAAAAAGCATCTATTCTCCTTGATTACGGGCTGCACACACCTTTGGTGTTCGCACATACATAATCGATTCCACCCTACTGCCTTGCTCCTCTCCTTGGGCTATGGCTATGGCTATGGCTATGGCTATCTATGCTTTGAAAAAAAAACGAGAGGTAAAAAATAAATAATTGAAGAACAAAGATAAGATAAGGCTTATCTCTTCCGATCACACGCGAGAAGAAGCGAGAGAGGACTACGCCGTCTTTGATACCAATGTCACACCACCATACCCGCCACCATAGCCAAGGAGAGCCAAGAGCTCTAGTCAACACCAAACCATAGAAGAATGTGTATAAGTATCCACATTGCTGGGCTTATATAGTGGCTTGCCTGCCTACACTAGCCCGTCCTCCAACTCAGGCGCCTCACCGCTGAACCCTGGACACTCTCGCCAGATTGCGCTCCAATGTGTGGAGTCCATGTCTGATCGAGCTTCGCCCTGTCTCACCACGGGCGACTCACGTATGCTGTTATACAGGCTACGTTGACAGAAACCAATCCCCTAGGTCTTGCAGTAATAACAAGTTGTTTGACTTGCACATTGAATTGAAAATGCATGGAAACCCACATTAGGTTTCACACTACATAATAAGTACATTCAAGTGCAAGTCTCACACTACATAGCAAGTACATTTAAGCGTAAATCTCACACTACATAGCAAGTACATTTAAGCGTAAATCTCACACATGCTAAAACACTCAATTATGTGGGCCTAAGAAAAGGAAGATTTCTAGTACTTATTCAAATCTTGATGTGAGTTTGCCATGGATGTCTCATACTTTTTGAGGTAAACTTATTTGTTACCTTACATTGATTTAGGAACTTCTTATCTTTCCCTAAGTGATATCTTAAATATTAGATGCATATTTTTATTATAAGTTTTGGACAATTATATAAGTGTACCATCATTCATAGATCACAACTAGTTCTTTCTCTGATCCACAACTTATTATTTACATTATTTTCAAAAGAGTCATTTACATTCTGTTGAAAATGACGTAAAAGTTTCAACTATACCATAACTCATAGATCACCAATCCTTTCTTGAATCCATACCTTATTATTTATAAAAGAGTCATTTACATTGTTTTCAACCATGTAAATAGTTTTATTATAATATTAATTATTATTAAAAATATTGCTAAAAAATCTTAAATATTATTAATGATATTCCTATATCACTAGTAATGAAGTCTCTCTCATAAAAGACAAACTAATAAGGATAAGACTCTCATAAAAACTAAGGCAACCTTCATAATAGATGAGCTAAGTAATTATATACAAAAAGAGATACATAGACATGTAACACAAGCTAGACCAATATCTGGTTCTCTACCATCATGTCATGCTTCTATTAATTTGAAAAGTAATGCCACCTCTAGATAAAGCTTTTATTCAACAAGAGGGGCAAGTTTATCACAATCTTTACAAACCAAGTGAAAGGCAAGCTTGTTTTCCTAATGAGCCACCCTGCATGTTAAAATTAGCCATACCCTTCTCCGAACGTTGTTTTGGTATTAACTTGTTAGGATGAGGTAACCTTAGAAACATTTTAACCTTAGAGATGAAATCTTGACGCATGGATGATTGGAGGTTCGAAGTTCTAGAGAGTTCGATTTCTTGAGCGTTCGGAGAGAGGCTTTAAACACCTTGTGCATAGTATTTTCTCATTGGGTAATGGCCCGGTGAAAGAGATAGATAGAGAAAGGCTATTGTTTATGTTGTTTTTTTCTTTTAAATGTACATTCCGAGATGGATGCACTGAGAGAGAGAGAGAGAGAGAGAGAGAGAGAGAGAGAGAGAGTGAAAAAAACATGCTTTGTGCGATGAGAGAAAAAACAAGCTTAGGTTAATGTTTAATTTTTTTGATACCTTAGGTAGACCAAGGTGTTGATAGGGCTTGATTAATTAATTAATGGGCAGTATACTGAAGATGGGCTACTAGTAGATGATATATATTGTAATAGGTGCCACCATTTGGTTTTATTACTTTTGAGCTTGTTTTTTTCTAGCTCACAAGGATGATTGACATCTACTTTTGTAAGGCATGCTAAAGAATTATTTGTTGACTATATATCTTGATTGGAGGAGGCTTCCAAAGGACCAAAGCTCTGAATATTTAATGGGTTAGAGACTAATGAGCCTTTTTAACACCCGTTTTAGTCCTCGGGACTATTTGACACCCCTTTTTTCAAAAGGGATCAATGGCGGACATTGTTGCTCAAAAATCGAGGATGTGGGCCGTCGGATTTTTGTGATCCATGTGTAATCTCTGTGAATTCCAAGTGTGAACCCTATGTGATCCCGTCTTGTGATCCCTGTGTAAAGGGAGCCAAATGCCAAGATGGGATCACACAGGGTTCACACTTGGATTACACATGGATCACAAAAAATCCAACGGCCCACCTGATCTTCGATTTTTGAGCGACAATGTCTGCCATTGATCCCCTTTGAAAAAACGGGTGTCAAATAGTCCCGAGGCCCGTTTTACCCATGTTTGACAATTTTGATTTTGGTGGCTTATTTAAGGGCAATCTCAAAGCATAAAAAAAGGAAACATTATTGTGTGAACCTACTAGACGCACATTTTGAAGTTACCCTGCACAAGTTTAAAGGGAAGTATTTAAGGTTTACCCTGACGTGCGATCCAAGAGACGTTTTTTCACAGCATTGGAGATAACGGCGTTGAAATTTGGGGAACCCTATGTTGCATGCAATCACACGGCACAGGTAGATATATACAGGTCAGTCTCTCTCTGTCTCTCTCTCACACACACACACACGCACACAGATCCGTTATATACGCATACTTGCGGAGTGCTGTTGCTCGCCCGAGTCTCCGCCTTAAGGCATGTGGTCCTTTCTCTGTTTTTTGTTTGGTTTTTTGCATTCTTGACGGATCTACTCTCTGTGGAGAGAGAAAAAAGAAAGATATATTAAGCGTCCCAATGGGCGTATGAGACGAAAGTGATACAATAATGTGTGTGTGTATATATATATATATATATATATATATATATATAGAGAGAGAGAGAGAGAGAGAGAGAGAGAGAGAGAGAGAGAGAGAGAGAGTAAATTGCAAATATTTTTGAGTCATGCGTATGCGTGGAAGAGAGATTTGTGTGCCTGTATGTGGAGAGAGAGAGAGAGAGAGAGAGAGAGAGAGAGAGAGGGTTTCTTGTTAACGCCTCTTACACAACCTATGAGTCCCAATGTAACGTACACGAATATCTAAAAGGATTGAGAAGATACAAAGTAAAGATGGACTAAGTGCTTATGGCTAGTTGAGGACTTGGTGCTGATGTCTAGTTGACTGTGTATGGATTTTATCCATGCATTTGCTAAGCTCTAGTTGAGTGTGTGTTGCAATCTGCCCGTGGATGTGTTCCGACATCGGAGCATCTATTCGTTGGAAGGCGGTGATTGAAAGTGTATTCTCCCCTTTTAAAGGAAAATATTATCTCAAAGATGTTAGGAAAGTATGTGGGGATAGGCAAGGCACTCCAGTAAGGTGTGCTCCGGCGGAGGGAGGGAGATACATGAGAAATTGGGCCATGAGACCGTCAGATGTACATTGAGCGTAGGAAAAGTGTACAAATATTGTGGTAGTTTCCAACAAGAATTGTAGCATTAGAGACTTTCTTCTTTGCCAAAGGCGTTTAATATAAATTGATAAAACTATAGAATCATGTAAGGATCGCATTTGATGATTCAACGAGGACCAAAAGAGTCTTTTGTTTGTTGAGGTGCGTATGGCACTTTCATGCATTCTTTGTAGTGTGGATATTCTAAGTTTCTTGCACAAGTTCTTTTAGTATCTTGCTTAATGCTGCACCCACCATGAATGAGCTTTCTTTTTCCAAGAAAAGATTCTTCCATTAGTTACCAAATATGTAGCTGAATCGACTAAGTACAAGCCTAGTCTCAATCATGGGAGACAAGAAAAACATGGGATAGAGGGGTTTTTCCTTGTTGGCCAGCTGCTCTCAGAGGAAGGTTGTCTCATACAATGTGGGGGAGGGGGAATAGCCAGAGAGGTGGCTTGGAATGCCAAGTAACCTCGCGGTCACTGACCTTGAGGAAAGGACAATTGCTCCAAATCTGCAGAAACATATGCCCAACGCTTCTACATATGCCCAGAGGAGTTGCCTTGAAGCTTCTCCCACTGGCCACGGAGCGCGTGTATGATGTTCGTCCTTATGCTCCTGATGGACTCAACGGTTGGCACGGTAGTGCCCTCTATGGCCTCGCTACAACTAGCAAGCCAAAATGTGCCATGTTGTTGTATTGCTGATGATCTCCCATCTATGATAGGGGTTGTGGCACGCCTCCCAACTGGCTGGTGATAACGGGGCTGTCATGATGCTGCGATGAGAGAAGAAGGGCGAGGTCATGTCCCGTCTCCTCACGTGCTAGGTCTGGTGCTGCCTCAAAAGCCCATGCTATGGCTCCCTCAGGTAATGTGTGGACTGGTGCCTGGTCCATGGTGAAAATGCGGAGGATCCACAACCAAACCGGCTGCGCTTTGGGACAATCCCAAAGGCAACGTTGTTGTGTCTCCAAAGGGTGTCTACATGTAGAACAGAGAGCTAGCCGACCTTTAACTGCTAGTCATGTTCCCATTGCCAAGCTCCTGTGTGCTATCTGCCGCAAGAAGAGAGTAATCTTCCATGGCCAGAAGCTGTCCCAAAGCCGCTTCCAAACATCACGGAGGAATGGCCCTTAGCTTTTGTTAGTTCATGTATGGAGTATTCATAACAATGCTGATTCTTTAGAAATTTTTGCTTTTCCTTCCTTGGCTAATACATTCTTTAAATGTATCTATGGATTTCCAGTTGGAAATTCTTACCTCCTTAAAGTAGCATTGTATGGTTGGTTTTATGAAGAACACAGGTTCTTGCTCTTCATATTTGATTGGCTTTATAGTCATTGGTGATTCTTTGGTCTTCATGGCTGATTTTTTATCTTCATTGCTGGTCTCTTTAAAGATCCCCTTTCTCTGGGTGTCACACATTTCCAAACGAGATTAGGGAGTGTCCTGTACCGTTTTCTAGTTGCCCTTTTGGTTCCCAGCTTGTCCATTCTTATACGCCATGTGTCTCATGTTAGCACATTCATCCCCAGATTCTGCTCTTTTATAGTGCCCATTTGGTCCCTTTTGCATGGCCCTTGCTTGTGGGCTGGCCACCCCTTTTTCTGGTATTTTTTTGGGATTTTTCCCAGCCTTTTTGGCATTTTCCAGTCGGCTTGTTTTGCAGCTCCAGTCGGCCAGCTTACATCTACTATATATAGGGGGTGCTGGCCTCTCATCATTCATTCAGTCTTGTACATATTTTGCTCCCTCACTTATGAGGCTTGTAGTGTCTCTTGCTTGGGACTGTTTTGCTTCAGTATATTCAGCATAGTTTGCTCCATATCTCTCTTGCACTCTCTGTTCAGCACATTCTAGTGCCACTCTGCTTCAGCTCTGAGCACTCTTTCATGGTATCATCGCTCCCGGTTTAGCAACCTCTTTGCTGCCCCAGATTCAGCACTGTTTTCAGCACCTCCTTCTCTGCGTTTTCCTACAGACCTGCAGCTCTTTCATGCTACGTTTTCTGGACTGAACCTGCTGGTCGTTTCGCCTCACATCTGCAGCTTCCTTTGCTGCGTTTTCTGGACTGAACCTGCTGGTTGTTGCGCCTTTCAGTTTGTCTTCATCAACACAGCCTTCAGGTACTGTTTGACCAGTGTTTTCTATTGCACGTGGAGTTTGGGACATAGGCGGCCTGTTTTTTTCAGGACAGCAGCTTCTTTGCTGCGTTTTCTCTCCCGTGGGCTTGCTACTTTGCAGAGGGGGTCTTTGGTGTTGTAGGCTTTGGTGGCACTTTTTGTACCTGTGGAGGACACTTCTACTTCAGAGTTTGTGCATTTTTTTCTTGAGATTGAGCCCAGGCTTTTGTGATGGCTGCACCGACTTCTCTTCATATGTTTGCTGAGTTTGCTAAGTTGGATGGTTCCAACTACACCCTATGGAAGGTGAAGGTGAAATAGGCCTTGCGTGGCGTGGATCTTTGGGATTGGCTTGTTACACCGGCCAATGCCACCCCTCCCACCCTTGCTTCCGGCGGTGTGACTGAGGCACAGATTGATATTTGGCAGTCGAATGATCGATGCGTGTCACGTGCATCCTGCACTTGGATGCCACGTAGACATATCTGTACAGAAGGTGCAGGACCTGGGATGGTGAACTGGTCCCATGTGAGCCCAGTCCGGGACGAGTCAGCCAGGGATCCATCTCAGTCGTCCGAGGTCAGGTGTGCATTGTCCTGCACATGCAGGTGTGCACTGTCCTACACATGAGACAGTGCCAGTCTGCGTTGTGAGTCTCCCTTTGGAATAATGTCAGTGATTCTGTGTATTTGGTATGGTACCGGATGCCAGATCACTGTGTAGTTAGTTTGAGTTTGCTTTTAGAACAAGGGGCCAGCCCATTGTAACGCGCGGAAGCTCTGGGGAGTCTTCTTTCAGCCCTAAACACTCTTGGAAACCTTCTGATGCAAAAAACGCACCATCTGATGCAAAAACACAAGTCGAGAGAGAGAGTAGAGAGAGAGTAGAGAGAGAGAGAGAAGTGCTGGAATGTCAGTATATACTATGGTACAAAAAGGGTACATATCTTGCAGCCCTTGGCTGCCTTCATAAAAAGGTGATTAACCCTAAAATCTGTCCCCTATGGGACCTCTAAGGATCCAATCCCCTAGTGGGAGAGAATGAATAAACCATAGAGCAAGGGGGGCTATTTATAGCCCCTTGGATTACATGGGGAACTGGCCGACTGCTGGTCGGCCAGTTAATAGTTCATTAAAATCCATTTAATGCAGCCGACTGGATCTCTTCCATTTCCTTGATGCGCCTGCTGTTGCCCACTCTGCTGACATCAGCCGACAGCTACTCTGGCAACCAGCATCCTCTTTCTTGCAGCCGACAGCCCCTCTGATCCATGCTTTGCTCCAAGTCCTGCTCCATGTCCATCTTCTACTGGTTCATGGTCTTTATCTGTTTGCCTCTTCTGGATCTAGCCCTAGAAATGTCCATGGCATCTGTGATGCACATGACATCCCCCTCTGCTAAACTTGATGACGGGAACCCAACCTGCTCTTGGATGACTGTCATCATCCCAATCCTGTTCCGAAGTCCCTCTGTCATCTTCCATCCCTGGCAAACCTTTTTCTCTGAAAATCCGATCTGTTCTCCAAACCACTCTGTCTCTGATGAAGATCTATGCATCTGGTCTTCCTCTAGTCCACAATCCATTCCTGCCCTGACCCTGAACACGGTCTTGGTCTTCATTCCTGGAACTGAGTCTGGCACTCTCACATCACCCTTGGAGGATCAACCTCCCTTGGGACCGTAACTTGAGAACCTATCTGGCTCACGGAACTGCCATCCCCATCTGGCACTGTGGAACACCACCAACAAACCTCCTGGGAGTTCTTCCCGATCTGTGTTCCCGCCTTGGGCTTCGAATCCGTGTACTTTCCTGTACCTTGGACCTGTACACCATCATCTGGGATTGAATCAGTGTTTAGCTTGGCTGAGCCTGATGCTCTGATACCAATGTAACGCGCGGAAGCTCTGGGGAGTCTTCTTTCAGCCCTAAACACTCTTGGAAACCTTCTGATGCAAAAAACGCACCATCTGATGCAAAAACGCAGGTAGAGAGAGAGAGTAGAGAGAGAGTAGAGAGAGAGAGAGAGAAGTGCTGGAATGTCAGTATATACTATGGTACAAAAAGGGTACATATCTTGCAGCCCTTGGCTGCCTTCATAAAAAGGTGATTAACCCTAAAATCTGTCCCCTATGGGACCTCTAAGGATCCAATCCCCTAGTGGGAGAGAATGAATAAACCATAGAGCAAGGGGGGCTATTTATAGCCCCTTGGATTACATGGGGAACTGGCCGACTGCTGGTCGGCCAGTTAATAGTTCATTAAAATCCATTTAATGCAGCCGACTGGATCTCTTCCATTTCCTTGATGCGCCTGCTGCTGCCCACTCTGCTGACATCAGCCGACAGCTACTCTGGCAACCAGCATCCTCTTTCTTGCAGCCGACAGCCCCTCTGATCCATGCTTTGCTCCAAGTCCTGCTCCATGTCCATCTTCTACTGGTTCATGGTCTTTATCTGTTTGCCTCTTCTGGATCTAGCCCTAGAAATGTCCATGGCATCTGTGATGCACATGACACCCATAGGGCTACCCCAAGTCTTAATGTGGGCATGGGGATGGTGTGAAACTACCCCCATGAGGCCCTGAGGGCCAGGAAGGCCCTGGCTAAACCCACCAGCCATGGAGGGGCTGTAGGACAGCCCTAGGGGCAGGCTAAAGGCAGACATGCAGGAGATGTAGCCTTTGTATGGCTGTAGGGCAGGTATGGGGCAGCCCATACAGGCTGCCCAGCCCTCAAGATGTTTGCAAAAGCATTGTCCAGCCATGTAGAAGCATGCGCATAATGCCCAGCCATTTAGGGAAAAATGCGCAGCAATTTATGTGATTTTTTTAGCATTAAATGCTGAAAAACTCAGTCGTGGGACATTTAATGCTGGCCGCCTGGACTTCAGCTGGCTGACTGCTCTAGGTGGAGTATTATAAGTAGGAGAGTCCATAATCCCATTTGTTCATCTCATTTCTCACCAAGAGCTCAAGCATAAAGGGGCTAGACAAGCCAAGAAGGTGCTAAGCAAAGGGGTGAAGGACTGCAAATCAAGGACAGGGAATTCCCAGCCAAGAAAGGTCAAGGTTTTCTGTATTTTCTTTTCAGATTCACATCATTCTAAATAAAGCAAATACACCATCTGTGGTGGGGGCCCTACAGAGGGTATTTGGGACCCAATACTGTGTCCTCTCCATCCCTCCCTCTCTCTCTCTCTATTTTCTGCACATATTCATTCAGTTTGTGCATTAATTCCATGGCGAAAAGAGTGCTGATTTCTGAGCATTGAAGTTACCGATCTTCTCCGAAGCTTCCGCATGTTACAATGCGTTTTCTCATTTCTGATGTTGAACTGTCAGGATTCTGTTCTCTCTCATGTGCGTATAGCAGATGCTACACATGAAGTTTGGAAGGCTTTTGTAGATCTCTATGAGATTAAGTCTCCGGGTCGAGTTTTGGCGTTGGAAAAGAAACTTATGAACTTATCCGTTTTTGCCTTTCCATCTTTATCTGCTTTCATCTCGAAGATGAAAGATCTTCGGGACGAGCTTGCTGTTTGTGGCAAGGACATCTCCACAGAGGATATGGCTATTTGACTGCTCTCCAAACTTCCAGAGAGGTTTGATGCATACTTTCAGTCTCTTGTTTCTTCTCCTCGTCTTGTTTCAGTTACTTGGGAGGAAGTTCTCCCCTCCATTTTGTAGATTGAGTCTCGCTTTGAGGAGCGGACTAGCACCTCTGGTGGCCCTGATGGAGCTTTGGTAGCGCGAGATAAAGGGAAGCATCAACAAAAGAAAGGGAAAGGGGGTTCTGTGTCAGAACTCCAAGGATTCCGACAAGGATAAAGACAACAAATCTTCAAAGAATAAGGACATTGAATGTCATTATTGTGGCAAGAAGGGTCACAAGTCACCCCAATGTCACAAGAAGAAGCGTGATGAAGCAGCAAAGAACTCTTCCTCAATGATGGCGGTGTCTCAATCCAAGAAGGATGATGGCATCCTTCTCTTAGCAGGTACTTGGCTTATACTTGCTCTTATCGGTGCTTCTGCTCATATGACACCCCATCGAGATTGGTTCGAGGACTTCACTACCAGATCAGGGGAGATCACTCTGGGTGATTCTTCTTCTTCTGTGCGAGTGCATGGACATGGCACTATCCCCATCTTCCGTTTTGATGAGGACAAGAGGTACTTCTTTGACGTTTTGCATATTCCAGATTTGGCTTTTAACCTTTTGTCAGTGAGTGCTCTTACAGCTTAGGGTGCGGAGGTGATCTTTTCTCGTTTTATGAGATTACCATTCGTGATAAGGCGATTGGTAGCATCTTGGCTCAAGGAGTCCAAGATAGTGGTCTCTACAAGTTGACCGCTTTGCTTTCTTTTGGTGCTTCTTCTGCTCTTTGGCATGCTCGGTTTGGCCATTTGAGCTATCAGCTTTTGCAGCGAGCTTCGAAGGATGGGTCGGTTGAGGGATTACCGACCATCAAGGCTCCGTCTTCTGCTTGTTCCTCTTGTTTACAGGGGAAGCAACACCGAGCCGCCTTTCCGAAGGAGGCGACACACAGATCTTCGACATCACTTGCTCTCATTCATGGAGACTTATGTGGTCCTATGAGTACCGCGTCTTTGAGTAAGGCGTTGTACATGCTCGTGATGGTGGATGATTTTACCAGATATACTTGGGTTTTCTTTCTGAAGACCAAGGATGAGACTTTTCAGCACTTCTGTGATTGGAGAGCTGAGGTGGAAAAACAGACCGGTCACTTTGTCAAGGCTCTCAAGATCGACGGAGGGGGTGAGTTCACATCCCAAGAGTTTAAGCAATATTGCAAGACCCATGGCATTCGGAGACAGCTTACTACATTATATACTCCATCACAGAATGGAGTTGTAGAGAGGAAGAATATGACCGTTATGGAGATGGCCCGTGCTATGCTTGAGCATTCTTCCCTACCTCGACGTTTCTGGGCTGGGGCGGCTTCCACTGTTGTCTACATTTAGAACAGGTCTCCTAATGCTGCTCTTCCAGATAAAACTTCATATGATGCTTTCCATGGTGAGAAGCCCTCCGTTGTTTATTTCCGGATATTTGGGTGTACGGCGTAGTATGTTCATGTGCCTAAGGAGCATCGCTCCAAGTTGGACTCGAAGTCTCAACGCATGACTTTTCTCGGATACAGCACTGTGTCCAAGGCATATCGTCTTTTTGATCCTCAGGCCGGCAAAGTTGTTGTGAGCCGTGATGTGGTGTTCGACGAAACTCCTACATCTTCAGAGGAGGATGGTGAGCTTCTTCTTCCTCCACCACGGTCTCCACCTCCTTCTCCTACTCCTCCTCCCGCTACTTCTGTTACACCTCCAGTTGTGGATTCGCAGTCAGATGATGATGACTCTGCTCCTCCTCCGGCAAGTTTGAGCAGATCTGTGCCTGGATGGTATTATCAGAAAGTTCGTGATTTTGGGTTACGTGAGCTTCTTTCTGCTCCTCCGCCTGGTTCTCTCCGACGTTCTTCCAGAGTTACAGGGAAACAAATTCATGAGGGCAACATGTTTGTTAATTATGCTCTTTTGTCCTCTATCATTAATGGTCCTTCTGATTCCACTTCTGTGGACGAGGCTCTTTCACATGAGCCTTGGCGTCGTGCTATGCAGGCAGAGCTGGATGCTATTGAATGGAATGACACTTGGATTTTGGTGCCTCGGCCATTGCAGCGTAAGGTGATTGGTGTGCGTTGGATCTTCAAATTGAAGTTCCGAGCTGATGGTGGCAGCTTGGACAAGCACAAGGCGAGGTTGGTTGCCAAGGGTTATGCTCAGCGCCCTGGTGTCGACTTCGATGAGACCTTCGCTCCGACGGCCCGATGACTACCATTCACACCGTTCTTGCTCTTGTAGGTTTTTATAGATGGCCCATTTTCCAGATAGACGTCAAGTCGGCTTTCCTGAATGGAGAGCTTACACAGGAGGTTTATGTTGATCAGCCGCCGGGATTTGTTGTTCCAGGCAAACAGGATCATGTGTATTGGCTGAAGAAGGCTTCATATGGTCTGAAGCAGGCTCCGCGGGCTTGGCAGCAGCGGATTGATGAGTTCTTTCAGAAGCTCGGCTTGCGCCGTTTTCATGTAGATTCGAACCTTTATATCCTCCTTTAGAGGGGGTTGATTGTTATCATTGTGGTCTATGTTGATGACCTCATCTTTACAGGATCCGTTCTGTTATGGATGCTTTGGAGACAGAGTTTGAGATGACGGATCTTGGCCTCTTGCATTATTTTCACGGCTTTGAGATTTTGCAGACCTCGAAGGGCATTTTCTTCTCTCAGCAGAAGTACACTTGGGAGATTCTCGACAAATTTCAGATGACTGGGTGCAAACCAGTATCTTCTCCAATGGATATTGGTGAGAAGCTTTCTTCACTTGATGCTTCTCTAGGAATTGATCAGGGACAGTATCGGGTTCTTGTCGGTTGTTTGGTATGGTTGACCTACTCTCGAGTGGACATATGCTTCGCAGACAGTCAGTTTATTGAGTTCCTTCTCATCCAAACCCTGTCAGCAGCATTGGCGGTGTGCTCTCAGAGTTCTTCGGTACTTGCGTGGCACTTTGGATTTTGGCATCTTTTATGGCCAAGGACGCACTCTTGCTGGATGGTCTAACTCAAGACTGGGCTGGAGATCTAGATACACGGCGTTCGACCACTGGTTGTGTTTTTTCACTTGGGTCTGGAGCCATTTCTTGGAGCAATAAAAAGCAGCCTACTGTGGCGCTTTCCTCTACCGAGGCAGAGTACCGTGCAGTTTGTTATGCTGCATGTGAGGCAATATGGTTGCGGAGATTATTGGAGGAGCTCGGCTGTCCTCCTACCGGATCTACTCTTCTTTGGTGTGACAATCAGAGCTGCATCGCCATCGCCAAGAACCCTGTTTTTCATGATCGTGCGAAACACATTGAAATTCAGTATCACTATGCTCGTGAACAGGTTCTTGCTGGAGATTTGCATTTGGAGTATTTTCCTTCCACGGAGAAAGCTGCAGATTTGTTCACCAAGCCGGTTTCTCAAGCTTCCTTGGCTCCTCATCTTCGAATCCTCAGAGTTTGTTCAGCATCTGGTGCTGAGAGGGGGTCTTGCACATTCATTCCTAGATTGTGCTCTTTTATGGTGCCCATTTGGTCCCTTTTGCACGGCCCTTGCTTGTGGACTGGCCACCCCTTTTTCTAGTATTTTTCTAGGATTTTTCCCAGCTTTTCTGGCATTTTCTAGTCGGCCTGTCCAGTAGCTCCAGTCGGCCAGCTTACATCTACTATATATATGGGTGTTGGCCTCTCATCATTCATTCTAAAAATATCCCAACTAGTAGACATTCTGTCATAGGCACTTTGCCAACTCTTGGTATCGGCTCAATTCGAGATGTAATGACGCGAACAGAATTTCCATCGGAGTTGGGCCAAAAATAGCAACTCTCCTAAATTTTAGGAGTGTGGTCCTTTGTATTCTAGGATAATCTCCCATTCCCAAAGCTTGTACTTTCCAAATATTTAGACATCTTGGAGTCCACCAGACCCCTTTCATACTGGAAAATGTCCAGGCTGGTGACATCCTCCCCAGCTTCTTAAAAGTTGTCCGCAACTTTAAGCTTCAAGCCATATATTCAAGATATAATCATGTCCCATTAAGTGGGCGAGACAAGCCAGTCTCAAAAATCCAATATAACTGAAGAATCCATGTCCCAAAGAAATAGGTGAGACTTAATAAGTCTCCATAATACCAATATCAAAATCATGTCCAAAAATAAATGGGCGAGAATTCCATGGAAGATATGCTAGACATAGGCACAAGAGCCAATTGTGTCTCAATCACCAATATCAATGAGATAATCATATGCCAATGAAAATCGCCAACCAGGTGCTAAGACACTTAAATAAGTGCCATGCACAAGAAACTAGTGTCTCGCACAGAAACATGTGCTATGCACACAAACTGGTGTCATTCTAGATCACAAATCATGGTGATAGAAAAGCTGGTTCTCCATAGTTCTGGCAATCCTTTCTCCCAATCCCAACAGTTTTCATGTTCTCCCATACAATCCCAACTCTGATCAACAAGCATGGTGTGGAAACAATGAAACACTCACTCCACAATCGCAACACGAATCCACGTGTATGGTGGAGTGTTCATTGAATTGCTCTCTCACAATCCCAACATGAATCCACATGCATGGTGAGATGAACAATGAACCTCTTGGCCTCTGTATGGGGAGATAGTGATTCTAATATGGCGAAAAAATAAATAAATCCATGTCCCAAATAAATGGGCGAGACAAAATAGTCCCATAAGTCCAGATATAATAATCATGTCCCAAGTAAATGGGCGAGACAAATCAGTCCCATAAGTCCAGATATCATAATCCATGTCGCAAGTAAATGGACGAGACAATATAAGTCTCCTACCAACAAGGCATCGGTCCACATGACCCTTGGCATAGACATAAGTCCCGTGCCAACCAGGCGTCATGTCCACTTTACCACTTGCACTCCGTGTTGGTACTCTGACCACACACCTTGGATGAGAGGTGGGCTCGAGTAACAAGATAAAACAATTAGTCACAAGCATAGATAGCCTGGTGTTTCATAAGCATTTTGCTACACATAGTTTATAGGCATTTCGGCCACCAATAGTTTGTAGGCATTTCGGCCACCAACTCACAGTACCCTCTCAAGTGCCCATGTTTCCTTCCATCTGCTCTCTATTGTTCCACCCATATTTGGTAGAAATAATCTTCAAGAGAGCACGTAGGACAAGAGAACACTACACACGGTATGTTGTGCTCGACACTACCCTCTGAAGTGCCCATGTTCCCTTCCATCTGCTGTCAAAACCCCACGGATCTCCTTGTGATCGTTCTTGGTTTGAGACTCGAATCCTGCAACAAACGAACAAACAAACAACAAGGGGGTGCAGGCTTGACTCACCTCCCAACCATGACAGCCGTGGGCAAGCCCACAGTCTTGGCTGTCCTCACCGAGCTACGAGCTGAGCTAACTAGGATGACGTACCGACCAATCTCCTCCTCTCGCGACGTCCCATACCGCCGCGAAGCTGCCCTCGCGGGCCTCAAGATTGCTGCCGGTCTCGGCTGCATAAAGCAGGTGCACGTCTACACTAGATCCAGGCTCCAAGACCATAGAGCTCTCACAAACTCGCGAGACTCTTTATATCCCAATAACTAACCTTGGCCACCCTTTTATAGGCTCTTGGCCGGTCATCAGGCGTCCACACTTGGGCGCTCGCCCGTCCATATTTGGGTGCCCGCCCGTTAGTATTTCCCTAACTCAGCTCGTCAATCAGCTTGCCTAGTTCCAAGCTTCCCCAAGCCTCGAAACTAGTCTTGCGTGCGTGTAGCACACGGTAGATACACACTGTGCACAAACTCGCGAGACTCTCTATATCCCAATAACTAACCTTGGCCACCCTTTTATAGGCTCCTGGCCGGTCATCGGGCGTCCACACTTGGGTGTCCGCCCGTCCATACTTGGGTGCCCGCCCGTTAGTATTTCCCTAACTCAGGTCGTCAATCAACCTGCCTAGTTCCAAGCTTCCCCAAGCCTCGAAACTAGTCTTGCGTGCGTGTAGCACACGGTAGATACACACTGTGCACATGACATATGCTCTCTATTGTTCCACCCACACATGGTAGAAACAATCTTCTAGAGAGCACGTAGGACAAGAGAATACTACACAGGGTATGTGAACCATGAGTTTCATAAGTCCAATGCATCCCAAATAAAGGGAGCCAAAAAGAATAATCCATAAACCTGAGGATAGATCCAAATCCCTAGAAAAGAAGTCAAGGAATCCATAGACCTGTATACCATAATCCTTGTATACCATAACTCTTACCACATACTCTGTGCTAACCACACACCTTGGAGTAGAGGTGGACTTTATCCATAAAAGCATCATATCCATGAGATATCCAAAGATTTCTTCTCTATGAACTTGGACGGATTCGTCCATAGAAATTTCTTGTGAAGCTCAATATCTATATAAATCTCGTCCAAGAAAGAAATCTCCATATATATAATCCATCCCAATAAAGGGAGCCATAAACAATGTTTCCCTGAAAACATCTCAAGGCAAACAACACCACCTTTCTCCTTGCATGGCCATACAAGGGTTAGTGAACATCAAAAACACTTCATAGTAAATAGCAAAAGCACCAACTTTGCAAACTCAAAGTATACTTAGCTTTTCTTTGCCAGGTTGGTCATGAAGCCAAAAGAAATATCTCGTCACCATATCCTTAAGATATCCTGAGATATATCTCCATATAGATTGCCTGTAAGCTTGATAATATAATCCACAATATCCATATGGAAAGAGTGCTAAACGTGTGCACATAAAGCCAACTTCATACTACCAAGATAAATTTTGTGAATTTATAAATCCTTAGACCAAGCTGTCTATTGCTCATGCTCTTGCTTCATAGGCTATGAAGTGGCTGGCCATGCTTAATAGCAATGATGGTAAGTGTGGTCCCCACTTGAGATCTTTACTCTTCCTCATTGATAGAAGGAAGCCTTTGCTTCCAAGGAAACCTATGCTCTGATACCAATGTAACTCGCGGCGGTGCCGGGGGGACTAGGGCCTTTGACACACTTGTTGATACCATCAATGCATATTAAAACATTTAAACATGGCCACAACCTTAACACATGTCCATCATCACTTTGCATGAAACATAAAAGTTGGACAAAAAATCCACAAATGCTGAAAATGGAGCTTGCACATGTGACACTGCATAGAGGCCGCCGGAATGGGCCGACCCCCCCCCCCCCCCCCCCCCCCCCGGAGTATTTTTTTACCCAAGGAGAATAATATCATGTAGAAGCTTTGAGGGCCTTACTCTCCCCACGGGAGATGCCGGATTATCCATATACAAATGCCATAACACAGCCCAACACGAGGCTACCAAGCTGGAACACAGGCTGTAGAAATTTCGACCCAATAATATAATCCATATACCTCCATGTGGGTACTGATTCTTTCCCCAAAACCACGGGTCTTCATGCAATAGAGCTGGTACAACAGGTTCAGCTCTCCATTCAGCCAGTACAATAGATACAGTGGCTAGTGGCTGGTATAGTAGGTACAATGGCTGGTACAGCCAGAACAATGGCTAGTACGTACAATGGTTGGTACAGCTGGTACAGTGGTTGGTATAGCTGGTACAGCAAGTACAAGGTTGGTACAGCCAGTACAATGGTTGGTATAGCTGGTACAGCAAGTACAAGGGCTTGTACAGCTAGTATAGTGGTTGGTACAGCAAGTACAAGGGTTGGTACAACAAGTACAATGGCTAGAAATCATAATAAATGATTAAATACCCTTGCCTTCAGTATTTTTTCTTCGCGATGGAAGCCTCCAAAATAGTCCCCAACAGTCGGTATTCTTCATGGGCAGCCTTCAAGAGAGAAAGAAA
The DNA here is from genome assembly GCF_041138505.1 of Cibotium barometz. Taxonomy (NCBI): domain Eukaryota; kingdom Viridiplantae; phylum Streptophyta; class Polypodiopsida; order Cyatheales; family Cibotiaceae; genus Cibotium; species Cibotium barometz. The sequence continues at coordinate 25,514,844 of NC_141070.1, forward strand.
GAGAGTAGCCATCATTAGGGTAGCCTGTAACGGTGGTAGAGGCTAGTGTGCAGCAAGAGAGCCTCCATTAATGAAGAGAGAGGGCTCCAATTTATAGATTTGGGGCTCCCATGAGTGAAAATGGAAAGAGAAGGCTACGACGACAAGTGGAGAGCCACACAATAGCTGGAGTGACAAGTGTAAGGCCACTTGTCTCACTTTGATCCACTTTCTTGCCACATGTCCCATCTAAGAGATGAAAACATGGGACATGGGTTTACCTAATTCCATCCATAGGAGTGTCAGGGTCGTCCTCATCAAGCACGGTGGTCGCATGAGTCTCCGCTAGAGCCTCTCGCATGAAGTGGGTGAGTAGTCCCAATGTGGAGCCCTCCATGTCGGCCATGCGCAAAACCCTATACAAGGGAGTCACCGCAATGACAATGGCTTGCACCTCGCGCCAAAAGGACTCTCTCATGCACAGCCGTTGAATGGCTCGGGCCTCATCCGCACTAGTCACCAACTCCTCTCTCAGCCATGCGATGAAATCCGGGGAGACCACGGTCATATGGAGCTTCGGTTGCACGTCATATAGCCGCTCCAAGAGAAGCCACATGTAGGCAAACCCCGTGGAAGAGGGCTTCTTAAGCTCCAAGTCACTTTGCTCGCGAAACATAGCGAGCACCTTTACCTTCTTTGTGAAGAAATTCACAATGGATAGGCCTTGTGCTACCACCCTCTTCACCCAATCTAGCTTCCCCACATCCTCCATGAGTAGGTCTAGACAATGGGAGGCACAAGGGGTCCATACAATGGATGGGAACTCCGCCTCTACCAAGCGTCCCATTTGGCGGCAATTGGATGCATTGTCCGTGATGACTTGAATGACATTTTCATGTCTGACCACAAGTAACACAATGGCAATTTGACAAATGCAATGACGTTCTTAGAAGTTAGAAGCTTGAACATAGTACATAGTACATACCTCTATGATGGCTTTTATAGTCTCCCGATGTTTTTTGCCCCGCCTTTCTGTATCCATGGCGCATAAGAAGTATGTGCCAAGAGTGCATGAAACAAGGATGTTCATGATACCTCTCTTCTTCCGATCACTCCATCCATTGGAGAGGATAGAGCAACCATACTTCTCCCATCCTTCCCGCATGGGTGTGAGTTTGTCGTTGATCCTTTGCCTCTCGTCATCAAGCGCGGTGGTGCGCATCTCATGGTAAGTGATACCATGCCATTTACCATGGGATGGTCCCAACTCCGCAATGGCCTTCACCATTTTGTGCCATTGTGGCACATGTGCAAGGAGCCTTATGACGCTACTTGTGTAACCCTTCCCACAAAAGTTACATGTCCATTTCCATGACCTCGAATTACCGGTAGGTTTCTCACTGGTGGTGGTATATAAGGCAAATGCCTCATGCTTGTTCTTTCCTCCGGACCTCATTGCCAAAGTCTAAAGAGAGAGAGAGAGAGACCTTGAGAGAGGGAAAGAGAGCTTGAGAGAGAGAGAGATAGAGCCTAGAGAGCTTGAGCCTTGGTCCTTGACTCTTGAGCTTGAGCCTTGAAAGTTGAGGCTTGAGCCACATCAACATGTGCCAATGGCCATTGGATCCCTTTAGGCTTTCACCTCCATGCTTGAGCCTTGGCCTTGTATAAGAGCTCTCAAGGTCTCTCCCTCTCTCATCATTCACGCTCAAGCTCTCAACTTCTCAAGCTCTCTCTCTCTCTCTCTCTCTCTCTCTCTCTCTCTCTCTCGGGCCAAGGCTCAAGCTCTCTCTCTCTCAAGGCTTAAGCCTTAAAGGCTCAAGGCTCAAGGCTCAAGCCTCAAGCTCTCTCTCTCTCTCTCTCTCTCTCTCTCTCTCTCTCTCTCTCTCTCTCTCAAGACATGCCCAACTTCCAAGGGCCAAACGGCTACAACAAACGGGTGAAAGAGTCAAAGACACGCGAAAAAACGGGCATAAAAAACGATAAACGGGCAAAAACGGTGTTTTTCCCAGTCACGTTCCGCATCTGCCCGGTACGGTACGGTACGACAGGACCGTTTCGCATCGTTTCGTTGGACTGAAACGTCCGCCGGCCTGTAACGCGTTTCGGATACGTTTCGCTCTTGTAGTTTCGCACCGTCTTGTACTTTACGTACCTGTGCTGCGGTACACGTTCCACATACAACTATGGTTGGTTGGTTGGATTACTTCTCCAAGAGGAGCAGACAAGGAAGAACAGATCCAGGGGTGATACAAGCAAAGGAGACAAAGCCTACTTCTCCAAGGACAAAGGCAAAGTGGACTCGTCACAGGGTGACACCAAGAAGAAGAAAGGAAAGTGTCTCTACTGCCACACAAACTAGGACACTACATCAAAGAGTGTCGGAAGAGGCTCGCAAAGCTGAAAGCTAATGAAGACTCTGCAAATTCCCCTTATTCTACCTCTGACGACAAGCAGCAGCAGCCATAAGATAAAGTAAACCTAGTACAAGATGACGGGGCTTTCTAGCTACATTATCACTATGGGGGGGAATGCTAAATATTAATAGTGATTAATGTGGGAATAAACAAGTGCTAGGTGGTTAAGTAAACTAGTACTGAATGTAAGCCTTAAATAAAGCGGTTCCAATGTGTGTGAACAACCACTAGTAGTTTCCACCTCGTCGATGAACTCCCATCCATGAGCATTTAGGTGACATCAGGACCAGAGCCTTCGTTTGTGAAGTCAACGGAGCAGCGAACGTGGGTATAAGTCTCTTGTGTAGAAGCAGCCTCTTAAAAGGCATATGTGGTGGCATTATACTAAGAATATTTGGTGGAATATTATTTAGCATATGTGGTGGCATCAAATCAAGCATATGCTTAGAATATGTATTGAGGTCTCTCCTATAAAAAAGGACCTACTTGTATAATGAATTTATACTTTCTACTACATCTTGTACTCCCACAATCCTCTTAATCTTGTGTTGATCATCTTGTTAATTACCATCTCTCCCTCTTCTCCTCACTATTGTGTGGTTGCACTATTGACATTAACCATCAGGGATGGGGTAAAGCAAAAAGTCGGTGAAAATGTGGCAACTTATCTTAACAACTTTTCAGCTGTTTCATTGAAGTTTAATGCTTGTAACCCTATTCCACCACTAATGGAAATGCGTAAGCTTGTGATTGGACTTCAACCTAAGCTTATGCAATCAGTGTATATGGCTGGTCCGAAATCTTTGGAGGAAGCCCAAGACAAAGCTTTGCAAGCTGAGGCTTTGCACATGCCTTGGATGGTGGGCAAGGCGAAGAATAACAACCGGGATCCACCTCAAAAGAAGAAGTTTAAAGTCGAATCCCAATCAAGAACCGAGCCTCGAGAGAAGGAGGATATAAGTGGGGACAAACCTCTCCTCTTTCGAAGGAAATTGTTCCACAAGAAACTTGGGGAATATGTAAGGAAGGGAAGTGTTTTTAATGTGGAAAGAAGGGACACATGGCTGCAAAATGTCACGACAAGCCAAAGCAAGAAGCCAAGCCACCTCAAACCAACGCAGCATCAGAGGAACTTCAACATCAGGATGATACACCACCAGAAAGAAGGCAATTTTTCAAGGCTTGGGCCAAAGTGGCTAACCAACCAGTGCTTATTCATTTTGATAGCGATGTTACTCATCACTATATCCATCCCTGAGTGGTGGAAGCTTTGAATCTTCCTCCAGGGAGCTTCTATTTCTGCAGGTGCCACTTTCGAGGGAACATCAGCAGAACTTGGAAGTGACCTCTATCTTTGGAAAGCTTTGTTTACAGATCGGGGATTATGTGTGTCACGTGCACCCATGCACTGTGGTACGCGGTGACAAACTGGCTCATCAACAGGGCAAGAATCATGTAGCAAAGGACTGGTGTTGATTATTCTAGATTTGTCAAAGCCTTTTGTGGTTGAATGCGATGCCTCAGGAGATTGCATTGGAGTATCTTGAACCAAGAGGGCCATGCTGCGGCCTATGAAAGTCCGCATCCACGTATGAGAAAGAATTGATGGCTATCATTCATGCATTGAAGATTGGAAGCATTATCTTATTTATGGGTGTTGAGTTTGTTATCAAGACAGATCATCAAAGTCTTAGGTACTTCGTGTCTCAACCTAAGATGTCAGAAAAGCATATGAGATGGGCTAATTATTTGGCCCGATTTCATTTCTAAATTATACACACTCATGGAAAAGACAACAAGGTAGCGGATGCATTATCTCGGAGACCCATGAGCCATGCAGTTTCTATGGGTTATCATATTGTGACAGGATTTGAGGGCAAAAGTGATGGAAGAATGCATGCTCCACTCTACATGCGGCATAGAGGCATCTTGACTACAACTCAAGCTTTGGAGAGCTACTTTTATTGGCCTAGCATGAGAAAGGACATTGAGCGATATGTTCGAGAATATTTGGTTTGTCAGCCTACCTACTTTGCTTCAACAGGCTGTTAGGTCCCGGAAGCAACACAAAGTTCTCAATAAGCTCATTGTCACAAGCAAGCACCATAACCTTGGCGATAGCATCCGTCGAGGTAGTGACCATTTGGGTGGTCGGCAAGGCATGGATAGATCATAGGGGGCACCTGTAGGACCAGCCTAAAAGCTGATCCAATGGCCTCTGGGCAGCAGAGGGAGGGGAGAAGGCAGGCAGAGGAGGGCGAGGCAGGGGGGTGCAGCGCTCAGCAGCTGGGGACCTCACAACTGTCGATGGCCTTCAATCTCCTTCTTCAATTGGGTGAGGGTGTTGGGGTAAAGGCGTTATGCCCACCCTTATAGTGTGTACAAGCCCATAAGTTATAGTACATAGTACACTTAGTACTTTTAATGTACTAAGTGCACTATGTGTACTAGTGCAATATACATGTGTGATAGGGGAGTCACACACTCATGCCTCATGAGTTGACTTATCCCCACAACTCTCTCTCTCTCTCTCCCTTGCTTCTCTGTGTATGTCTCCCATGAATGAACTCTAAACCCTAATTCTCCCATCAACTGGTATCAGAGCCCTTAGTGATCCCTCCCTTCCTCTTCTCCTTGATGGTAGCAAGGAGTTAGGCGCAGCAAGGCATCAGCACATTATTGGCGCTAGAGGGAGGGCCATCGCTGGTGAGCAAGGAGCACCTGGCAGAAGTGTCAACAGGTGTTGTATCATCAGCATCATCAAGTTCTATGTGAACACGTGAAGGTCGCAGGCTGGGCGTGAACGAAGGCAGCAAAATAGGCGAACACAGGCGAAGTCAACTGCGGGTGGCGCTCATAAGCGTGCGAACCCGAGCGCTAGGCGAAACCAACTGCTTGTCGACTACTCGGGTGCCTTCGTCACCTAGCGTTGCCCGCCTGACGCATTCGCCATCGCCTAGTCGCCAGCGCCGTGTAGCGTTACACAGCCATCATAAGCGTGCGAACCAGAGCGCTAGGCGAAACCAACTGCTTGTCGACTACTCGGGTGCCTTCGTCACCTAGCGTTGCCCGCCTGACGCATTCGCCATCGCCTAGTCGCCAGCGCCGTGTAGCGTTACACACTTCCCAACGTCCCTGGCATCGAAAGCAGCAGCAATTCCTCGTGTGGAAACGAAGAAAGCCCCATTACCATAGCCAGCCCACGTGGCTGCCCAGGCTGCCCAACCAACATACGTGGCAGGTGTGGCTGCCCAGCTGCTCCAGAAGCTGCCCAGCACCGAAGTCGCCGCCACCACCGCCTCCATCTCAGCCTGCAAGTCAAGAAACTCAGAAAAATCAGAAATTTCAGAGGTATTTGCCTTTAATATTTTGGGAATTTCTTATCAATTCAATATTTTGGGAATTTCTTATCAATTCAAGCAATTGAGCAGGTACAGGTGCCCAATTGCTCAATTTTTGAGCAAAATTGGCAAAATTGGGTGACATTGGTCACAATCAGGATCAATTTGCAGGAAATTGGTCACAATCAGGTTCAATTTGCAGGAAATTGGATGTCGAAATTTGGGGCTTTTGATGTAATTGTGCAATTAAGCACTCATACATGCTGTATGATGTGAAAAATTGCACATTTGGGCAAAATTGCAGCAAATTGCAGTGCAAATCAAGGGGCTTTTGTGCCGATTGGATTGATTTGCATGCAGGCGATCGCATTTGATGCTGTGGATAATGTGTTGATGCCTTACAAGCACTCAATGTGCCTGTAAATCAAGGGGCTTTCATTATTTGGATGTATATGTGGCCAGGGGGAAGCATCGTGAACACTCTGGATGCCTTCATGTGCGTCAATGTACCATGTATGATCAGAAATTGATCTTAAATCAAAGGGCTTTTCAAGTTTGTATGCTTGTTGAGCTTGGCAAAGCAGCAGGCAAGACATTTATGCCTTGAATCCTCAAAAAATCAGCTTGAAGTCAAGGGGCTTTTGCCCAATTTCTGTTCGGGACTGTTGTATGCAGTGTTCGGGACTGTAAAAGTCTGATTTTCACTCATTTGGACAGCCAGGAGAGCATTTATTGCTATTGTACCTGCTGGTACAGATTTGGCACAGCTTTGTGCATGTTTTGGCATGGCTGTACACTGTTTTGAGTGACCAAAAGGTTCAATTTCAGCTGCTGTACTTGCCGGGACAGGTTTGGTACATCATTGGTGAGCACTTGGTACTGCTGTACAGTACTTTGGAAGGGCAAAAGAGCACATTTAAGGTGCTGTCCAAAATCTGCAGCAACCAGATTTTGGTGTTTTCATCACATAAAGTGGGAGAAAAGTTGCATTCTTGCTTCCGCAGTGGGAGATAAAGCTTGGGAGAACATTTGTGAGCACTTTGTGTGCTTTGGGTGCAGTGTTTGCACATTTGCAGGGAGTCAGGCATTGACAGGTTGCATTTTGCTATGGCAACCACAGGTGAGAGCTCTTCATTGCTTCACATCAAGAAGCTTGAAGGCTCGCATAATTATGATATTTGGCAAACCCAGTGCTACAATGTATTGCTCCAGAAAAAGCAGCACAAGCCTATCAAAGAAAGGGGTGTGATGCCCGCTTCTCTTATTGCTGAAGAGTGGGAAGATATGGATGAGCTGGCAAGATCTACTATCATGTTGTCTGTGTCAGACTCATTACTTTTCAGCATTCGTGAAGAGAAGACAGCTTGGGGAATGTGGCAGAGATTGCAGGACTTGTATGCCCAACAAAGTGCCTCAAGCAAAGTGTATTGGTTGAAGAAACTCATAGGTCTTCAGATGAAGGAAGGGGCGTCTATGACAGCCCATCTAAATGAGTTTAATGGTATTGTCAGCCAAGTCATTAATCAAAAGTTGGCCATGGATGATGAGTTCAAAGCCACTTTTTTGTTATGCACTTTGCCAGAGAGTTGGGACACATTCAGGACAGCCACTAGCAATTCGAATGCTATGCTGTCATATGCAGATGTTGAGGGTGCTCTTCTTCAAGAAGAGATGAACAAGAAAAACAACTCTGTTGGCAAGTCCAATGCAATGAATGCACGTGGGAGATCCCAGCAAAGGGGGAAAAGCCAAGAAAGGGGAAGGAGCAAGTCTCGCTCCAAAAAGGATTTGGAATGCCATTATTGTGGCAAGAAGGGACACATTAAAAAGCAATGCTACAAATGGAAAAATGATCAAAAAGAAAAGGGAAAAGGCAAAGACAAAGAGAAAGATGAAGCCAAAGATGTAAAGCCAAAGGGCAAAAGTGGAGTCAAGATCGAAGAAATCAATGTGTCACATGCAGGTGGCAGTGAGGATGAGGTCCTATTTACTTCTTCACTTGATGCCCATTCACTTCTTACAGGTGGTCATGGTATGCACTCATGGATCATTGATTCAGGTGCCTCCTTTCATGTCACAGGTTGCAGAGACTTGTTTGTCAGGTACACTGCTGGCAATGAAGGAGTGGTTTATTTGGGTGATAACCATGCATGCAAAATTCTTGGCAGAGGTGATGTGAGGCTTGTGTTTTCAGATGGCTCACAGCTTATGCTCCATGATGTCAGGCATGTGCCTGAGATCAAAAAGAATCTGCTTTCTACTGGACAGCTTGATGATGCTGATTATGTTACCACATTTGGTAGTGGAAAGTGGAAAATTAGTAAGGGCTCACTGGTTGTTGCCAGAGGCTCTAAGGTGGACACTCTTTACTTTATGCATGCAGGTGTTTGTCACCATGCTAATGTAAATGCAACCGAGCTGCCGGAAATTTCTATGTGGCATAGCCGGTTGGGACACATGAGTGTCAAGGGAATGGAGCAATTGTCTCGTTTGGGTTACTTGCCTTCTCTAAAGTTTTCAAGTTTTCAGTTTTGTGAGCATTGTATTTATGGCAGGCAACTCCAGTGCCCCCACAAAAAAGCTCTTGGACAGAAAGATGCTCAATTAGAGCTTGTGCATACAGATGTATGTGAGATGCCTCAGCTTTCTTTGGGAGGGGCAAAATATTTTGTGTCTTTTATAGATGATGCCACACGTAAGGTGTGGGTTTATCCTCTTCGTTTGAAGAGTGATACATTCTCAGTGTTTCAGAAGTTTGTTGCTCTTGTTGAGAATCAAACTGGCAAAACACTGAAGGCTTTGCGTTCCGACAATGGTGGAGAGTATATGTCCAAACAGTTTCAGGACTTTTGTGATGCTAAAGGCATCAAGAGGGAGCTCTCTACTCCTTATGATCCTCCACAAAACGGGACAGCAGAGAGGATGAACAGGACCATTCAGGAGAAGGTCCGTTCTATGTTGTCACATGCTGCATTACCTCATGGTTTTTGGGCTGAAGCTGTTATGACAGCCGTTCACCTTATAAACAGGTCACCTAACACGAGGCTTGGTGGGAAAGTGCCAGAAGAAGTATGGACAGGGAAGCCTCCGTCATACAAGCACTTGAGAGTGTTTGGTTGCGTTGCGTACGTGCACATACGCAGGGAAATGCGCACCAAACTTGATCCTAAGTCTCACAAATGCATATTCCTAGGATATGGTGACAGAGGTGAAATGGGGTATAGACTTTGGGATCCCGTGAATAGAAAGATTATACGCAGCAATGATGTCATTTTTGATGAAACATGCATGTATAAGGAGCCTGCAAGGCAACAGGAGCCTGGCAGAGTCATCTTTGATGATGATGGACATCATGGACAACAACAAAGGGCTGTAAATCAGCCATTACAGCAGGAAAACCAGCCCTTAAATGGTGCTGAAAATGGTCCAAATGGACAGCCAGACATGGCAGAAGATATCCCTATGGATATACCACAGTTAGAGGATATACCGGGCATGATATTTCAGCCTTATGGCATGGAACAGGAGCCACCAATGGGTGATATGCAGGCTGGACAGCAACCTGCAAATGATGGTCATTGGGTACGGAGGTCCACTAGACCCTCCAGAGCCCCTGACAGGTTTGTTCCAGGGGTTGACTACTTGATGCTCACTGACTGTGGGGAGCCCTCATGTTATAAAGAGGCTTTACAGAGGGCAGACAAAGCTCTATGGGAGCGTGCCATGAAGTCAGAGATGGATTCTCTGCATAAAAATGGAACTTGGATGTTGGTGCCTTTGCCTGCAGGCAAGAAGGTTTTGCCATGTAAGTGGGTTTACAGGCTCAAAGTTGCACCAGATGCTAAGCCAAGATACAAAGCCAGGTTAGTGGCTAAGGGCTTCAAGCAGGAATATGGTGTGGACTTTGATGAGATCTTCTCTCCAGTGGTCAAAATGACCACACTTAGAGCTGTGTTGGCTTTGGTTGCGCATGATGATCTAGACTTGATTCAGATGGATGTGAAGACTGCTTTTCTTCACGGTGATCTCCATGAGGAGATATATATGCAGCAGCCAGAGGGTTATGCAGTGAGTGGAAAGGAGAAGCTTGTATGCAAGCTGAAAAAGAGTCTTTATGGACTCAAACAGGCACCAAGAGAATGGTATCATAAATTTGATACATTCATGAAATCACAGAAATTCAGGAGAAGTGACATAGATCATTGCTTGTACACCAAGAAAGCTTTGGATGGCAGTCTATTGATTCTCATTTTGTATGTTGATGATATGTTGATTGCCGGGAAATCTCGTAAAGAGATGGATGCTTTGAAGAAGAGGCTGCATGAAACCTTTGATATGAAGGATTTGGGTGATGCAAATCACATCTTGGGTATGCGGATACTTCGGGACAGAAATCAGCATGTGTTGTATTTGTCTCAGAAGGAATACATTGGCAAAGTCTTGCAGAGGTTCAATATGGACGGGGGGAAGAAAGCTAGTACTCCTTTGCCTCCATATGTGAAACTCAGTGCTATGGACAGCCCACAGTCAGATAGAGACAGGGCTGATATGGCCAAGATTCCGTATGCTTCAGCTTGTGGCAGTCTCATGTATGCCATGGTTGCTACTAGGCCGGACATTGCATTTGCAGTGGGAGTGGTTTCTAGATACATGGCCAACCCTGGCAAGAAGCATTGGGAAGCAGTGAAAGGTGTCATGAGATACCTGAAGGGCACACAGGATTTGTGCATTTGCTTTGGCAAACAGGATGCATTAGTGCATGGTTACACGGATTCGGATTATGCCGGTCATCCAGATAACCGGAAGTCTACTACCGGTTATGTATTTACGTTCACAGGAGGTGCTGTGTCATGGATATCCAGGATGCAGAAGTGCACTGCCTTATCTACTACAGAGGCCGAGTATATTGCAGCCACAGAGGCTTGCAAGGAGGCATTATGGCTATCTCGGTTAGTGGTTGATTTGGGATATACAGGGGATATTCCATTGTTGCATTGTGACAGTCAGAGTGCCATCCAGTTGGCAAAGAACCCTGTCTTTCATGCAAAGACGAAGCATGTGGATGTGAAGTATCACTTCATCAGAGAGGTGATAGAGAACAAGCAAATTCAGCTTGTTAAGATTCATACGGATGACAACCCGGCTGATCTGTTGACGAAGAGTTTGCCTCCGGAGCGGTTTGCTCATTGCAGACACTTGATGGGCATTGGATGAGGCCAGTTTCAGCCTTGATATGGCCTTGTATATTATCATGTACGTGCTGATTTTTCTTTTCCTTTACTTAAGGGCACTTTGCCTTTAAGTGGGAGGTTGTTGGGGTAAAGGCGTTATGCCCACCCTTATAGTGTGTACAAGCCCATAAGTTATAGTACATAGTACACTTAGTACTTTTAATGTACTAAGTGCACTATGTGTACTAGTGCAATATACATGTGTGATAGGGGAGTCACACACTCATGCCTCATGAGTTGACTTATCCCTACAACTCTCTCTCTCTCTCTCCCTTGCTTCTCTGTGTATGTCTCCCATGAATGAACTCTAAACCCTAATTCTCCCATCAGAGGGTACTTTCCTCATCTCGGGACTTTTGGCGCAGCTTCAGAGCTTCCAACTCCCTCTTCAGCTGGGCCACTGGATCATCTGCAGTGGTGGTTAAGTGTGTGTGTGTTTCTCCTTTTGTGGGAGAGGAGGGGGGTTGTTTGAGTTTCTGGCTGAATGAATGGTATTTTGTTTTTTATCTATGATTCTGCAGGGAGTTGATGGGGCAGACTTGTGGGTGCATGCAAGTTGACCAAGCCACTGTTGCAATAAAAGAGAATTTTGGGAAATTTGAGGAAGTTCTTGATGCTGGGTGTCACTGTGTACCCTGGTGCATTGGAAGCTATGTCGTCGGAACATTGTCCTTGCGAGTGCAGCAGCTGGATGTTAGATGCGAAACAAAATCAAAGGTTTGCATCCTCTTTGGCCCTCTCTCAACCTTGCCATGCACAAGTTACAACCTTATGGAAAATCTCGGAATCATTCGCCATTAAAAAAATTCATGATGATGCAGGACAATGTTTTTGTGAATGTTGTGGCGTCAGTACAATATAGAGCTCTACAAGACAATGCAAGGGATGCTTATTACAAGCTCACTAATCCACGGGAACAGATACAAGCATATGTATTTGATGGTAATTATGTGCTGCTCTTGTCGTAAGATATACTTTGCCTTATTTTGACGATTTTCCATGATTGCAAAATGGAGTGATGGTGACCAGGCACACACTTCGTACACACATGCACACTTCTTGCCTTGTTAGATGGAGGAAAAGTAATGTTATTAAGAGCCCTTGATCTTTCTGCAGTGGTGAGGGCTACTGTGCCAAAGATGAACTTGGATGATGTGTTTGAGCAGAAGAATGAAGTTGCAAAATCTGTAGCTGACGAACTTGAAAAGGTTTTCTTTTGTCTTTCTTTTATGTTTGATGAACTAAGCAAGACAGGATGGAACATAGCACACTGTCTATTCTATGCATGATGGAGTTGATGATTTGAAGCTCTGCCAGTAGTCTCTCATGGAGTCAAGATTGCACTTTGGTTTTTGTGAAGTTTGGGAGGTAACCTGAACTTCCGACTGGTATATTTTCTGTCGTATTAGCGGACATGCATATTTCTTTTGAAGTCTTTGCCCAAGTTGCAGCCAGCTGGTTTACATTAATTCTCTCTATCCAAAGCGGTGCAATTGCCCAACCAGCTACTGTGCGTGTCCTCTTTAGTGCTAGCCTTAATCAACCTCTGGAGAAGTGACAGAAGCACAGTTCGACAAAAAATTGTTTACTACAGTGAGATATGTTTACACTTGAACCTCAGTTCACCTACTCTTGGGCACTACCGATGTGAGTGAGGATGTCATAGCAGGTAGTCTATGCTATGCATGATGGAGTTGATGATTTGAAGCATTGCTAGTAGACTTTCATGGAGTCAAGATCACACCTTGGTTTTTAAAGTTTGGTCAATAACCTGAATTTTTTTCATTTGTATATGGATGGGAAACATTTGTGCATTTCTTGTCAAGACATGTGGGGTTAATGCTTAAAGCGGCTGCTTTTATTAAGTTTAAAAGATGGTGCAAAAGGTAAGGTATACCAGGTATTGGGCCATAATTCGCAGGATTCGGTGGTCCTTGTGAGAGGCGGAAGGGTTAAAGACCTACCCGGTGTGAGGTATCATATCGTTAGAGGAACCTTAGATGCTGTAGGAGTAAAGGATCGTTACCATAGAAGACTCCTACAAGTTAATAATGGCAGTGCAGTCTGGTAAATTAGTACTAAGCTGCTGCTGGATGGTGACACATCTATTTGTGACAAGAATAACATCGTGGGACCACATGATTTATACGATGGCACCAGAGTGCAGGGAATGGGACTTGAACCTGGGATATCTTGTTTAAGACCCTGATACACAAACCACCATGCCAGCGCGCTTGTAGAGTGAAAGAGAAAGGGACTTGAATCTGGGATCTCTTGTTTAGGAGCCAGAGAGAAAGCAAGCAAGAAAGAAAGTTACATTAATCGCCTACGAAAGACCCAAAGGGTCTGTGGGTCTATGTGACCAAAAAGTTTACAATGATGTCCATGGAATCTCATCGTCATGGGAAAAAAGAAAACACAACAAATTGGAGAGAGAGAGAGAGAGAGAGCCATGTTTGGTTATTGATTTTGCTTTGGCAGGCAATGTCGAATTACGGATTTGAGATTGTGCAGACCCTGATTGTTGACATCATACCTGATGATACTGTCAAGAAAGCAATGAATGAAATAAATGCAGGTAACTTTTGTGTTTTGTCCTTTGATCCTTCTGGGAGTACTCACTAGAGCTTTACTTGTTAATGCATTCTCTTAGTATACTGGGACTTGCCTTTTTTTGTTTTTTGTTTTTGTTGGGTTTAGCGGCAAGAATAAGGCTTGCAACTCAAGAAAAGGCGGAGGCAGAGAAAATCTTACAAGTTAAGCGGGCAGAGGCAGAGGCTGAAGCTAAATACCTATCTGGTCTTGGCATTGCTAGACAAAGGCAGGCGATAGTTGATGGCCTAAGGGAGAGTGTTCTTAACTTCTCTCACAATGTACCTGGGACAACAGCCAAGGATGTGATGGACATGGTTCTTGTGACGCAATATTTTGACACCATGAAAGAGATTGGGGCTGCTTCAAAGTCCTCCACAGTTTTCATACCTCATGGACCAGGAGCAGTGCGCGATGTTGCTGAGCAAATACGAAATGGTTTGCTTCAAGGCCAAGCAGGGTCCACCTCTTTGATATAGTTTTTGCGCGTGCGTGTGCGTGTGCGTGTGCAGAGTCTGGGTGATATTGATTGCAAACAACTATCTCAATATACATTGTGGTGTGGTTTGTGTTTAAGGTTTTCAGCCTTGCTGTTCTATATGTTGACAGAGCACCTTAAAACTAAAGCGGTAAACCTTTATTTAAAATAAATAAATAGTGGAATTTTATTTTTACATCATAGTCTATCCTGATGTATCAAGCACCTGCAAGCTCGGGCATGGGACTTCAATTCCTTCCGATCTCAATTTCAGCTAGAATTGTTAAATTCCTTCCGGAATGATCATTACAACATAGCACAATACATATGTAATAATCATCAAATAATTTAAAGAGACTTCATTGGATAACAAAAAGAGAGACAATTGATAAAAATAAAGCAACTGAGCAGATAAATAGGCGTAAGTCTATTGATAACCACTATATCAACCATGTAATTTCTCATCATCAACAAGCGGGCATTGTCGTCTTTGCTTGTTAGGCCATAACGCTGATCATATCTGCGAGACTCACTTTGTGTATTTCCTTTCGTTGTTCACTTCTTCCCACCTACATTTGACAATTTTATTAGGGAGGTTTGTTGCATGCATTTTGGTACACCCTTGTAACCATGGGAATTTATAAGAAGCAATGATTTTTTGTTTCAAATTTAACGAAGCTTGGTTCCTACACTTTTGTAAGTTCATGCATATACATAATTTAACAAAGCTTGGGAAGGTTTCTCCACTTTTATAAGTTCATACTTGTACATAATTTAGCAAAGCTTGTGTGTTTTCTAGTAAGAAGATTTCTAAGAAAAGAGTACTCCACTTCTATAATTGCATACCTAAAAATCAATATAGAACCCTTTTTAAAAATCCTAGGATAATGTCTTATATGGACCAAAGAAACTAAAGTAACCTATATCTAGCTTAGAATCCTCTAAAAAGAATAGTAGACGTCAATTGCTAACAAAATCATCACAAAAGCAACCAAGACAACAAGAATAGAAACAATATAGCACTAGCACTTGCAATAGCAACAATAACAAAGAAATAGACAAGAGTAGCACTAGCAATAGCAGCAACAGCAACAATAACAACGAAATCGACAAGAGTAGCAGAAACATCAATGATAACAAAAACGACAACCAGATTGGCAATGATAACATTAACTATGTTAACTACGATATCAATGATAATGATAATGATAATAATAATAATAATGATAACGATAACAATAATGACAATGATAATAATAATACTAGTGACAATGATAATGATAACGATAACGATAGTGACAATAATAATAATTATGCTAATGACAACAACAATAACAACAATAACAATGATAATGGTGGCGATCACCAAAACAACGGTAATAACAATAATGATAACGATGTTCAAGTCAAGAGCTTACCTTAGTCTTGTTGAAGTATGTGTCATTGAGTCGCAAACTATAACTTCCCTGTGTGGGTGCGTTAGCTCGATCGTCGCGTCCTCACTATGTTGTCACACTGGAATGCTTCTTTGCCAATGGCGTGAAGGGAGAGGTCTCTATGCCTTGATGGAAGCAACAAGAGATCCATCTTTGTGGTTCTCTCCTACAAAAGGTGGGGAAAGAAGAAGAAGCTAATGCAAGGAGAAAACCTACAATCAAACCTTTCTAGCATGCATCCATCAAGCCAGCAAGATTCAATGGCACGCAAGCAAGCAAGAATAGGGAAGAGGAGAGCTCACAGGTGAACTATTGCAAAGGAATGATTGTATATTGCTTATTGTAAAAAATGCTTCACTGCTGTCTTACAAAGATAAGTATCTATGTGAGTGGGTAAGATGGAAAAGTGCCTTACGATAGGTTGGGCTAACATACCATAGGTCCGACAAGTGAAATCATGTTAATCCATGGAGTGGTTAACATACCCTCCTTAATGATGATCGCATCCTTGTGTAGCCAAGTGGGTGGAAAGGTGTGGATGGTCCAGGATATGGCATGAAGCTAGCATGCAAGGTTAAAGGGTATGATTCAAGATTGATTTGCAGTCAGATGGAAGGCACAGTAGTAGGAAGATTTGGGTAGCTCTGGTAGTGGCAGGTGGCTTGTCGAGGTAGCATGGAAAGTGATAGGCGCGATGTAGAGGTCCTTCTTGCCCAGCCTTTGTCCTCGTTGTGGAAGTGGTGTGGACCCTCTAACATGAGGTGGTCTGCACCTTATGATTGGTGGAGTGAGCAGGACTATCATGGAATGATTTGAAATTGGCACTCTCTCTCCTCTTTTAGAATCTTAAAGATCACATTAAGGAAATATTCAAATAGATTAACCTATTTCTTAATTTTAACAATGTCTATTTCTAACTTAAAACCCAAATCTCGTCAAAATGTAAAAATCTTAAAAAGTACCTTTTTATTAATTTCAACTAAAAAGGTATATTTTATTTGATTTGACTCTCCGAACCAACCTCTTACCTTTTTCTCTTCTAGTTATGAGGTAGATTTAAGCTCCTTGTACTTATACAAGTAGAATATTTGAATATTCGATATTGAGAGTTCAAAATTTTGAATTTCCTTTTATCAACACCCGTCTTTATGTTTTGAGAGTGTTACGGCAGGTGTTTTCTTGAGTATTTTTGCCTAAACTAGTTTGGAGGCTATTTGGAGGGGTAAATGTGAATCTCTGTGTTGAGTCTTTTAGTTTCTCTTCAAGCTTCAATTTTTTGACTCAATGTACTCCTTTCCCTCCATTCCAAGCATTTAAGGTTGAATCTCTATGTTGAGTCTTTTAGTTTCTGTTCAAGCTTCAATTTTTTGACTCAATGTACTCCTTTCCCTCCATTCCAAGCATTTAAGGTTGAAAGATCCTCAGACCCTATTATAGGAGATGGTTTTGAAGAGATAAAGAATGACAATGTGGGGTGTTTCGATATTTTTGAAATGGAACTAAAAAATCACCTTTCCCTTCATTAATCTTTTTGTAAGGAACAAGTCAACACACACACCAACTTTGGTTTTGCAATGACTCAAGAGTAAAAGAAAAAATTATGGAGATATGCTTATTAGTTTTGTTCAATTAATGTTTAGTACGTGTTTATTTTCTTATGGTTTAATATGGTGGATAGCGATTTTTTCTATGTTGAGTAAAGAATATAATGATTATTGTTGTGTTTTTTAATTATTTCTTACTATTATTAATGCTTTTTTAATTTCTTGAATACTTTATAGAGAGATAATATATGTTATTATTTCACATAGGACGTAAAAGGACACACACTTCAAGTGGACCAAGGCATGATGCTTTGTATAAGAGAACAAAAGTAGGTTTAGTATAATAAATAGTAATGTGGCAACATACAGATACATGTAAGAAAATATTGGTCTTTGGGTCAAGGAGGATGCACTGTCAACCTCCATAATTTTTTAAATTAACTAGATTTATTAATGATTTGTTGGGATACACTAGAAGGCTTGTCGAGTCGTGATCATGTGCACAATGTATATACATCATCTTGACATTTACTCTGATAGTGAGGCAAGAGTTAGATAGCTTGAATATGGGTAAATGCATCTTTTAAACTTATTAAAAGAGGAGGAAATAGAGTGCTATAATTTGCAAGATGTAGTTCATGAGGTGCAAATAGAAAATGCTCAGTTATCTAATCAAATTCATAGGTATGGAAAAGAAGCATCAAAAGCTACAAACTAAAATAAATCGTTGCACTTCGTTGGGTCCACATGAGTGTGTAAAACAACTAAAGCCAATCGAAAGGATTTTGGAGGTGCTCAACGGAAGCATCAAATTAGATCATACATCTAATTTGTTAGAGATCAAAATTTACATGAGAGAAAGGTTGAGATCAAGAAAGATGAGAAAAGATAAGGGGAAAGTGGACATATACTGTCCAAAACTTGCTTTGATGGGGAAAATGCAAGAAAATTCCTTTCCACACAAAGAATACAAATGGGAAAATTGTTAGAAGTATGATGCATAGAAGAAGGCGCAACAATGGTGGAGGGGCATACAAGATGGGCCAAGGCAAATGTGTGGATTTCATGTAATAAATTATCATTATCTATGCAAAATAAAAAGTTTAAGAAAGGGGATGCAAAATATTTTGATCAAGCTATGACTACTTTTAACGATTCTATGATTGATCCTTGAACTTCTAGAAATTACATAGTAAGACTTGTTTAAATTTTTATTTTGTGAATATTTCATCTATTACTCATACAACAAAGCTAACCCTTGGGAATGTAACACACACGTGGTCCTTACTTTGCAAGCCAAGGAAGTTTGGAGATATGGTCTAGACAAGGCATGGAGCGATCTCATCGGTAAGCTTGATGTGGCCTCCAAAAAAGAAATAGCTCATGGAGATGGAATATATGGCTATGAGATAGTTGCTTGAATGGTGGCACAAGAGGATAGAGATCAAGTTTGAGGAGAAAATGACTAAGTCCTTGGCCAATGAACTAGAAGCAGCTTTAGTAGAGTATGATACTGTTGAAAATACAAGTGAATAGGGTGTGTGCGAGAACAAGCCCTTGGTTAGAGGCTGTAAAAGAGGATGTGTAAATGTGAAAGAACCTGTGAAAAGGTGAAAAGAATCTACTAGGAGAGAATAAAGGGTAGCATGAGAAGATTTAGGAAGTGTGGAGATATTCTGGGAAGTGTGGAGATATTCAGGGAAAAGTGAAGAGGTGGAGAGAATCAGGGAAAAGAGGTGGAGTGAATCATGGAGAAATCAGTGGGATTAGATGCTTGACGTAAACTCTATAAATTGAGGCATAGCCCTAATGAGAATTTGCTGGTTTTTGAGTATCCATGCCTACATTAATCTATTTGTTAATTACCCACTAATTACATCTTAATTATTTGCTAATCACTTTGTTAATGATGTTGATTCTAGTGTTTGATCCACCATAGCTCATCACAATGCTCAAATTTCAACATGGTATCAGAGCCATGCCTAGAATCCATCAAGTTTATGAGCCCATTATCTAATTAATTAGGATTAGTAGATAATTAAAAAATAATCAAAATTTTAGTTAGTTTTCAACTCACCTCTGTACCCCTAGCCAGTGGAGGAACTCATTCACCTTGCACACATAAAATTAGGTCAAACCCTTTTAGCACATGGTAGCCAACCCATAGCTCTTCAAGCCTATCCAAACAGAAGCGCAAACCGCCAAGCGATGAGGGAGAAATCGATGATTTCGCTGGCGCCTTTTTTCTGAGCTGTTTTTGACATTACTACTTCCACAGATCAAAGGTCTCTAATTCCTCTTAGCCCAAGGTGTTTTCAAGCATGCTCTACAAGCTCGTGAAGACAGAATTCAGTTTCATCAAGCCTACAGTGAGATCCAAGCTCTTCATCAAATCTGCAGGTGACTTTGGTAAAACAGAGATTAAGCTTTCAATATTTGGTCAAATCTTGTGTTTCTTGGCTTAATCCTCTACTAGACTCATTACTATTGATGCCTTTGAAAGAATTTGAGCTCATTTGAAGTCTAAGGCACTAGATCTGGACTCCCCGCATACTCTATTTTTTGCACACAAAATAGAGCATTAATTTGCTAATCAGTGATTAATCACTATATTTTGGTGCAATTGACGGTTCAAATTAACCATTAGGTATGTGATACAGATCCCTATAACTTCAGATTGCAATTCGAAGTTGGTTTGATACTCCAACCATTCCGTACAAATTGGTTACCCTTGATTTAATGTAGTTTCTGGTGATTTTATGCTGATAAATTTGTTGTAATCATCTATTAAACACCAGATTGAGTTGCAAAAGGGTAGACACTGCCCTTGAATCTTGAAATTGGATCAAGAGGTAAGACCCCCTTCACATCACCATGAGGACAGCACAGGAAATAGCCAAATTTAATGGGGAGCAATTTTACACATGGCAGACAAAAACCATGTATTTGCTCATGAGGAAAAATCTGTGGGGATTAGTTGAAGGGAGAGATGAATGCCCAGAGAGAGGGAAAAATGAGTGGAAGAGCAGGAATGAAAAAGCATTGGGACTTATTGCACTCAGTTTAAATGATGAAATCATTCATCACATCACAGGGATACAATGGGCAAAAGATGCATGGGATGAACTCAATAAATTATTTGGTACACAAGCAAAAAATTCAAAGATAAATCTGTTTATGCAATTCTACAAATTGGACATGAAGGAAAGTGAACCTTTAATCACACACTTGAACAAATATAAAAGCATTAAGCAACAGCTGCTGCTATTGGCAAAAAGGTAGAAGATGATGAGGCCCTAGCAGTGCTTCTGAAGACTATGGACAAAGGAGAATATGAAAATATTGTAGCAACACTAAAGAATGTACCTGAATTGAAGCTACACGAGATAGAAGCAGCTCTACTAGAGCAAGAGAGTAGAGGCAAAGAGAAGAAATGGCTCGACTCAACAGTAGGAGAAGAAAAAGCATTCTTCACCCGAGGGGGATTCTCTCGAGGACGAGGACGAGGAAGAGGCAGAGTAGGAGGAAGGACCTTCACTTGCCACAAATGTGGAAAGCCAGGACACATGGCGAGAGACTGCTACAACAAACCTAGTGGAGAAGGAACGACATTGGCAAACTTCATGGAGGCTCCAAAGGAAGTGGAGTCGGATCATCTTTTCTGAGAGAGAGAGAGAGAGAGACCCCACAACCCAATGTAACCTGCCCCAACAAAGTAAAACCACCTCTGAGTCACCGATGATGTAGGCCACATGGTAGATGTATGTGTGAGCACTTTAGTCAAGGTCGCGGGCACTTATAGTATAGCCTTGGACACATAGAGAGAGAGTGTGTCAAGGACTATGGAGTTTAGGAACTTGAGGCACTGGTCACGGACTGTCCAAGTAAGAAAGAAACTTGATACAGGGTCCAGCAGGTGTGCTAAGATAACTTGAGGGGAGGTGTAGACACTAGTTGTGGACTATCAAGTAAGGGTAGGAAAACTTGGTATAGGGTCTAGGTGTACTAGGAGTATTCGCTTGAGGGGAGGTGTTGAAAATACAAGCGAATAGGGTGTGTGTGCGGGAACAAGCCCTTGGTTAGAGGCTGTAAAAGAGGATATGTAAATGTGAAAGAACCTGTGAAAAGGTGAGAAGAATCTACTAGGAGAGAATAAAGGGTAGCATGAGAAGATTTAGGAAGTGTGGCGATATTCTGGGAAGTGTGGAGATATTCAGGGAAAAGTGAAGAGGTAGAGAGAATCAGGGAAAAGAGGTGGAGTGAATCATGGAGAAATCAGTGGGATTAGATGCTTGATGTAAACTCTATAAATTGAGGCATAGCCCTAATGAGAATTTGCTGGTTTTTGAGTATCCATGCCTACATTAATCTATTTGTTAATTACCCACTAATTATATCCTAATTATTTGCTAATCACTTTGTTAATGATGTTGATTCTAGTGTTTGATCCACCATAGCTCATCACAATGCTCAAATTTCAACAAATACCTAGTGAGAAAAGCACGCTATGATAAATCAATAGTTAGAGAAAACCATGCAAATTGGTTATAAAATCAAACAAAAGTGTAGGGAACAATAAGATGATGCTAATCTTTAAGTTCATATAGCTTAGGTGTAAATATACCCTTGACTTATAACCTTCGAGTTCATGTAGCTCAGGTGCAAATATACCATTAACTTATACCTTTAAGTTCATATAGCTTAGGTGAAAATATACCCTTGAATTATAACCTTTGAGTTTAGGTAGCTTAGGTGAAAATATACCATTAACTTATACCTTTAAGCTCATATAGCTCAAGTTCAAATATACCCTTGACTTATACCTTTAAATTCAGTCATATTTTCTTTATATAAGTATCTTATAATGTATCCTCAACTTATCTCTTATATATAATGTAAGACCATAACGATACAAATCACTTGCATCATTTGTTTTCTCAACTTTATTTTCTCTCTCTAGATAGATACCTTGTGGAACTAACACTATCGACAGTGAATGCATTGAATCGGGTTAGCACACCTCCTCCAAGTGTCCTCTAAAGCCACTTCATAAGAAAAGAAAATGGAAAGTAGGCACAACCTTGCAAGAGATTAAGAAAAAATAAAGGTTTTTCAACTTGCTTATATCAAAAGTAATTTTTCAAGGTCGGTTAGAGAGGCTTTGCAAGCTATGTACAGATCCTCTCTTCGTAGGTTCTTTACACTTGGTTGGCTTCATTTATCTAATCGATGGGGTCAGCCAAAGCATTGCTTTCCATCCAAACAATAACAATCTAAAGTCAAAGATTTAAACCCAATACAAAGGATCTGCCAGAGCAATAATGCATTCAATCTCAATCCAAATATGTAATGAAGAATCTTTAATGTTGGTGTTTTATTTAGTGTGATTGCTTATTCTCATACTAGTTTTTACACTCGATACTTTTTTTTTTGGGTGTGTTCCTATATTGTGATGCCACTAATCTCTATACTTGGCACTTCTTACTTTCATTAATGCAATATTTCTTTCTACAATTCTATTTATATCATATCTTGCTAACAATTTCATTTAGTTTAAGTGAATTTTTTATTCATATTTCTACCAAATTTATTTATATTGAAGCACAATATATTTAATTACGTGCATTATTTCCTTGGATCATTTGCACTCTTTTTATGCCATTCAATGTTGAGATTTTAAAGTTAAGAGCTTAACTTGCCTATGCTGAAACAAGTGTCCTAGCAATTTTTTTACCATAGGGCCATGAAATGCAAATTTTCCTGGTTATGGGTGCGCTAGCCCATCATTTGCATCCTAATTGTGTTATTGTACTGGAGAGCTTCCATGGTTATGGGTGGGGGGAAAGTGCTCCATCCATCTAGATGGAGGCAAGAAAAGGGTTACATTCATGGTGGTTCTCGTTCACAAGAGGTGGGTGGAAGCTCATGAGAGAAAGAAGCCTACAATCAAACCTAGCCATGCATGGATCAATCACTCTTTGTAAAGATTCAATGCAACACAAGGCAAGCAAGAGAGTGGGGAGAAGGAGAGATCATCACGAGTATTATATTGCAAGGGGAATGATTGTGGGGGCAAGAAGAGGGTTGACTTCACAGTGGTTCTCAGTCCACAAGAGGTAGGTAAAAAGGAAGCTCATGAGAGAAAGCAGTCTATAATCAAACCTATTCATGCCTCATTTCATCACTCTATGAAAAAATTCAATAAAACAAAGTAGGGAGAAGAGGGAGAGCTAACAAGTATTCTATTGCAAGGGGAGTTGTGTATTGCTTACTAATACCAAAACTACCTTATATATAAATGGCTACTACTGGAAACTTAAAAATGATCCATGGAAACTATTTCTAGCCTTAAGCACGTATATATACATGTGAAGTCTATGAATTCCTTCCGCATTTGGTGTTAAAGCATAAGGTAAGGTCGCCTTATGCTTTAAAAATGATCCATGGAAACTATTTCTAGCCTTCAGCAAGTATATATACATGTGAAGTCTATGACTTCCTTCCCCATTTGGTGTTAAAGCATAAGGTAAGGTCGCCTCATATGATACAATGTTGCCTTACAAGAGATACATTTGCTTCCATTACATATAGGTAAGATGGTGAAATGCTTTTTTACAGTAAACAATAAGACAAAACCATGTTAGAGATATGCTTGCTTCCATTACATATAGGTAAGATCATGAAATGCTTTTTTACTACTGTAAGACAATAAGACAAAACCATGTTAACCAAAGTGGTTAATATATGAGCTTTCATCTATTGCTTGTACGGGCTTGCATCCATTACATATATGGGCGTGATTATAGGATGACAAAGCACTTTTTATGGTAGGATGAGCAAAATCATGTTCTTAATGGCCATGAAAGCTTGGGTGGTGAAGATATGTTGTCAGTTTTGGAGAGGTGTGGATGGTCGAAAAGATATTTGGTGAAGTTATCTTGCATGGTTTAGTGGTAGGGAGAAAAGACCAATCCATGTGCTTTGAGGCTTGTTTCTCTAGGGATAGATTTTGGTTTTCCCTTTAGTACGAAGCTTTGTCAAGGTTGTATGTGTTGTAGAGCATTGGTATAGAAGTTCTTGATGATGCGAGGCCTCATCTCCAAGGGTTATAAGTGGTTTGGGCCTATAAACAAAGGGAAAGCGGGCTTGTGTCTTTTATTTTTGGATTCTTGTGCCAAGACTACCTGGATTTCATTGGATATTATCGATGATGATTTGGAATTCATTGGTGTGGTAGTGTTGTATGGTTCCCAAATCTCATGGTGGACCAGGTGTTAGACGTTGGGCTTTTTTGTTGCTTGTTGCATCTTCAGTGGTGGTGAAGTTTGTGTTGCTAGCATCCACAATATTAGACAAGAATAAGACTAGATGAGTGACCAAGAGTCTTCTCTATTGCTCATTCTCAAAGTAGACAAGTGACTATCCACACCCAATATGTATGTAAGTCACTTATGGGAGATCAGGCAATGTAAACATGAAATAATGTATGTAAGTCATAGATAATCTATATACACATAATCTCATTTTCAGAATTGAGTCTTATCTTCTCTTGAGCTCTTGTGTGATGTGTATATGTGTGTGCTTTTTCTCTTGATTATGCATGTATTCTTGGATTATGGAATGCTTATGTGATTGTTTAATCTCTTGTCTCAGTCTCTTTACCTCTCTCCTATTTCATTCTCATCGTCACTTGAGCATTTGTAGGCATTGGTGTGAGGGAAGCTTTCCATAGCTTCTTCTCCCATTAATCCTACACCTAGAGAAGTTGTCTTCCAATTTTATTGACACATGGAAGGTCGAGTTTGAGCCCGTGGTGGTGGTAACAAGGAGTTAACCTTATAGGTTGGCTTAGAACTAATTACTTTGTATTAATACTTGCATTGTCCCATTCTTCCCCTTCATACAAACAAGAGAGTTCCCATTTAGTGAACATCTTTGGCATCGTTGCCAAGGAATGGTGTCAGGCTTAGGATACTCCATTAAACAAGTGTTTTAGAGTCATTGTATACCCAATTTGGTTGCAAAACCATTGATTTTGCATAGCTAATGGTGATGATATTACGTTGTTTTTTATTGTTTTAGATACCATTGGAGTAATTGGAGCATCAAAGGTCTTAGAAAGAGATTCTTGGCTATATAAGGAATTTCGAAATTGAGCAAAGGAGCTAAGAGAAATTACTATAGGTGAGTAAAACCACCAAAATTGCATTCCTCTTCTCATTTTCATAAGAATTCTATTGCAAACATTCTTCTTGCCTTTCATCCCTTGATTATTCAAACTAGAAATTAAGGATTAACATTGCTTGGTGGAGGACTCAAGGTCTACCCATGGTTTCTAAAGCCTTTCCACATGCTCACTATTGCTAAAACCATTGGTACCTCCAAAGAAGAGTGGTATTAAACCAAGGGCTATCATGGTTCCTAAATTCTTTCCACATGCTCACTATTGCTAAACCATTTTGGTACCTCTAAAGAAGAGTGGTAATAAGACAAGGGCTACCGTGAGAAGTCATAGGCTCCAGATGGCTATTGATATTTATTAAGTTTGAATTCATTGTTATAGTGAGGAAAGGCTCATAGCATGTTCATACATACAATATGCGAGAGAGTACTCTCCTACTAAAGGGCTCACAACATGAAAGAGTACAGGGCTCATAATATATGTCTATTGATATTTCTTAAGTTTGACTTCATTGTTACAATGAGGAAAGGATCATAGCACATTTATACATACAATATGAGAGAGAGAGTGCTCTCCTACTAAAGGGCTCACAACATGAGAGAGTACATAATATATGAGAGAGAGTACTCTCCTCCTAAAGGGATCACATTCACATCAGACTATATGAGAGAGTACACTCTTATTAAAACATACAAGCTCAGTCCATAGTGTAAACTTGACTATATGCTAGACTCTAGTAGTTTAAATGTGGCTATCACACAACCTATAGACCACTAGTGGCATATCAACCATAATCTCACTAACTATGCCAATGGTGTAAGTGTGGAGCTATCATCCTGACACCTCTTGTATATCCACACTAGTTGAGGTCAATATTTCAACAATATCACATGTTAAAGATACTTAATAGAGAACCCCCAACACACATTGATGATAATTTACCTGATGCACCCTTGTTCTGGGTATGTCTTATACTTGAGTGGGGAGAGAAGATTGCACACTTCCTAAACCAATGGATTCCTCATTGAGAGGTTGATCACAACATGGATTGTGCCTGATGCCTAGTCAATAAGGCAAACCCCCTATGAATTGGTAGTTGGGGAATTAAACAAGCAAAGCTAGGATGGTATTATGAGACTATGTGTGTCTAAGAAGATGAGTATGTCTCCATTCTAGAGGAATCTCATTCTGATGTGGTTAGAGAACATATCATGACTAAAACTATAGCTAGGAAAGTTCCACTAGTAGGCTTATAGTGGCCTACATTGTTTAGTGATGTAACATAATATGTAAAAAGGTGCAATGAATGCCAAAGGTTTTTCATCACCTATGGAAAGGATCAAATACTCTCACACCACATTTGTTGGACTCATTAGTCTTATTATTCAATCGATATGAGATCAATAGCTAAGTTCCCTCATGAAAACATAAACACATAATTTATTTCTACTTGATATTGTTAGTGATAGAGGTACTCTCTTCATGAATGAAGTGGTGGAGTTTTTGTTAAAAGAACTCTTAGTTGTTAACTGTAAGTCTTCTCCTTACGACCCGCAAGCTAATTGCCTACAAACAAGACCTTGTGTACTATCCTAATCAAGGCCGTTGAGGCCAACCACGATAGTTGGGAACAGAAGTGGTCATCTTCTTTATGAGATTATAAGACAACATTCAAAGTAGCCACAAATACTACGCCATTCCAACTCACTTATGGGACCAATGCGGTAATGCCTATGGAGTTCAATGTCCCTAGTTTGCAAGCTACAATCCAAGAGAGATTGATAGAAAATGTTCTAAGTGAAAACTCTTTGATAGCGAATTTCCTAAGTGAAAGGCTTGTCCCTAGTTTGTAAGTTGCAGTCCAAGAGAGATTGATAGAAAATGTTCTAAGTGAAAACTCTTTGATAGGAAATTTCCTAAGTGAAAGGCCCTTTGAACTAGAAAATGTTGATGAAGCTCGTTTCCAAGTGGTCTATAGGATGATTGTAGAAAAACTATGGCATAAGAAATGGTTTGGTAACTATCTCAAGGACAAATAGATGAAAAAGGGAGACATAGTCCTGTATAGTACCAAAAATCACAAATGTGAGCTCAAATATAGAGGATTAGGACCCTTACAAGTTTCAAAAATCATGCCACAAGGTGCATTCATGATTTAAAACCTCGATGGTGTCGAAAAGGTGAGAAATTTTAATGGTAGCAAAGTTAAGCTGCGTGACAAACCTTTGACTAAAATTGCTTTGAAAAACTTGATGGCAAGAAATTTTAATGGTAGAAATTTAAGCGCTACTACAGACCTTTGACTTAAATTGCTCTATGAGAAATCCACCTCAAAAATAAGAAAAAACAAAAAATAAATGGAGCTTAAGAGAGAAACTTAAAGAGAGGCAAAACTGAGACTGGAAAAGTTACGTCAATGACAACTCATTGCCAATATGGCACAAGTCCTTGACCTTGAGGAGGAGAACTTGAAATCAAACTTGCTAGATTTTGGTTGAGAATGATTATTGAGAAAGGGTTAAATATAAAAGCTAGTTCTAGTGGACACTAAAGCTAGTTATAATCAAATTTCTCATGAGAGTTGGACTTCATTAGGATAATCTATGATGCCTTGCACAAAAGCAAATGTCAAAACTTTCAATTCATCAATGGTAGCGTGTTTAGGATCTTTTACAACTATCTTCCACATTGGGAATAACCTCTTGGAAGTTAGGTTTTCTGTAATAGCCATAGGTACAATGAAAAAAAAAGTTCTTCTTGGAATGGGATGGATGGGGCACAAGCACTACCTCATAGATTGTGAGTCAAGAATTGCAACCCTATAACTAGCTTCAGGGTAGGTCACAGTTCTCATGACAGATGAAGAGTCTAAAAAGAGGATAACCAAGGGTTATTTTTTCAATAAGGAATTGATACCTTGAGACCCTTCCTAGTTTAAAGCTACTTGAAGGCAAATTAAAGCCACAAATAGTGCCATATATTAAGATACCCTTACCTCTTCTTACCTTGGGTGAGAAAAATCCCATGATAAACCATGATCTCCCAAACCCTGCTCCACAAATTGTGAATATTAATGCCTCTAGCAAACAAACTAATGAAACTAACATAATCACTAACACTCATGCTCATGCACCATATACACAAGTGCCAACATCCCCTACAAGCACAAGTCAATGCTGGTGGGTACCCAAAAGCACACTAGTATTACAAGGATAGCATCACAACGTTATTATATGATATGGTACCATGGATATGCCGATTCCAAGAGGACCTAATTAACAAGCTCTAAGATCCAAGCTAGTGAGTAAGCAAAGGTGAAAATCTTACACCAAAGAAACCCCACAATAATTAGCAGCTCACACTCAGAAAGCTATTACATGGTGAGTAGAAGAGAAGATCTTATCAGCTCAAGGCTATGATGAAGGTAATAGATTACTTTGGCTCCCATAAAAGGAGAAAATAGAAGTGTAAGCAGCCTCAGATAGGTCTAATAAGAGATGGATACTTAGATCACTGTGCTTATAGCACAAGGATACTATGCAGGACAACAACCATTGTGGATACCATAAAAGGAGGTAAGGAGAAAATAAGTGTAAGCAGCCTCAGATAGGTCTAATAAGAGATGGATACTTAGATCACTGTGCTTATAGCACAAGGATACTATGCAGGAGGACAACAACCATTGTGGATACCTAAGATCTCAAGAATCTGTTCCATGCCTATCTATGACTATTCTGCCTGTCTCAAGAACCTACTAGTGCTTGAACTAAAGTTGAGGGAACCCAAGGAGGTCATAGTAATTGACTCCACATGAATCAACAATGGGGTAAAGGAAAGAGAGTAGAGCCAGCACTAAGTAAAGAAATACTTCTGACTTTGCTGGCTTCTACTTGAAAATCTTCCAACCTTCACCCAAAATCCATGTCACTCTGATCACCCAAGAGGAGAACAAGATGTGACCTATAAAGAATCTTCCATTGTAACCTTCACCCAAAAGCCAGGTCACTTTGATCACCCAAGAGGATAACAAGATGTGAAGAATCTCAATCCTCATCACAACTTGTAACCCCACATCCAATCAATATAAGCAAGCTTATGGATCTTGCAAAATGGGCAAGGAGTCAGTACAAACCCTTGTTCATGAATAAGGGGTGCTTGTAAACTAACATCACCTGTAATTCTCTAAAAAATGGAAAAGGGGTAAAGAAGGTCAAAGAAATCAACTAAAAAGAGTCAAAGAAAGCACAAGTGTTGGAGAATTTGAAGAAAGCAGTAGAAGAAGAAGAAAGCTGGGGTGATGGGGGGTAGTGTTGGAGTCTTTCCAGGTAGCTTTTTCTTTCTCATCTCCTACTGTCGTACACATTTTGCTATATTCTCTCAAATCTTCTCTACCATCTAGTGCTTGCATTACTTATACTAGCCTTGCTTGCACACTTTGCCTTTTGATCTTATTGATGAACTTATTTTTCCACACCGAATGCACTTCTATGAAGAAAGCATAATTTTATGTCTAGGGGTTGACTAACTTGATTGAATGTATGTTCCTATAATTATAGCTACATATAAATAATAAGAGCCTTGCGTAGCTATAATTAACATAACGCATGTATCTATATATATATATATATATATATATATATATATATATATATATATATATATATATATATATATATTGCATCAACTTTATAGCTTCTACATTCCAATAAATATAGCTACGTAAGGCTCTTATTATTTAAATTAAATAATTAAATATAATTATTCTTTAATTATATTTTCACAATATAATTATGAAAACGTGCATGCTGCTAATTCTTCATTTAAAAAAATACTACGTGTGCTGATAATTATTAGAATGTAGCGTAATGTTCTAATAAAAATATTATGTCAAGTAATAATAGACAACAACCTGCCGCGACCTGTGGCTATTGTAATGCTATAAGGAGATCCAACAGGAACTCATGGCTATCAACAAGGAGACATTTGCTAGCAGCGAATATCATAGAGCTTCACTATAGATCACTAAGGCCCAACATGCTACAACTTGGCATTTACATACATCAAGATCTGAGCATACCATTACTTCATAGAGTAATCAAAAGTTTCCATTGCCCTCCATGGAATTATCCATAATGATGATATTCTAAAGCACCTCATTCTCTTAGTGCTTGAAAGAAAAATCTTTTTTAGGGTCTCTTTCCCTATGTAGAGTGCAAACATGATCCATTTGTATAGTTAGGGTGTGGTTCACAAAGGCACCCACTTGTGAAATCTACAAACCTTAGTTGCATTACTAAGGACATTTTTGAATTTAAAACCTCATTACTAAGGACATTTTTGAATTTAAAACCTCATACTTGGAAAAGTATGCTACTATTAGCTTCTCAATAGAGACTCGGAATGAAAGTGATGTGGTAGTAGTTTAAAAAGACTTGTAAATTGTTGCTTTTTCCCTGTTAATATAAATATATACTTATTGTTCCAAAAAGAAGAAGAAGTATGCTACTATTAGCTTCTAGGAATTTTTTGTAATACAATAAAAAATACCCACGCGAGAAGATAAAGCCATTCATGTTTGGGGAAATATTGCACCTAATGTTCTGTCTTCTGTCAATTTCCATGCATTTTCTTTGAGTTGAATTATTGATTTTCATCATCATTCGCATATTAGAATTAGGCCATATTTGGAGTGCTTAAAAATCTCTGTACAATATTCCGTCTCAGAGAGAGCCCTAACAATACAACCAAACACTTAAAAAACAAATGCTAGTGGGTAAAAGCACATGCATGAGATCCCTTCTCGTTGCTCAAGGCTCCTTTGCACTCCACAAGCAAGATGAAGCCAAAATAGACTAAAAATGGATTATATCGTGGCCTATGTGTTCATACTTAGGTGCTTGTGAGTAAGTGACTGCTCACTGTCAAGGCCTTGTCCAATTGACCGTTTCCTACCATTTTGGCCATTGCTTGGGCACCTTCTCAAACCTCTTTGTGTTCATACTTAGGTGCTTGTGAGTAAGTGACTGCTCACTGTCAAGGCCTTGTCCAATTGGCCATTGCTTGGGCACCTTCTCAAACCTCTTTGGGCTCATGTCTAGCCTCCCCGGGTCTCACAAGTGACATTGTTTTTGCTTAGTGTGGCATATTTCCATGCAATTTTTAACCTTTTTTGGATTCCTTGGGCCTCACATGTGACACCATTTTGTACTTCACATGGCATGTTTCCATGCATTTGCGACCCTCTTTTACACCCATTAGGCTTGATTTTGGGTCGAAATCTAGACCCAACATGATGGAAATTTTGTAGGCTATATCAATAGTTCTAGACATTGTAAAGAACAAACCAATGTATGCTTTTTGTATTCACCAAACTGGTCTTCTTGGAATGAACAATCTATAGATGTAGAGTTTGGTTGTATTATTATACAATCTCCAAATAGGGAAGGAACTTTTAATAGATTATGACTTTGTGATACAATTTATAGAGTTTGGTTGTATTATTATACAATCTCCAAATAGGGAAGGAACTTTTAATAGATTATGACTTTGTGATACAATTTATATTTTTTATTTTGTAAAACTTTGAGAATGCAATTTAATAGGTTTTAGAATTTTAAAAAGTGTTTTAACACTAGGTGGTTGCAAGATAAGGGGCACCACTTTTGACAGCTGGGCGCCCTGATGATAGCCTGAAAACATGCATCTTCACAACTTAAAGGTCCAATCTCTTCTAGTTATGTTTAGAATTTAGTGGCATGCTATTTGGGGCACATTATACATATAGTGTGTTCAAATGGCACCCCCCTGATCGAAAATCCAATTTATTTTAGTGATTGTTTCATTGCATGGAAGTTTTGGTGTGTGCATTTTCTAACTTTCTTTACTGCAGTATATGTCACACATACAACGCTTAGTACAATTCTTAGTAATTCTGCATGTCAAGTCCAATTATTATCCCAATTCGTACATGAATGTAACATATTGCATAGAGCTTAACTTGATTTATTGGGATTTTTTTGGCTATTTAACTATTCTTTTATAAATATTTTTTTGCTACTTTATATTGTAAAGTAACTTGTGATTTTCTATTCAAGATCTTGGAAAATGTGAAGCTTATCATTGAAGATCCAACGGTGGGAAGTTAGACAAATATGTAGAATGTGGCCATATTATCTTTTAACGGTTGAATTTCTTTCGATCTTCTGTAGAAAATTCACTAAGTCTCTTAAAGCGCCTCTACAAAAGTTTAAGAGTTTAATTATATAAATTTTATACAACCCTCATTGCACTTTAATTTCTTGTGGATCAAAGTACTTGTCATGATTGAATTTAACAAAAACAATTGGAGTGAATTGGGAAGCCCATTTTCTAGCCATCTTAATCAAATTTGCATTGTTTGTCTGCCCAAAGTCTAAAACAAAGGATGCCTATTAGGCTTGGTGTTTCACCAAACCTAGAGAGTGCCATTTGTCAAGAAATTGAGCTATGGTAACATAGTCTTAGTCCTACATATACATGCCGACAGTAGATGGCACACTCAGGTTACACTCCATTAGGTGCATATCTTATGATGACCCCCCATCTTCACACGGTGCCGTTCATGCTTTTGTGGACCATGCATCGATGGTGACTGCTCATTGTGTGATATGGGAGAGTGGGATGATCCTTGGTTACAACATGTGTTGAGGCTAGAGCGAGGCGCATTACCTCCCACCACTTTTGATCCTCTCACACTACCTGAGGGGGCAATCATGATTCTTTGACAGATACTTTGATAGTGGGTGATGTTTTTACAGTCATTACCACAAGGAGGGCAATGAGGAGGAGGTGGACTACTATTTTGAGGTGCACTAGGCCCAAGTGCACCCTTGAGTGTCCTGTGATTGATGATTATGGATTCTCATTTGATGCCCACAACATGATAGTTGCAGGTCACTACTATGCGCAGGGTCAAATGCGTAAGGGTTACATTGAGTTTGTGCAATATGAGTGGAGCAAGGAGGTGATTATATACTCTTATCTAGTTCTTGCTGTGAAACTCATGCTTTGGTGAGTTAACAGTAATAAGAAGGGACGCTCCCCATGGTGGTCCTTAGCCCAGCACAAGCATGTGAGCATCTTGGAGACCCTCGGAGCTAGAGACTCTATGGATTGATATTGTAGCCTCCTCCCTCTTATTTGTTGTATCTACTACCCTTAATTTTAATTATTTTGTATCTTCTACCCATATATATTATGAGTTGGCTTTTCAGTTGTGCCCATACATTTTGTATCTTTCTGTTTATGGTTTGGGGGTAAAACTTTGCGAGTGAGTAGAACATCACGCTCGTACGATGTCTGATGTGCAAGTGAAACTTTACAACTGGGTCCATAGGGCTGCTACCCTCCACTCGCAAAGTTTCACCACCCCAGATGGGTGGGATGGTGTGTTGCCACCCGCTATTTTTGCATAGTGCCCAAGGGGTCCCCTATGCAAAAAATAGCGGGTTTGGGTGGGGCATCATTATTATATGATGTACGATGAGGGTGAAACTTTGCGAGCGGGTCTATGGGGCTACTATTATTTTACTCGTAAAGTTTCACCACCATCGGATGTCGGATGGGTGGGATGGCATATTGCCACCCGCTATTTTTTGCAGTGCCCAAGTGGTTCCCTATGCAAAGAATAGCGGGTTTGGGTGGAGCATCATTATCAAACAACTTCTGATGTGGGTGAAACTTTGTGAGCGGTTCCATGAGGTTGCTACCCCTCTCTTGCAAAGTTTCACCACCATTAGATGCCGGATGGGCGGGATGGTGTGCTACCACTTGCTATTTTTTGCATAGTGCCCAAGGGGTCCCCTATGCAAAAAATAGTGGGTTTGAGTGCGGTATCATTATCATACGGCATCCGATGCAAGTGAAAATTTATGAGTGGATCCATGGGGTGGCTACCCCTCTACTCTCACAAAGTAGACAGATAGCAGCCACCCACTATTTTTTCGCATAGTGCCCAAGAGGTCCCCTATGCAAAAAATAGCGGGTTTAGGTGGGACATCATTATCATATGGCATCTGATGCGGGTGAAACTTTGCGATTGGGTCCATGGGACTGCTACCCCTCCACTTGTAAAGTGTCACCACCATCGGACATCGGATGGGTGGGACGGTGTGTTGCCACCCACTATTTTTTGCATAGTGCCCAAGGGGTCTCCTATGCAAAAAATTGCGAGTTTGGGTGGCGCATCATTATCATACAAAGATGGCATCCGATGTGGGTGAAAATTTGCAAGTGGATACATGGAGCTACTACCCCTCTACTCGCAAAGTTTCACCGCCACCATCGGATGCGGGATGGGTGGGACGATGTGTTGCCACCTGCTTTTTTTTGCATAGTGCCCAAGGGGTCCCCTATGCAAAAAATTATGGGTTTGGGTGGGGCATCATGATCATACGACGTCCGATGTAGGTGAAACTTTGAAAGTGGGTCCATGGAGATTCTTTCTTTACACTCACAAAGTTTCACCACCATCGGACGTCAGATGGGTGGGACAGTGTGCTTCCACCCGCTATTTTTTGCAAAGTGCCTAAGGGGTCTCCTATGTAAAAAATAGTGGGTTTGGGTGGGGCATCATTATTATAAGGCATAAAATGTGGGTGAAACTTTGAAAATGAGTCCATAGGGCTGCTACCCCTCCACTCTCAAAGTTTCACCACCATCAGACACTGGATGGGCAAGACGGTGTGTTGCCACCTGCTATTATTTGCATAGTGCCCAAGGGATCCCCTATGCACAAAAATAGAGGGTTTGGGTGGGGCATCATTATCATACGGCATCCGATGTAGGTGAAACTTTGCGAGTGGGTCCATGGAGTTGCTACCCCTCCACTTGCAAAGTTTCACCACCATCGGACGCCGGAGGGACGGGACGGTGTGTTGCCATTTTTTTGCATAGTGCCCAAGGGGTCTCCTATGCAAAAAATAGCGGGTTTGGGTGGGGCATCATTATCATATGACGTGTGATGTGGGTTAAACTTTGCGAGCAGGTTTTTAGGGATGTTACCCCTCCACTCGCAAAGTTTTATCACCAGTGAATGCTGAATGGATGGGACGGTGTGTTGCCACCCGCTATTTTTTGCATAGTGCCCAAGGGGTCCCCTATGCAAAAATAGCAGGTTTGGGTGAGGCATCATTATCATACGGCGTCTGATGTAGGTGAAACTTTGAGAGCACGTCCATGGGCTACCACCTCTCTACTTGCAAAGTTTCACCACCATCGAACGCTGGATGGGTGGGACGGTGTGTTGCCATCCACTATTTTTTTTGAATAGTATCCAAGGGCTCCCTTATGCAAAAAAATAGCGGGTTCAGGTGGGCATCACTATCATATGATATCCAATGTGGGTAAAACTTTGCAAGCAGGTCCATGGAACTACTACTCCTACACTTGCAAAGTTTCATCACCATCGGATGGGTGGGATAATGTGTTGCCACTCGCTATTCTTTTGCATAGTGCCCAAGGGGTCCCCCATGCAAAAAATAGCATGGTACCTTGCATTTCAATCATACCATATTACATCTCATCACATCTATCCACATCACATCACATTCATCCACATCACATCCAATTACATCTATTCAAATCACGTCACATCCATCCTCATCACATCTCATCCATTCACATCTACCCATATCCACATCACATCACATCCATTCACATCTACCCCGAACAACATCACATCACATCACATCCATTCACATCACATCTCATCTATTCACATCTACCCCAATCCACATCACATCCATTCACATCACATCTCATCTAATCACATCTACCCCGATCCACATTACATCACATCCAATTACATCTATTCAGATCCTCATCACATCACATCCATCCTCATCACATCTCAGCAATTCACATCTACCCATATTCACATCACATCACATCACATCTACCCCGATCCACATCACATCATATTACATCCATTCACATCACATCTCATCCATTCACATCTACTTCGATCCACATCACATCACATTCATCCACATCACATCTATTCAGATCCTCATCACATCACATCCATCCTCATCACATCTCATCCATTCACATCTATCCATATCCACATCACATCACATCACATCACATCTCATCCATTCACATCTACCCCGATCCACATCACATCAAATCATATCCATTCACATCACATCTCATCCATTCATATCTACCCGGATCCACATCACATCCATTTAGATATCATCACTTTTAGTATGGTTTTTTACTTTTGATACCGATGGGACTTTTCTAAGTTTCTGCCAATTGCTTGGCCTAGTTAAAGGTATTTTTCTCGATGGATATTTTCATATTCTTTCTCAAATTTCTCAAAGTGAAATATATTCAATATTCTTCTTTTTGAGTAAAAGATTAATGGGATTTACAAAAATCAATTCTACCCATATTTTTTAATAAATTTAATAATGCTCAAATTTTCACTTTTGATAAATACTCATAATTTGAATTATGCCAAAAATTCATCTTTTACCATTTAATTTCTTGGATCTCAATTATCATGGGAATTCCTCTTTGCATAAAAATAAATTTATCAAAAATTACTCTTTTACCATGTAATTACTTGATTCTCAAATATCATGAAAATTTCTCTTTTTGCATAAAAATAAATTTACCCAAAAATTTTCTTTTCTTTAATTAATTATTTATGCATAAACGCTAAAATTTTATTTCCCATGAATTTGATGAAAATCATTCTTTTAGCATAGGATGTCCAATCCTAGAATATGGTAGGAAGTCCTCTTTTAGCATTATGCATAACAATAAGATATGTATTATTTTCTAATTTTTTTTCCATAGCTTCGCTGCTATTACTGATAATTTTTAATTTTTCTAAGAAGAATAAGACATTGTAATACAATTATGATAGAAGAACTATCCTTAAAATTAAATCCAAATTATGGAATTAAATCATAAATTTACCATAATTTTATTAACATAAAAGCGTAAAAATACTATTTTCTTAACCTCTAGCTTAACAAGCTTAGAGTTTGGTTTTGAATTAAGAATTTATCAGAGAAGCATTCTTTTTCTAAAGAATTAGCCATAGGAATGACTATTCTTTTGGGAGAGAGAGGTATACATAAAAAGTATTCTAAATAAGCATAAAGATTATCTTTTTGTAATTAATCATTAAAGAAAGCTTGATTTGTATTAAAAACAACTAATTAGAAACTTCTTAAGCTTGAGAGGGGTTGAGAAGTGAAATCATTTGAGAATATTAACAAAAACCATGAAATTCTTTCTTACCTCTAGATTTGGCTTGCTTCTTTATCTAGAAGTGAATCCCCCAACCAATCAATTGGTTTAGTGAGTTGAGAAGAAAGCTCCAAGAGTTGCTAAAGAGAGAGAGAAGCTCCAATAGTATCACTGATCATAATCCTCCAAAATATCCGGCTTGAATTCTAATTTCTAATCATTCCTTCATCGGTATACCTATGGCATCATTAGCAACCAGAACGCTCACCACCTGTTCACTTAGGGGCCTTTTCAATAGTTCCTAGCTCATAGCACACCACGTATACACATTCACACCATATACACAATCACGCATACACATAATCAAGACACTTGTATGACACATGCATATATGAAGTCGACATTACACAATCACGCATACGTGTGTATGTGCGTGCAAAAGAAAAGACAAAAGACATTGTATGTAAGATACACTTATTTAAGAGTAAGCACACCTCACCATGCATCCCACATGTTAAAATTTAATATTAAATTTTAATACATGGCACACCTCACCATGCATCCCCATATATTGAAATTTAATATTAATTAAAAATATATATGTTTGTGTTTATTTATTTTGTAAATGCACATGTATATATAGGTATATGTCTCTAAATATAATAAAACATAATATTATAGATAATATATACTTACATGTGTGTGAGATAAGAGAGAGAGAGAGAGAGAGAGAGAGAGAGAGAGAGAGAGAGAGAGAGAGAGAGAGTGTCTGTGTGCACGTGTGTGTGAGAAAGAGAGTGTGTGTTTGTGTGTGTATGTATATATGTATATATAAAAAATACATTAGAAAGTAAATTGCTTGCTCACCCCTCCCCGCCCACGCACACACATATATATATCTTCTAATATTCTATTATGTGCATGTGTAAGAGAGAGATTATCAATACATACACACACATATATATTATGTATGTATATATCTATAGGTATGTAAGCATGTATATATAAATATACATACACACACACATACATATATATATTATGTATGTATGTATGTATCTATAGGTATGTAAGCATGTAAATATAAACAGATCTATATGTATGTATCTATAGGTATGTAAGCATGTATATATAAATAGATCTATATGTATGTCGACACACACACATGTATGTGCATGTATACACACACAATACACAAACACATGCACATGAGACGCACACACATGCACACAAACACACATGTAGACACACACTCACACGCATCAACACACATGCACACACATAGAGATATGCACTCTTACAGGGACACACACACTTAAGTTTGCACATACACATACATGGTTATATATGCACACAAGTACACATATACATACAATCACATACACAAGTACACATATACATACAGTCACATACACAAGTACGTGTACACACACATGCATGCACATATGTATACATAGACATAAACACATACACATTTGCACATGGTACATGCACACACTCACACACACATATGCACGTGCACACACAGACAAAAAAAGATGTACACATGGATATATTTACATGCTCAAACACACGTACATGCACACACTCACATATGGATACACACAAAGATAACAAAAGACATTGTATGTAAGATACACTTATTTAAGAGTGACCACACCTCACCATGCATTGCACGTATTAAAATTTAATATTAATTAAATTTAATATTAATTAAATTTTAATACGTGGCACATCTCACCATGCATCCCCATGTATTAAAATTTCATATTGATTAAAAATATATATGTATATGTGTTTATTTATTTTGTAAGTGCAGATGTTAGCGCACCATTTTAGCCGTACCAAGGCTGATCAAGACCTGGGCAGGCTTTGCCATGTGAGTTGTCCTTTGCCAGCTGTTGCAACCAAACTTCCCTAAGAAAAACATATACCAAATGCTCCCTCCAGCATTCTGGCCATAAGACAGTCCTTTAAGAAAACAGGGTTTCTATGCAAGTTTACAGTTTGGAATGTGTGTTTGCATTAGTGCATGTGCAGGCGTGTACATGTGCGTGTGTGTGTGTGTGTGTGTGTGAGAGAGAGAGAGAGAGAGAGAGAGAGAGAGAGAGAGAGAGAGAGAGTTTTAACATTTAAGAGTATGTGCATGTGTATGTGAGAGAGAGAAGGTGTACATATGTATGTGTGAGAGAGAGAGAAGGTGTACATATGCATGTGTGTGTATGTGTATGTGTATGTGTGTGTGTGTGTGTGTGTGTGTGTGTGTGTGTGTGAGAGAGAGAGAGAGAGAGAGAGAGAGAGAGAGAGAGATTACATGTAAGATGCACTTATTTGAGAGTGAGCACACTTCACCATGCATTCCCACCATTAAAATTTAATCTAAATTTTAATTAATTCAAATTATGTGTGTGTGTGTGTGTGTGTGTGTGTGTGTTTGAGAAAGAGAGTGTATACATGCATGTACATGCATGTGTAAGAGAGAGAGAGTTTTTGTGTGAGAGTGTGTGTGTGTGATGACAGAAGGAGTGTTTTTGCATGAGAGAGAGAGAGAGAGAGAGAGAGATAGAGAGATAGAGAGAGAGAGAGATAGACTTTCTATGTGTGAGATAGTTTGTGTGAGAGGAGAGAGTGTGTGTTTGCACTAGTGCATGTGTGAGTGTGTACATTGTGTGTGTGTGTGTGTGTGAGAGAGAGAGAGAGAGAGAGAGAGAGAGAGACTGTATACATGTGTGTGCGTACATCTGCATAATCTGTGTGTGTGTGTGTGTGTGTCTAGAGAGAGAGTGAGATGGGGCATGCCTAGAGAGAGATGTTTATTTATTTTATAAATGCACATGTATATATAGGTATCTGTCTCTAAATATAATAAAACATAATATTATAGATAATATCTATACAAGATAAAGCAAGGGTGCCCACCGTATAAACCTAGTCTTTATGTGGAGAAAGGAGAGGGAAAACTTTTGAAAAAGAGAAAGGAGAATAATCCTAGCCTTTAAGTGGAGAAAGGAGAAGAGAAGACTCTCTTTGGGGGTTTATTTCCCACACGCCTAGATGCATTGAATTAATTGTCACCATCAAGTTATTTGCTCATTGAATGAGTTTCTTATAAATGTATATATAAAAAATACATTAGAAAGTAAATTGCCCACCCCTCCCCTCCCACACACACACATATATATCTTTTAATATTATATTATGTGCATGTGTAAGAGAGAGAATATGCATACATACACATACATATATATTACATATGTATGTATGTATAGGTATGTAAGCATGTATATATAAATATACATACACACACACACATATATTATTTGTGTATGTATGTATGTATCTATAGGTATGTATGTATGTATGTATCTATTTATATATATATGTATGTATATATGTATGTATGTTTGTATGTATGTATATATATATGTATGTATCTATAGGTATGTAAGCATGTATATATAAATAGATCTATATCTATATATGCACGCAAACACATGTAGACACACTCACACACATGGACACACGTGTATACACATAGAGATATGCACTCTTACATGCAAACACACGTAGACACACTTACACACATGGACACACGTGTATACACATAGAGATATGCACTCTTACACGCACATATGGGTGGTTGCAAGATGAGGTTATCTAGTTTCGTGTAGTGGGGGCCCTTAGTAGGTTTAGACTGAAAACATGCATTTTTTCAAGAAGAATAGCCAATCTCTCCTAGTTAGCCCAAGGAGTTTCACTTCAAGGTCTTCTAATGAAACATCATATGCAAAGTTGGGAACCTAAAACTATAATATGATCGAATATCCAATAGTTGCAAATCTCCTTTTCTTTGGGAAACAAAATTGTATACAGGCCTTGTCGGAGGTTTGGACATGTATACTGAATGTGAGTAAATTACCTATAACTTTTACATTATTACTCATATGATGTTCCCACTTTGCTTATCACAAATTCAAATAACATAGAGCTTAACTTGATTTATCGAGTAATTTTTGATGTATTCTACTATTTTCTATATTATTTAAAAGGCATTAGAATTATTAAAATACATACTATTTTATCCTCCCACCAC
The DNA here is from genome assembly GCF_041138505.1 of Cibotium barometz. Lineage (NCBI taxonomy): Eukaryota > Viridiplantae > Streptophyta > Polypodiopsida > Cyatheales > Cibotiaceae > Cibotium > Cibotium barometz. The sequence continues at coordinate 25,556,380 of NC_141070.1, forward strand.
ATCTACCATTTAAAATGCTCAATTTGTATGGATCTAGTGATGATTAGATTGGGGAAGATTAGCAGAATGTGGATCTAAGGTAAAATTACAAATGTAACAGTTAGATTTTTGTAGATTTACTTTGGAAAATTCGTTATGACTGTTAGAGGCCCATTAAATCAATTGTAATTTAATTCTAGAAATTCAAATATTGAATCTTTAAATCTAAAAACTCTAGGGATCAATATACTTGTTTCCATGAATTTATTAAAAAAAATTAGCTTAATTTGAGTATGGGAAGGTCCATTTTCAATCCTCCTAAGTGAAAATTCCCATATTGTGTCCACTCTCCTCTTTTCAAGTCTAAAACCAATCCTAGTTAGGTTTGGAAATCTAGGCTTGGTAAACTTCAAAGCCTAGATATCATGCCATGTGTGAGGCTTGGGTAGGCACAAATCTTATATATGCATGCCACTTTATGTCCACATCAGCTTCGAGAGGATCCACATGAGCACCTTGCCACCTCCACCCTCCATGTCAACATGGTCAACCTAGTTGACTTCCCACCTCATCATCATAGTCATCATTAATGCCACATCTTCTTGCCACCTTTGCATGCCACCTCGCACTTGCTGACATGGCTTGCCACATCATGGAATTGCCACATCAGCCATAATAGTGTCACCACATGTCAAGAAAATGCCACGTATCATGCATGCATGTGACACGTGGCACCTCCTTCCCACCTTCCCATTTTTTTCAAAAACATATTTAAAAAAAAGTTAATTTAGTATATTTTTAGTATTAAAAAAAAGAGAAATAAAATATAGACTTTTAAATAATAAAATATATATAACTTATTAATATAAAAGAATTTAAAATCACTAATTTTAAAGGATTATATTTTAAAATTAGATAAATAATATTCATTTTAAAGTTTATGTTATTTAATTTAAAAAGTTTAATTTTTTAAATTTAATATTTCTTGAAAACATTTTATGTGTAGGATAAACCCTTGAATAAAATCTAAAAAAATACATTATAAAAAGAAAATGTAGTTATATAATTATAAAACAAAAGATATATTTATATATTTAGTAATGATAAATATTTAGACTTATAAATATTTATTATTAATAATACTGATTTTTAAGTAGATAATAGTTTATCTTTAATTATCTTTATGTTTATCTTTATGTTTATCTTTATGTTTAATTATCTTTAATTATCTTTATGTTTATCTTAATTATCTAATCAATCTTAGATAGGAAATCCAATGAGATTTGAAGTGGATAACCTATTTTCCTATATAATCACACATCTCTAGTACTATCCCCCACTTATCTCTAGTACTATCCTATCATTGAGCCTTCATAAAATTTTCTCCCTTAGCTTCCTTGAGAATGGGTTCTCAAAGTCGTAGGAGTGGGAAACGGGATAGGACTAGACTTCCCCCCATCCACCAAGTTCAAGAGGAGGAGAGGAAAAGGGTAGCTCATGAGAGAAAGAGAGAGTGGAGAGCATGTTAAAACGAGCACCACCTTCCGTTTGGCGCGATGATTCAAGGCTTGCTCCTCGTCTTCCACTTCCTCTCCCTCTACCCTTTTTCCCCCCACTACCCCTTAGTTTAGATAATCCACATGAACTCGCCCTTCCTAAGCCCCCTTCTCTTCCACAAGAATCCACCCCCCCTCCTTTGGGCGCCCATAGTGTGGATAGGAAAGAACTATCAAAGTTAGGGGCGCATCATCGTGCCCATGCAATCTTCCAATCCTATTTCAAAGACCTCATGCCTTCATCACAGGCATGCATGCTTGATGCTTTGATCGATCTGCCCAACATGGTCAATTGCATGGCGCTTTCTGACATTGGAGGTCAAAGGGAGTGGAGAGCTGGCATGGTAGTGCTACAAAGTGTTTGTTCTTCCTATACAGTTAACAAGAAGAGGAACTTTGCGGATGCTTTGGCTACTCAACGGGCTATTGTGGTAGCTTTAAGTAGCTCCCAAATGAAGGGTAAGGTGAGTGCCACATCTCGCATCCTTTCCATAGCACCATGCGCACTTAGAGTTGGGTCTATTAGACGGCAAAGTTTAGATGCCAATGAGGTTGGTGCTTTGTGGGCAAGCAGTGGTTGTGTAGCTAGGCATGATCGCCTACTAGATGAAACCACTAGAGCCTCGAGAAAGTTTTTAGGAGGAAAATTATCGTGCCTCGCCAGTTTTCAAGAAAGCTTTGCGTAAGAGAGTGATAAGAGGAGTGTTCATTGAGCATGGTGCTTGCTTTCTTGAAATGACCCAAACAAGGTTGTATTCTCAGTTTGTGGCATCATATCCAGAGCTTAAAATTAGGCAAAGGTCATTTGAGGAGTGTAAGCCTTGGTTTGTGACAGGTACTCACGACAGCGTGACACATGTTGTTGTCACTACTATGTTGAGTTCCAAATTTTTATGATGTGTTCCATTCTCTTAGTGGGCATAGAGAGTTGCCTCATAGTCCTAGTGATTTTATGCACTCTCTTTTGTGCACACACACGGAGGATGCCCATTTCCATAGGATGCCTTGTGTGGAGAGCAATTGCACATCATGTGGTTCACTTGCACATCTACAGATGGTAGATCTTGATGCAAGTGACCAAGAGATAGTGCCACGGCGATGTTATAAGTATGTGACACACTAGCTCCAGAGTGGTGGTGGACAGTCCAAGAAGTTGCAGCTTGTGGACAAACATACACCACGTTGTCACTTCACAGCCACATTTAGGGAGCAGATCTACCCCTATATACGTCACAGTCATTGTGCCAAGTGGCAGTTCCGAGCATGCGTGGCAGAGTTTCCTATTTGTGTGGTCGTCTCTGTGGTTAATTTTGCAAAGAACTACACGTTTACACCTTTTTAGGAGATACAATTTGAGTATTACTTCTCAGAGTAGGTAATGGTTATATTTCATAATATTTGTTTCGTGTTTGGGCTATATTACTTATTTGATTTTTTGTATCCTAATCGTCTCTCTTGCTTACCTCACCAGGTTACTATTATGGTCTGCATTAGCTATCGTCATGCAATGGCCGACGTAGATGGGATAGCGACGAACGAGTACCCTCAAGGCTCGTGTCATTATTTGAGAGTATCATTTCTATATCAATGATGATCGTTCCTTCAAAGATGTGGGCCATGTGGTTGAGTGGTGCTCCCAATATTTGTGTGGGAGTGTAGCATCATCATATCCCAAACGTGATGCTCGGATTGTCATGAGATTTTTTTAGCATGTGGATGGTGGCATGATTGACCATAGAGCCTCTCATGATTGGGACACAGTACCTGGCACCTTGGACTTACATTCTTGGACTTACATTCCATCAGGGAGCACATGCATGGCGACCCCCACGATTTGCACACGACGGTTTGCATGCTTCTATGGAGCATGTATGGATGGCGATTGGTCACATTGTGCCTCGAGAGGATGGGAAGATGCATGGATATAGACATTCCTCTCCCTCGAGCATCCTTCACATCCAGTGTTGTCTGATGAGCACACAGGTCCTGTGTTCATGGCCAGCTATAATGACCTGACAGATTTGCTACAGGAGGGTGATGAATTTTCTACAGATTTGCTATAGGAGGGTGATGTATTTGCTATTATTGCCAGTGAGGGAAATAGCAAGGGAGTAGACTACTATCTGATGACTTGCACTAGGCCAAAGTGCATCCTTGACCAAGATACAGCGGATGATGATGGGTTTTCTTTTGACGCCCATAGCATGATTGTGGCAAGCCAGTTCTACGAGCAGATTTGTCTTGAGTTCCAGCAGTGGAAGTGGGAGTTAGAGTCATTTCAGTTCTCTCATCTAGTGGTTGCTACCATGCTCACTCTTGATCGAGTACAGAGCCGAAAATAGAGTTCTCGCCCGCGTTTTCAGCTTTGAGTGGATGACCATGAGAGCATTCTAGAGCATTTGAGAGCTAGAGAGGGTGCTGCTGACTAGATCTCTATCTTGATAGTGACTAAACTCAAACTAGCTAGGTTACCTCACTTACATTCTACTTAGATTTATTGGTTGTGACTAACCTCAGAATAGCTGGGATAGCTCATTTTCATTATGCCTTGATCTTTTGAGTTAGTGGCTAAACCCAGAGTGGATGGGTTAGCTCACATTCTGATGTTCTAAATCCCGTCTACCCCATGCCATTGTACCCAAACATGCTCCGATGGTGACTAAACTTTGCGAGCATGTGGGGGGGATCCACTCCCATGTGGGGGGGATCCACTCCCATGTGTTTGAAAAGTTTGGTCCCCATTGGGGTATGTTTGGGTTAGCAATTAGTGCCCAGTGCAGAATTTTCAAGTCTTAGTGCTTGACAGGCCATGGAAAATCCCGCTCTTCCCTTTACCATTGTACCCAAACATGCTCCGATGGTGATCAAACTTTGCAAGCATATGGGAGGGACCCACCCCCACATGCTTGCAAAGTTTGGTCACCACATCGGAGTATGTTTGGGTTAGCAATTAGAGCCTAGTGCGGATTTTTCAAGTCTCTTGGTATTTGAGAGGCCATGGAAAATCGCGCAATTCCCCATACCATCGTACCCAAAGATGCTCTGATGGGTAAGGAAACTTTGCAAGCATGTGGGGGGATCCACCCCCACATGCTTGCAAAGTTTGGTACCCATCGGAGCATGTTTGGGTTAGCAATTAGCACCCAGTGCTGATTTTTCAAGTTTCTTGCCTCAACGTGCACGTCGTCCACCAGTCAGAGATGGCGATATTGTGGATGACGTGCATGTCGAGGAGGCTCTACTGGTTGTGGGGCTCATCAAATATCTGCGGGGAGGTCTACCTCAAAGGCAGGATCATAAGCTGGTGCTAGTGTCCTCACAAGCTCACGAGTCCCATAAGTTGTTGTAGCCCTCTCCCTCTCTCTACGTCCTGCTACTGCAAGACGTCTCTACCTGTAAACCCAAAATTTGTAATCGGCAATGGTACATGCCTGTCACTCTGCGGGTGTAGCTCCTCTGCATGCTGGACATGCTGCTCGAGAAGCAGCACTGTTGCTAGCACAATCACCCAAGGTGTCACTAGGACCAACACCACCCACACGCTTGTGTGCTATGAGCTGGCTCTCGTGAAGCACTCTCTGGTATGAATCAAAATTGTGTGCACTCCACTCAATCTCTGGAGGCACCTTAGGCTCCTGATCTCTGTCTCATCAACGACATCAAGTCCTAAGTCAGTAGCTAAGGTATAATCAAGTGGCATGCCAATCCTAGCATCTACTCGAGCAAAGCCTGGGTGAAGATCGTCAATGCCCAAAACTTTGTATGTCGCTAGGTCGACACGTGCTTGGCAAGAGGAATATGCCGAGAAGTGTACTAGCTCCTAGGTGATGCAAGACAAATGGAAAAAATGTCCACATCCCAGGGTATATCCACCAGTACTCTCAATGTCCTCAAGGCATAGAGCGCAGCAAGCGTCACGGAGGAATGGTGGTGTATCCTGAGGGAGAGGTCATCGAAAAACCTCTATAAGGCACTGTCATGTCTGAAGATCTACGGAACTCCCAAACATGCAACATCAACTGCTCTGCCCTATGCTGTGCAATCCACTCCATAATCATGTGCTACTCTGCCTCAACTCTAGAACTCTCTACCTCAATTGAGCCTACTAAAAAAGTAAAGCATACAAACAATTGATTAGTCTATCTCATTAGGTATTACTTAAAGAAATTTATTACTTTAGACATTAATTATAACTCTTTTACGGACAAGAGAAACCTACCTATTAGATGTCAAACTTTCTTGCATGGGATGCCATTGTAGTGGCTGCCTCTACCGTTTGCAATGCAGCTCTAATGCGATCAATCTCCACTCTCACCTCTATTAACTCTTGAGTGAGTCTCTCACTGGTAGGTGTGGGACCCTACGTGACATAATCAACCATGCCGCTTATTTTAAAAATATAGAAAAGTACATGTAAACAAATGACTATGAAATAAATTAAGAAGTAATAAATATGTATAAATACCTCGACATTTGTCTTCGGTATTGATCGTGAGAACAAGTGCACCACGTGTTGGATGCTCTCCGTGGTACTTTGTACGTCGATACCCACCTGGGTACCACAAGTGCCTTGACCGTTGACAAAGGCACAAATGTAGGATTTGTAGTAGCTACACGAAGGGCTGGTGGAGGCCGCCTACCCTGGTCCTGGAGATGACCTTGGCCCCTAGCACTGCCACCGGGCCGATGGCTAGTGTAATCCACCTCCTCCCCTAAGACAAACTCCGTATATAATTGGGAAGTATATGGGATAGTAAGGGGCTTCCCCGGTCCAGGCTGCATCCCACGACGGCTATTAAGGAAAAGGTCTAAGTAGGCTTCATCCCTAATTGGACCAAGATCACAGACCTGACGATATGTCAGGCCATGTGACACAAGAGCAGTACGATGGTGGGCTATCCACTCATCTACATAAACAATATCGTGAAGGCTATGAAGGGATGATGGCATCAGCTCCAAGTTCGACACGATATGTAATGTAGACGATGTGTCTCTAGCACTCCTACGGATAGCCGCTAATTCGTGTTCTATCCCTGTGATGAGGTCCACAATAGACGAGTAGCCCTCCTCGCGTGACTCCATGCTAGAACCTAAGCCTAACACAAACGGGCACGTCAATGTGAAAGGTTAATGTGAAAGGTCCAATGCTTAAGTAGCACTAATGAAGCTATAAAATGATACTAATAAGCCCACTAATTGGTAATCCAAATCAAGAGAGCAAGGAGAGTGAAAACGACATGTGAGAATGAGGCAAAAAAAACTTTCCGGTTTTATAGCCTCGATCGAGGTTCGGTGGCATGCAATTTAGGGTTTGCAAGATCAATGCTCTAGATGTACGCATGGTTTTAGGATTAGTGAGACAAACAGCCAAGATATGCGTTTGATTTTAGGGTGGTGGGCGATCGACAGCTGCGATTTGAATTAAGTATCTCATTCGAGATACATGGACGCCTTAGATTTTGAGTGAGTACCACGATCGAGGTATGTTTGAGGCTTGAGATTCACTTCATACGTCGATCAAGATATATAAATGGTTGGGATCGCATCTTCAAATGTGTGCGAATGGACGGGTTGGATTGTGTAGATGTATCTCGATCGAGGTTTTTCAACAACTGCTTTGATTTCATCTCGGTATCTCGAACGAGATTATATGTGGATGAATGAGATCACATTTCTATACCTTGAACGAGATTTGTCAATGGTCGAGATAATATTTCCTTATCTCGTTCGAGATATGTGGACGGTGGGGACGGCATCATTGAATATGCTGAATGTAAATCTAAGCAGGCATGTCAAGGGGGATCCACCATGGCATTGACGTGGATCCAAGTGGCATGCATATATCGATCGAGATAATGTGGTGGCGGTGACATGTACTAGTGACATGGATGGTCACTTGAAACTCGGACCTACTGGCATGGCCTTGTTGGTATCATGTTCGAGATATGGTGCTTTAGGCTCGGGAGGCACGATCGAGGTACTCCGCCCAAGTTGTGTCGATGTCCCAATTTTAGAGAGAGTGAATAAAAGTGACTACTCTCATCTTGCAACCACCCACACACACTCAAGTTTACACATAAACATACATGCGTATATATGCACACAAGTGCATACATACATACAATCACATACATAAGTACATGTGCACGCACACACATTTGCACATGGTACACACACGCACTCAAACACACATATGTACATGCACACACACAGATAAAAAAAGATGTACACATGGATATATTCACATGCTCAGACACACGTACATACACACACCCTCACAAATGGATACACACAAACACAAACATATACACCACTTATACACACTCACACCACTAGCGCATACACATAATCACTATTTTTTCAGCTGAGACTCTTGAAGTAAACTTTTATGCTAGTTTCAACTTGACTAGCTACTCTTAAATTCATGTTTTGTTCGGTTTGGATTCCGGAATCCAAGTTGTGAATTGTTTCTTGAAGGGGCCTGCCAACCTGAGGTTTCTCGAAACACTTCTGGAGTAAATTTTCCTTCGTCTATCACGATAAGTTTTCTTAATCTTATTATTTATTTTCAAACCATGGCATCACACTCTTAGTTTGTTCACTCCAAGAAGAAGTCCAAAACCTCAAAACATGCATCACCTTCTCAAGTTGGTGATGTAAGTGAAAGGTTGGGTGCCTCATGTTCCTTGACTCCTCTCTTGTAAAGCACCACCCATGAGTCCAAAATTTGCAGAGACAAAATAGCTCAACTCACCAAGTGGTATGTTGAGGAGAGAGCTCCTTGCAGCTAAACAATTTCCAGGAGGAAGCCAGGTAATGCCAACAAGGGAAAGGTTGTGTAAAGGAAAGCGTCTTCTTATGGTAGAACATTTTCCATAGGAAAGCGTCTTCTTATGCCAACAAGGGAAAGGTTATAGGAAAGCGTCTTCTTATGCCAACAAGGGAAAGGTTGTGTAAAGGAAAGTGTCTTCTTATGGCAGAACATTTTCCACAGGAAAGCCAACCCACACCATCAAGATGGATAAGTCATAAAGGTAAGTGCTTGTCAAATGAGATGGAAGCTCATGTGCCCAACAAGGCGCCAAAACCTAGAGTGGCAACAAGGGTTCTTTTGAGGGAAAGATTAAAAAAACTAGGTAAGGGCCTGGTTGAACCTTGACCATAGGAATGCTTGGCCTTTATAAGCAAGTAGTTGAGACTACTGCTCCCTTTTTTCTCGTGACTAAACACAAAGGTTCGTCAAGTGTTGCTAATGAATTTCAACATGGTGGACGTATCATAAATGTAATGGAACAGGCATCAGAGAAGATATATTTTCTTGTTGAGCGTGAATCAGAATAATCCCAAGTTGTTATCCTCCTTCTTCAAAAGGGCTTTGAGCTACAAGAGGTCAATCCCCTTAGCACACAACAACTTTTTGAAGATGCGCTATGAACAAGAGGCTTAGTAAGCTAAATTCCTCTTCATCTCCTAGTTACTCAAACTGTAATTTTCATGCTCTTTTTATGAGTTTCTATTTTTTGGTTGATTTTAGAGTTTTGGTAAAGAATTTTTAGATCACATAATAGTATTTTTGGTGATCCAGATTCTACAAGTAGCTCTAATGAAGATGAAGACATGGAAGAAGATATGGACACAGAAACACAAGGTTCAACCAAAGAGGAGCCACTTGAATAAGAAACTACTCCGCTTCAAGCTCATGTAGAAGATACAAGCAAGAAAGGTTGTAAAGGCTCAAAGAAAAATAAGGAGAAAGTGAAGCACTGGCCTTGAAGGAATTTCATGATATCAACAATAAGGAGAAGAAAGAGGAAGAGGAGCAAAGCGATGAAGAGAGCTAGGCTAAGATTGTGACTTCAGGTCTAGGCACACCCTTACCAACTCCACGAGATAAGACTTCAGATAATGCTATCCAAGAGATGTGAAAAAAGACAAAGACGGTTGATTCTTTACCTTGTAAGCTGCCTATATCAGTTGTATTGATCAACGTCTCATTGATCCCCAAACAAGAAAAAGATCACTTTAACTGTGAAGTGTCAAAATGAAGCGCATGTTTCTAACCTCAAGCTAAAAATGAACGCAAAACCTACAACCATGGTGCTACCGCTACTTGTTTTGGTGGACAAGTATCAATGTCCTACCAAGGACTCATGGTATGTTCTAGGTGGAACCCACACATTGCTTGTAAGAAAATAACTTTGTCAAGAATACGACCATATTGAGAGTTGAAAGATAGCTCTTTGTTGGGCTTATATAGGTTTGACTGATAATGATGAGTGTATAATTTTATCCATGGATCACGACATTGACTCAGATTATCGCTTGCAAATGACTTTCCTTCAAAAAAATTAGGTTCTTTCGTAATGAGTGGATCAAGCAACAAAAAGAAGGCTGAAACATTGATGAGAACTTTCAAGTCACACTTTGTGAGAGATGTGGTCTATACGTACAAAAAAAGAGCTCATGTGGTGTTGACCAAAAGCCAAACATCAAGCCTTATGATGATCATTTTTTTCAATTGGCTTTTCGTGATGGGGAGATCTACGAAATGCAAGAACAGATTTTTGATTTTTGGGAGCAAGGAAAGTTGAAAGGTCAAAGGATGTTGAAGATTCCTTCAAGCTCTCGTGGGAAACCCAAGGCACATGAAACCATAAAGCCTCTTCTTGAAAACATGAAGATAACTCCCTAGAGAGATCACTGCAAGGAATCAATGATACATCTCTAATAATGAGAATTCTTGCATGTGTGAAGGCCGACAACATCTCCTTGGAAGAGTGGGAGCATAATTTGAAAGGTATATTTCTGTACTTTTCTCTCATTTTCACTTGATGACTTGTTTTTAGCTTTTTAATGAAAATAGCTTTGTCTTTGTTAGAAAAAATCTTATTTGCACATGCAAAGAATTATGATAGAAAAGCTAAACTGCAATGATTGGGATGGAGTTAGGAAATACCATCTCGATTCAAGTAACCGAAAGGAGCTTAAGATATTCTCGTTTCATTTTCAAAAATGTGTAAGTGTTTTTTCTCCCTTTTCTAATTTAAGTATGTCACGGTTTGTCCGTCCATCCTTCTGTGGTTAATTGGGGACACCTAATTACCACTATGTTCAAAGCATGGCACTTGGGTGATTCCAGATATTCCATGTGTAGGACATATGAAATTAGGGATAGCTGGAACTAAGTGTGGATTTATTACTTATGTGATGTTAGACTTGTAGCATGTGTTGCTAACTCGTAGTGTGTTTGAATGGACAACCTTGTAGGTTGGTGAGATTGACGTGATGGCGGCGATATGGTGCGAGCTATTACCGGGATGGTTCTCATTTTGAAATTTTTGTCGTAGTTTTTACTACAAGATTTTGTATTTGGTCGCCCCATTTTAATGTATCAGAGCGTGGACCTATTGAGCCGCCCACTTTTGTTGTATTGGGCATGGATTTATTTATTTGCATGTGAATTAGCCCTTGGGGTTCATTTTGTAATTATCCTTTAGTATTTAGATAGGAACACTTTACCTAAGCTTGTGTTAAAAGCAACCCCCATTTTTGTAAAGGGCAAGCCCATGCATAAGCGTGTATCTATTTTTGGCTTATGGGCTATTTTTTATTAATAAAGTATAAATACTCAAGAAGTGAAAGGAAGCCGACACTTCTTGAGGGGGGATAGATTGCACCCACAATGATTCTCTCTTGTGTTTTTATGCTATGTTATGTTTTTATGATATTTATTAATTTTTCGGTTATGGTAATTTGATTGAAGTGATTTACTAGTTAGTATTTGGTTGGACGGTGTGTCTCCCCACATGATCCTAGTGGTTTCAGTGGTATCAGAGAAAAGGGGGGAGATAAGGTGAAAAATATTGAGAAAAATCAAAGGGAGGAAGGCTTGCAAAAGAAAGAGAGAATGTACGTGCAATTTTATGGTTTCTGTGAAAGAAGAAAAATTCAAAAAATTCAAGGGAATTGGAGGCTTGGTTGAAGGTTTATTCTTCAAGTTACATCAAAGAAATATCAAATGGATAAAAGCTTTACTCAAATCTTTAAACAACATATAATACTAAGCTTAAGACAAAGCCTAAGCTTAGCTTAAAAGCTCTCTACACGTCGCTAATCCCTGCCTGTTAGGCTAGCACGCGGCGCATCATCCTTTACTTGGGAAAAATTCAGCTCTCAATTCAGCAACCGGATCAAACATATGTTCCGTCAAATGCGTCCGACATGTTCTCTTGCACAAATCCTATACCCTGTCTGAGAGGTTTTGTGGAAGATCCAGGCATTTGAATTTGCAATGGTGGAGAAAGCTCTGCAAAAATCAAGGGTGAAGAAAAATTACATATTTTCTTTACTCAAAAAGGTCTAAAAAGATAAGAGGAGATTCATACGCAAAGCTTCTTCAACCCAAAACTTCATCAAAATTAGCCCGAATTTGGCCCGGCTTTGAACAAGAAATATTTTTAGTTTCTTATTCTGGTTCAGCTTAGAAAATTACAACAATTCAAAGTTGCGGGATTTTCAAATTTGTTTATTTTACACCTTCCCAAAGCTTAAATTCACTCTCGATTCTCAATATTTTTTTCTACTGGTGGACGACCTTCCGACGCTTCGAGACTACTTCAAGCACTTTGGTGATTGCATTGTGGATGGCCACACTGCTCTTCTAATCACCACGGGATTCAAAATCTTCAAAATCATTACCACGAGCGAAAAATCATATAAGTATTTCTAGCTTTTTCCTATCTTTATTTCTTTTTAAGCATTCATGGTTGCACACCCAATATGAAATTACCTTTTTCACAGATTCACCTGTCTTTAAAACAATCATTTAATGAAATCATAGTGTCACTAATCATAATTCTCCAAAATATCCGATTGAATCCTAATTTCCAATCATTCCTTCATCGGTGTACCTATGGCATCATTGGCAACTAGAACGCTCACCACCTGTCCACTCAGGGGCCTTTTCGATAGTTCCTAGCTCATAGTACACGGCAATATATTCACTTATAAAAAATCAAAATGGAATCTCCGTTGAAGGTCAGCAAGATCAACCAACAGATCCATATAAAAGAGCCATGGACTCATCCGTTGAGGACCAGCAAGGTTAATCAACCAGATCCATGCCCGAATTCAGAAAACAACTCTTACTCCTTGTTCCAATATCTTTCACGACGCACGTGTGGGTATCTTTGGTGACCCAGAGCCTGAGCATCGTATGGTCAGCACCCTCTAGGATCCTTCGCAGGTCACCTAGCGCTTCACTCATAGGCCGCTTCCTTGGTCCCCCATCCACCGTACCGGAAGCTCACCATTTAAATGGAACCGAGGCTGGTCAAGACCTTGGCCGACCTTGTTACGCAAGACATCCTCCATTGACTCTCCGTCAGCTGTTCAACTTTATCAGTTAGGTCTCCACAACCTCATTCACCAGACGGTCAAAATGCTTCCCCAGCATTCTTGACATAAAACAGTCATTTAAAAACAGGTCATAAATACAGTTTCTATAATGAACTCTCGTCTTTCCACATTGCTCCACATCAATTCACATTATTTAATCCACATCCATTTCATATGTATTCCCATTCTCATCCAATCACATCATTTTCATCTCATCACATCTTTCCTCACTTCCACTCGCATCTACCCATATCCACATCTCATCACATCACATCTCATCCATTCACATCACATCTCATTCATTCACATCCATCCCGTTTCACATCCATTTCACATCACATATCATCCATTCACATCTATCCCAATTTACATCACATCCATTTCACATCACATCTCATTCATTCACATCTCGATTCACATCACATCACATATATCCACATCATATCTCATTCATACACATCTCAATTCACATTATATCACATCTATCCACATCACATATCATCCATTCACATCTATCCCAATTTACATCACATCTCATTCATTCACATCCCGATTCACATCTCATCACATCTATTCACATCACATCTCATTCATTCACATCTCATCACATCTATTCACATCATATCTCATTCATACACATCTCAATTCACATCACATCACATTCTTACACATACACATCCACATCCATTCTTCACATACACATTCACATACACATCCACATCCATTCTTACACATACACATCCACATCCATTCTTCACATACACATCCACATCCATTCTTCACATACACATCCACATCCATTTACTTCCCATCTCACCCTTTCACATATCCTCTCTTCTCATTCTCATCTCATCATTCACATCCACATCTATTTACTTTGCATCTCATGCACATTCATTTTCATTACACCACCTCCTATCACATCCCATTTACATCTTATCACATCCATTCCACATCCTATTCCCATTTTGTAGCTTTTTCTACTTTGATAGCGATAATGGGACTTTTTCTAAATTTCTGCCAATTGCTTGGCTTAGATAAAGATTCTTTTTCTCGACGACTATTTTCATATTCCTTCTCAATTCCTCAATTGAACTATATTCAATATTCCTCTTTTGAATAAAAGAATTCATGGGATTTACAAAAATCAATTCTACCCATATTTCCACTTTTGATGAATAATCATAAATTGAATTATACTAAAAATTCCTCTTCTTCCCATTTGAATTATACTAAAAATTCCTCTTCTTCCCATTTGATTTCATGAATCTCAATTACCATGGGAATTCCTCTTTTTGCATTTAATTATTTGCATTCTAATGTCATTGGAAATCCTCTTTTATCATCAAAAATTTCTCATAAAATAAATTCATCTAAATTAAAATACCCATTAACTCAATATGCTAGAAATTTTTCTTTTCCCATCAAAATGATTGAATTCCAAATGTCATAGGAATTCCTCTTTTACCATTTAGATATTTCTCATAGATAAATAAATTTGTGTAAAATTCATCTTTGAATTTAAATAAAATATCCAATAATTCCAATGAGGAATAAATTAATCATTTATCTGAATATTCTGATCTTGATAGATTTCTTGAATTTTCTTTTTACAATCCGTGTGAATATAAAACGATAGAAATTTCTCTCTTAGAGTATTTAATTATTCATTTATCAAATACTCATAGAATTTAAACACAGAATTAAGAGAATTCTAATCTTGATATAAAAATTCTTTATGCATCTATTTATGCATAAAAATCAACTTCAATGGGAATAACCTTTTTATATTAAAAAAATCCTTTTATGCATAAAATCAAATTTGATAGGAATAACACTTCTTTAAAAAAAATTTCTTTATGCATCTATTTATGCATAAAAAAATAATTTTTATAAGAATAACGCTTTTAATAAAAAAAATTATTTATGCATATTTCTATGCATAAAAATTAAATTTAATAAGAATAACACTTTTGTAATAAAAAAATTCCTTTATGCATCTTTCTATGCATAAAATCAAATTTAATAGGAATAACACTTTTGTAATAAAAAAATTTCTTTATGCATCTTTCTATGCATAAAATCAAATTAATAGGAATAACACTTTTATAATAAAAGAAATTCCTTTATGCATCTTTCTATGCATAAAATCAAATTTAATAGGAATAACACTTTTGTAATAAAAAAATTCCTTTATGGATCTTTCTATGCATAAAAATCAATTTTAATAGGAATAACACTTTTGTAATTAAAAAAATTCCGTTATACATCTTTCTATGCATAAAATCAAATTTAATTGGAATGACACTTTTGTAATAAAAAAATTCCTTTATGCATCTTTTCATGCATAAAAATCAACTTTAATAAGAATAACACTTTTATCATAAAAAATTCTTTATGCATCTTTCTATGCATAAAAATCAAATTGGTGGGAATTACTCTTTTGGAATAACATAAAAACAAACTTTCTTTTCCAAAAAATTCTGGAAAATTTTACCATAACCTCCTTTGTATGGCTGACCATTTCTCAGTTTTATCATTCTTTATTTAACTTAAATTAACCCAAATTAGATTTATAGAACTCTTGTCTACACAATTTTCTAAAATCAAGAGAGTAAACAATAAGAAGATTTTAATTAATCACTTAGTTAATCTTTCTAGGATTAAGAAGGATTAGAATGTAAAGAAGAGAAGGGAGTGGCCTTTTCATCAAAGGCATAGCATTCGAAATTAATTCAATCATACGCAATTCATAAAAATCAAGAAAACCATAGATTTTTCATTAAAATTTGTTAACAAAGTAAGAAAATTAGCTTACATGGAGCTTGTAAGCTCTCCTTTGGCTTGAGGAATTGAGGGTTCTACTCTTGTTTGAAGCAAGAGTGGCCACCAATTCACTTTGGAGAGGATTAGGCCAAAAACAATTGAATTATTAAAAAAATTCAATGTAGATGGCTCAGGACAAGAGTAGAGTAATAGTGCATAAACACCATTAAGCTTTTACAAAGGGGGAGGCTTCTATTTATAGGAAAAAGTGAGCCTCTAACCAAGCAAACTGATTCTAGAATTTTCCAGATCAGTTTGGTAAATTTTTGACCATTTTTGGGTCAGTTCAGCTTACTTTTTGGATCTAGTTTTGAAATAGGAGAGAGGAGAGATAAAAATCTTATTATTTTTGAGTTTAAAACTCCTCCACACATGTGAAATAGGTGCCTTCTTTGAAGAGCCCCCTTCTCCTTACCAAGGTGTCAAAAATGTATCATTATACCCAGAATATGATCTCATTTTTTTAAAAGTAATATTCATAGTTTTTTACTAATAAACCTTGTACTCAGTCAACTCTTCATCTAATGTGAGCATTTACTCATTTTTGGGGGGTTTTTCTTTTATTCTTTAATTTATCTTCTCCCTACACTTGGATTGATCCAATTGGCCCATAGGAACCTTAATTGGACCATAATAAAAAAATATGGACCCTTAGGCTAACGTCCTTTATGCCTATTTACAATTAATTTCAATTGCACATTGGAAAGTTCTTTTTGGATTTTTGTTTTAGGGGAAACCATTTTAGACACCAGGAGGATTTTTATATCCAAAAATATCTCAATTTTGGATTACCTCCCTCTAGACATTTTCTCTCTCTAGGCTAAAACAGGGTAAAATAGGATCTTTCTTTTATTTCAGAGAGGGGAATAATTATAAGATCAGAAGGGGAGGTTCTTACACCTATACACCTCAAAAGCTAGAGGGAGGAATCTTACATCGATGTAAACCCATCCCAGATAATACTTCTTCCACCCTTTTACATGTTTCTTGGGCATCATAAGCTGGCTGCATTTTATAAGCAAAACACACATATTCATAAACCAATTTGTCTATGATCCTCACTAGTGCATGAAAAGTGCAAAAGTGTACTCTTGTCAAATGTCAAGAATAGGATCCCACTTAGGATCTACTCGTACCATTTGTCCCCCACGGCAAACAAATTGATCACGTGTAGGACACCCTTCTCTGGCTGTTTCTTCCCACTGTTTCTTCCATTCTTACCTTTCTTTCTAGACCGCATACAATATATGCAAGGAAACTCTGCATTTGCTGCATTTGATACACCAAACATGCACTTCAAAGTTTTGAGATCTCTAGCAAGGTGCCATTCCACTTGATACTCACCATAACCTTCCACGTGCAAACTTTCACCATGATTTTGACATTGCACTGTATTAGGTATCTCTATCAAGTTAAAGAAAATCTTTAAAATCTCATAATCTTCCTTTGGTAATTCAAATGCAGCAAGCCACCAAATTTTATTCTCAGACTGGCAAGATGTTAGGATCCAGTGCTCTATTCATGAGAGTTAGACTAACATGTTCTAACTTCTGACCTTTGATAACCTCACTTTCATCAAGCTTCAAAATAAATTTTAGCTTACCTCCACATTCTACAAACAGATATATTGTAAAATTTTACCATTAGAGATTGTAACTTGCATACAATACAAAATTGTTATTTGTGTGCAAGACAAACGACACTTCCTTTGACCTATACTTGTATACATGTCTGTGACATAAGTGCGTTGGCTCACCAATTAATTATTCCACCTTACTTGGTTTAGGAAGAGGCAATACCCTTTTCTTTTGTAACACTTTGTTAAACCTTGTATCTAAATGTTTGTATATCATGCCATAAGACTGAGAACTTATTCCTACCTTATCACATATTCTCTGTATATCATTTGATGTGTGAAGGAATCACTTACCTCTTGTAAGCATTGTATGATAACTTCATCACCACAACTGACTTAAACTTTGGGCATTGAAGCGCGGACTTCACCATATCTTTAGTGAGTACCTTTTTAATTCCTTGATTCACTTCATTTTCTAGATTGCTAAACATCTTTTGCATGTTATCACATTGTGCATAGATCCTTCGCCTGTATTGTCCACCTATCTTTACCAACATGTGCATAGGTTTATATGACCTTTGGCGTTCACGTACCTCCCGTGTCGTTGTGGGCCCATAAATGACAATCTTCTCTAGCATTGTCTTCATCTTCTTATTTCTAGCCTCTGTAAATCATTAACCTGGTTAATCAAACTGGCATTTCACACTACCATGTCATGCATAGGATCTTGCAAACCATTGTTCTCTTCTTGTTTTGCCAACAATGATCTATTAAGTTTCATGATCTGTTGTGTAGAAACATGGGCTTGGGTTGCAAGTCTCCAAGTATAACCCTATAACTTTGCATTACCCCACAAACATACTTGACAAATGATGTTAGTCCTGAGATTTGGGGAGATTGTTGTGTAATAGGATGAGGTGGATATACAAACCCATCAACCCAAAGATCTATATGTTTTTTCCTTGCTGTTATGTGTAATTGCATCACCAATGGATTCATCATTGAAACCTCAATTATCTTGTACAATGGGGCATACTCTTCATCTAGCTGGAAGTGTATACTTCTCTTCTTAGACCTTCTTGCTTCCTAAAATACCAAAAACTAGAAACACTTAGATACATCACTATCTCCATTGAGTACAATCAATGCCTATAAGAAAACTCACACAAAATTTCATGATTACTAACACATATATGTAACTTAGCACCAACTTTAACACATATTATTATTAACCAATAGTAATGCACATATTATTATTATTAACCAATAGTAATGCACATATTATTATTATTAACCAGCACAGTAAAACATATCTTACTATTAACTTTATTATTTATGAATAGTAATGCACATAACCAACAGAAAAACGTAACTTATAGAACTCAATTGAACATAACCAACATCAAAATATTGCTAACCTCCATTTTTGTTCTTTGTTGCTTTTCTGTGTTCTCTTTGTTCTCTATTGCTTCTCTATGTTGGCTCTGTGTTGTCTCTGTGTTGCTTCTCTATCTCTCTCTCTGTGATAGCAAGATTAATGAAGAGGGAAATGGTTTGTTGGCTCCAAGAAAATGGCACCAAAAAATCAAATCACTCTTCATTCTCTAGCTTTGTAGAGTGAACAAGTGCAATAGAACAAGAGGGAAATACAAACTATTTGGAGATGGAGGGAAGTACAAAGTATGAATGTGGATGTGGAAATGATGTATGAATGTAGATGTGGATGTGGATGTATGAATGTGAATGTGGATGTGGATGTATGAATGTGGATGTGGAAATGATGTATGAATGTAGATGTGGATGTGGATGTATGAATGTGGATGTGGATGTATGAATGTGAATGTGGATGTGGATGTGGAAATGATGTATGAATGTAGATGTGGATGTGGATGTATGAATGTGAATGTGGATGTGGATGTGGATGTGGATGTGGATGTATGGATGTGGATGTGGATGTATGAATGTAGATGTGGATGTGGATGTATGAATGTGGATGTGAAAATGATGTATGAATGTAGATGTGGATGTGGATGTATGAATGTGACTCTGGATGTGGATGTATGAATGTGGATGTGAAAATGATGTATGAATGTAGATGTGGATGTGGATGTGGATGTATGAATGTGAATGTGGATGTGGATGTGGAAATGATGTATGAATGTAGATGTGGATGTGGATGTATGAATGTGAATGTGGATGTGGATGTGGATATGGATGTATGAATGTAGATGTGGATGCGGATGTATGAATGTGGATGTGAAAATGATGTATGAATATAGATGTGGATGTGGATGTATGAATGTGAATGTGGATGTGGATGTGAAAATGATGTATGAATGTAGATGTGGATGCGGATGTATGAATGTGGATGTGGAAATGATGTATGAATGTGAATGTGGATGTGGATGTGAAAATGATGTATGAATGTAGATGTGGATGTATGAATGTGAATGTGGATGTGGATGTATGAATGTGGATGTGAAAATGGATGTATGAATGTGGATGTGGATGTGGGAATGAGAATGGATGTATGAATGTTGATGTGGATGTGGATGTGGATGTATGGATGTGGATGTGAAAATGGATGTATGGATGTATGAATGTGGATGTGGAAATGGATGTATGGATGTATGAATGTGGATGTGGATGTGGATGTGGATGTATAAATGTGGATGTGGAAATGGATGTATGGATGTAGATGTGGATGTGGATGTATGGATGTGGATGTGGATGTGGATGTGGATGTATGGATGAGGATGTGGATGTGGATGTATGGATGTAGATGTGGATGTGGATGTATGGATGTGGATGTGGATGTATGAATGTGGATGTGGATATGGATGTATGGATGTGGATGTGGATGTATGAATGTGGATGTGGATGTGGATGTGGATGTGGATGTATGAATGTAGGTGTGGATTTGGATATATGGATGTGGATGTGGATGTGGATGTATGGATGTAGATATGGAATGTGGATGTGGATGTATGAATGTGGAATGTGGATGTGGATGTATGAATGTGGATGTGGAAATGGATGTATGGATGTGGATGTGGATGTGGATGTGGATGTATGGATGTGGATGTATGGATGTGGATGTGGATGTGGATGTAGATATGGAATGTGGATGTGTATGTATGAATACGGATATGGATGTGGATGTATGGATGTGGATGTACGAATGTGGATATGTATGTAGAATAATGAATGCGAATGTGTATGTGAAATGATGTGGATATGAATGAATCTGATGTGATGAGATGGAAATTGATGTGATTGGATGAGAATGGGTACACACATGAATTGAATGTGGAATAAGTAATGTGGACTGATGAGGGATAATGTGGAAAGACGAGAGTTCATTATAGAAATTGTATTTGTGACCTATTTGTAAATGACTATTTTATGTCAAGAATGCTGGGGAAGCATTTTGACTGTCTTGTGAATAAGGTCGTGGAGACCTAACTGATAAAGTTGCAACAGTTGGCGGAGAGTCAACGGAGGACGTCTCGCGTAGCAAGGTCGGCCGAGGTCTTGACTAGCCTCGGTTCGATTTAAATTCGATTTAAATGGTGAGCTTCCGGTACGGTGGATGAGGGACCAAGGAAGCGGCCTATGAGTGAAGCGCTAGGTGACCTGCGAAGGATCCTAGAGGGTGCTGACCATACGGTGCTCGGGCTCTGGGTCACCGAAGATACCCACTCGTGCGTCGGGGAAGATATTGGAACAAAGAGTAAGAGTGTTTTCTGAAACCGAGTATGGATCTGGTTGATTGACCTTGCTGGTCCTCAACTGATGAGTCCATAGCTCTCTTATATGGATCTGTTGGTTGATCTTGCTGATCTTCAACGAGGATTCCATCTGGATTTTTATAAGTGAATATATTGTCGGGTACTATGAGCTAGGAACTATTGAAAAGGCCCTTGAGTGGATAGGTGGTGAGCGTTCTGGTTGCCAATGATACCATAGATACTCCGATGAAGGATTGATTGAAAATTAAGATTCAACCGGATATTTGGAGGATTGTGATCAGTGATACTATGGTTTCATTAAATGATTGTTTTAAAGATGGCTGAATCTATGAAAAAGGCAATTTCATATTGGGTGTGTAAGTGGCATGACTGGTGTTAAATTTGCATGAATATCCAGCTAGGGGGCCTGGGAACTCTTTTCCCTGGTACCCGAGACAAAACCTAAGCAAATTCCTAATTGGATCCCATCACTACAGTGGTAGGGTGGTTGGCTAACCCATGGAACTGGATGGGGTTAAGGCTGGACTGATGGATCCGTAAAACGAGACTCAATTTCTGTTTAGTACATTAGATAAGTAAATCCTGGATAAATTGTTCTATGGAAAAGAATCAACGGCTGTGCCTCTCAGTGAGGAAAAAAGCGTTGGTCTCTATGATCCAAGTACAGTCTTTTTCCTTGATCTGACTATGGGACTCACGAGTTCGGTCAGATGAGCTGAGTTAGTTAAGGCTTTTGACTACATCAAGGAAAAGGTATTCTGGTGGAATCGCCCGTGCTTTCCGGGCAAGGAAAGTTTTCCAGGTTCAGTTTTGGAAGAACCGAGGAATTAGTCACCTGTCCGGATATCCGTGGTGGGCGAGGCCCCGAGTGTGGGATCCTGCCCCGCGCAGCAAGAAGTGCTACTTCCGCTGCTAGCACCCTTGAATTCATTGCGCGGTGGGGACAAGGATCTTACAGTTGGTATCAGAGCTATTTGGGTAATGAGGATCAACCGAGGAGCCAAATATGTCAAAAATTTATCAAGAAGCAGTAAAAGGTTGTAATTGTGTGTGATAAAATTCATACGATTTGATGTTCAAACTGAAATTCGTAATTTGGTAATTGGGTCTTCAGATGGAAGTACCGTAATTGTATGGAACCCCCGACTTGCTTGAGGCCTAGACATGATAGTATTTACCTTATAGTTCCAAGAACCGTGACTACCCGTATATACCAAGGGTATAATTGCAGCTCTTTACTGGCAGTATATACGAGTAAATCTAAGACTTGAAATTATAAGCATTAATACTATCCAGATGATGAATTCGAATGTGGTTTATAGGATTTTAAATTCTGATTGAAAAATGATGAGTTGATTTGGATTTTGATTGAAAAATGAAGATTTCTGAATTTTGGCTGAATTGCAATAACTAAGCAAAACCTCAATGAGGATGAATGGGACGAGTCCCTGTGATATGTTCGTAGTTAGAATGACGTTAATGACTCCAGCAAATCACTATGAGATTAGTGGATTATGCTGGCAGATTGCTGCTGTTAACACTTGACCCAATGGATCAAGTTAAAGGAGGTCAAATTAAAAATCTGCATAAATGAAAAATTTCCATGAAGGACTGTTCAGATAGAAATTTCGGTCTAATGGACCATTATTGTGATAAGGAATTAAATGTTATGATCTGAGTGAATTGTTATTTAATGATGAGTTTTATATAAGGGATCTTTACCCCAGGATTCTGTTTGGGTTCACCAAAATATAAGGAACCCATAATCAGTTGGATCTTAAGAAAAAGAATTCTCCTCTAGTTTTGCAAGATGAGGTCATCTCGCATTTTTTAAGTGGAGTAGAATGTAAGATTCCTCCCCAGCCTCTCAGGATGTCCAATATCTTCCCCTGTAGTCAAATCTCTCTTCAGAAATATCAAAGATCTTGTTTCTACCTGTTTTGGCCTAGAGAGAGAAAATATTCTAGAGAGAGGTTATTCAGAATTTGGATATTTTTGGATGGAAAAATATCTCTTCGTATTTAAATAAGTTCCCCCGAAACAGAAGTTCAAAAAGATTTTCAGAAGGTGCATTCGAAATAAATTATAATCTGTTCAAAAGCCCTTATCCTGGGGGTCCAGATTTTCTAAAAATTTTAAATTAAGGTTTTGAGGGGCCAATCACATTCATCCAAATGTGTGGAGGAGATAAATGGAAGAAATAAAGAAAATCCCCCCAAAAATGAGTAAATACTCACATAAGATGAAGAGTTGACTAAGGACAAGGATATTAAAAAAGAAAAGATATTTAGTGAAATGATGAATTTTTGACACCTCAAGATGGGGATTCCCCCTCATGAAGGAGGCGCCTACTTCACATGTGTGGTGGAGTTTAAAATTATAAAAAATTTAGATATTTCATCTCTCCTCTCTCCTAATTGAAGTCTAGTTCCAAAAAGTAAGCTAAACTGACCTAAAAATGATCAAAAATTGACCAAACTGATATGGAAAATTCTAGAATCAGTTTGCTTGGTTAGAGGCTCACTTTTTCCTATAAATAGAAGCCTCCGCCTTTGTTGAAACTTAATAGTGTTTTATGCACTGTTACTCTACTTCTCCCAAGAGCCAAAAACTGTGAATTTACTCATAATTCATTAGTTTTTGACTTTTCCCTCTTCTAAAGATTGGTGGCCACTCTTGTTTCGAACAAGAGTAGATCCCTCAAACCATCAAGCCAAAGGAAATCTCTCAAATTCTCCTTGTAAGTTGGAGATTCTTCTCTTTTCTATTTCATTTTATGGTTTTTATGATTTTTGTCTTCTCTAAAATGAATATGATGTTATGCCTCATTGAAAAAAGACATTCCCCTCTCTTCTTTAGTAAATCCAACCATTCTTAATCCTAGATGAATGATTAATAGATAAAATCAAGTTTTTCATAATGTTTCTCTTAAATAAGTAGAAAATATTTACATTAGAATGATTTAAATACTCGGTGAAATTATAATTAATTTTAGAGAGTTAAAAATTGAAAAATGGTCAGCCATACAAAGGAGGTTATGGCAAAATTTTCAAAAATTGTGAAAAATAAGTTTTACTTCTTTTTATTCAAAAAGAGTAATTTCCATCGTATATGTATTCTTAAAGTGTTATTTTTCATCCTAGGTATAGAAAAATGCATACTAAAAATATTTTTATTAAAAAAGTGTTACTTTCTTTAGAATTAAATTCTATGCATAGAAGGAAGCATATTGAAATTTTTATTTTGATTATAAAAGTGTGATTTTCATCATAAATGATTTTTATGCATAAATGGATGCATAAAAGAAATTCTTTTATATTAAAAGAGTGATTTTCATCATAAATGATTTGTATGCATAAACATATGCATAAAAGATAAAAGTGTGATTTTCATCATAAATGATTTTTATGCATAAATGGATGCATAAAAGAAATTCTTTTATATTAAAAGAGTGATTTTCATCATAAATGATTTGTATGCATAAACATATGCATAAAAGATTTTTTTATATTAAAAGATTTTTTTATATGCATAAATGATTTGTATGCATAAAAGATTTTTTTATATTAAAAGTGTGATTTTCATCATAAATGGATTTTATGCATAAATTAGATGCATAAAAGAAATTATTTTATTATAAAAGTGTGACTTTCATCAGAATTGAATTTATGCATAAATAGATGCATAAAATAAAGTTTTTATTTTAAAAGAGTTATTTTTCATTGGATTTAGTTTTTATGCATGGCAAGATGCATAAGAGAAATTCTTTTATTCTAAAAGTGTAATTCCTACTAAATTGGATTTATGCATGGAAAGATGCATAAAGAATTTATTTTAATCCAAAAGTGGTATTCTCATCAATTTTCATTTTATACATAGAAAGATGCATAAAGAAATCTATTTTTATTTCAAAAGAGTTATTCTCATCAATTTTGATTTTATGCATAGAATGATGCATAAAGAAATCTATTTTTATTTCAAAAGAGTTATTCTCATCAATTTTGACTTTATGCATATAAAGATGCATAAAGAAATCTATTTTTATTTCAAAAGAGTTATTCTCATCAATTTTGATTTTATGCATAGAATGATGCATAAAGAAATCTGTTTTTAATTCAAAAGTGTTATTCTCATCAATTTTGAATTTATGCATAGAATGATGCATAAAGAAAATCTATTTTTTATTTCAAAAGAGTTATTTTCATCAATTTTGATTTTATGCATATAAAGATGCATAAAGAAATCTATTTTTATTTCAAAAGAGTTATTCTCATCAATTTTGATTTTATGCATAGGAAGATGCATAAAAGATTGATTTTTATTTCAAAAGAGTCATTCTCATTAAAACTAAATTTATGCATAGGTAGATGCATAAAAGACTGACTTTTACTTCAAAAGTGTCGTTCTCATTTAAATTGAATTTATGCATAGGAAGATGCATAAAAATTGATTTTTATTTCAAAAGAGTCATTCTCATTAAAATTGAATTTATGCATAGGTAGATGCATAAAAGATTGATTTTTAATTCAAAAGTGTCATTCTCATTTAAATTGAATTTATGCATAGGAAGATGCATAAAAGATTGATTTTTAATTCGAAAGTGTTATTCTCCTTAAAATGAAATTTATGCATAAAGAAATCTTATAACAAAAATAAGAATTCTCTTGCATTCTATAAATAGATGTGATGATGTGATATAAATCAGATAGATGAGAATGAACAGAGAATGGATGTAGATGTATGAATGTGGATGTGGATGTATGGATGCGGATGTGGATGTAGATGTGGATGTATGGATGTGGATGTGAAAATGATGTATGAATGTAGATGTGGATGTGGATGTGGATGTATGAATGTGAATGTGGATGTGGATGTGGATGTGGATGTGGATGTGGATGTGGATGTATGAATGTGGATGTGGAAATGATGTATGAATGTAGATGTGGATGTATGAATGTGAATGTGGATGTGGATGTGGAAATGATGTATGAATGTAGATGTGGATGTGGATGTATGAATGTGAATGTGGATGTGGATGTATGGATGTGGATGTGGATGTGGATGTATGAATGTAGATGTGCATGTGGATGTATGAATGTGGATGTGGAAATGATGTATGAATGTAGATGTGGATGTGGATGTATGAATGTAGATGTGGATGTGGATGTGGAAATGATGTATGAATGTAGATGTGGATGTGGATGTATGAATGTGAATGTGGATGTGGATGTATGGATGTGGATGTGGATGTATGAATGTAGATATGGATGTGGATGTATGAATGTGGATGTGGAAATGATGTATGAATGTAGATGTGGATGTGGATGTATGAATGTGAATGTGGATGTGGATGTATGAATGTGGATGTGGAAATGATGTATGAATGTAGATGTGGATGTGGATGTATGAATGTGAATGTGGATGTGGATGTATGGATGTGGATGTGGATATATGAATGTAGATGTGGATGTAAGTGTATGAATGTGAATGTGGATGTGGGTGTATGCATGTGGATGTGGAAATGGATGTATGAATGTGGATGTGGAAATGGATGTATGGATGTATGAATGTGAATGTGGATGTGGATGTATGGATGTGGATGTGGATATATGAATGTAGATGTGGATGTAAGTGTATGAATGTGAATGTGGATGTGGATGTATGCATGTGGATGTGGAAATGGATGTATGAATGTGGATGTGGAAATGGATGTATGGATGTATGAATGTGGATGTGGAAATGGATGTATGGATGTAGATGTGGATGTGGATGTATGGATGTGGATGTGGATGTGGATGTATGGATGAGGATGTGGATATGGATGTATGGATGTAGATGTGGATGTGGATGTGGATGTATGGATATAGATGTGGATGTGGATGTATGAATGTGGATGTGGATGTGGATGTATGAATGTGGATGTGGATGTGAATGTATGAATGTAGATGTGGATGTGGATATATGGATGTGGATGTGGATGTGGATGTGGATGTATGGATGTAGATATGGAATGTGGATGTGGATGTATGAATGTGGATGTGGAAATGGATGTATGGATGTGGATGTGGATGTGGATGTGGATGTATGGATGTGGATGTGGATGTGGATGTATGGATGTAGATATGGAATGTGGATGTGTATGTATGAATGCGGATATGGATGTGGATGTACGAATGTGGATGTGTATGTGGAATAATGAATGCAAATGTGTATGTGAAATGATGTGACGATGATATGAATGAATCTGATGTGATGAGATGGAAGTTGATGTGATTGGATGAGAATGGGTACACATATGAATTGAATGTGAATGTGGACTGATGAGGGATAATGTGGAAAGACGAGAGTTCATTATAGAAACTGTATTTGTGACCTATTTGTAAATGACTGTTTTATGTCAAGAATGCCAGGGAAGCATTTTGACCGTCTTGTGAATAAGGTCGTGGAGACCTAACTGATAAAGTTGCAACAGCTGACGGAGAGCCAACGGAGGACGTCTCGCGTAGCAAGGTCGGCCGAGGTCTTGACTAGCCTCGATTCGATTTAAATCGTGAGCTTCCGGTACGGTGGATGAGGGACCAAGGAAGCGGCCTATGAGTGAAGCGCTAGGTGACCTGCGAAGGATCCTAGAGGGTGCTGACCATACGGTGCTCGGGCTCTGGGTCACCGAAGATACCCACTCGTGCGTCGGGGAAGATATTGGAACAAAGAGTAAGAGTGTTTTCTGAAACCGAGTATGGATCTGGTTGATTGACCTTGCTGGTCCTCAACTGATGAGTCCATAGCTCTCTTATATGGATCTGTTGGTTGATCTTGCTGATCTTCAACGAGGATTCCATCTGTATTTTTATAAGTGAATATATTGTCGGGTACTATGAGCTAGGAACTATTGAAAAGGCCCTTGAGTGGATAGGTGGTGAGCGTTCTGGTTGCCAATGATGCCATAGATGCTCCGATGAAGGAATGATTGGAAATTAAGATTCAACCGGATATTTGGAGGATTGTGATCAGTGATACTATGGTTTCATTAAATGATTGTTTTAAAGATGGCTGAATCTATGAAAAAGGTAATTTCATATTGGGTGTGTAAGTGGCATGATTGGTATTAAATTTGCATGAAGCTTGGGAACTCTTTTCCCTGGTACTCGGAACAAAACCTAACCAAATTCCTAATTAGATCCCATCACTATAGTGGTAGGGTGGTTGGCTAACCCATGGGACTGGACTGATGGATCCGTAAAACGAGACTCAATTTCTGTTTAGTACGTTAGATAAGTAAATCCTGGATAAATTGTTCTATGGAAAAGAATCAACGGCTGTGCCTCTCAGTGATGAGGAAAAAAGCGTTGGTCTCTATGATCCAAGTACAGTCTTTTTCCCTGATCTTACTATGGGACTCACGGGTTCGGTCAGATGAGCTGAGTTAGTTAAGGCTTTTGACTACGTTAGGGAAAAGTTATCCTGGTGGAATCGCCCGTGCTTTCCGAGCAAGGAAAGTTTTCCAGGTTTGGTTTTGTAAGAACCGAGGAATTAGTCACCTGTCTGAATATCCGTGGTGGGCGAGGCCCCAAGTGTGGGATCCTGCCCCGCGCAAGAAGTGCTACTTCCGCTCTAGCACCCTTGAATTTGTTGCGCGGTGGGGACAGGGATCTTACACAATCCTAGGAATCCTCTGACTTCCTTTACTGTCTTTGGCCATTCTACAACTACTTGGATTTTTGCGGGGTCAGGAGAAATCCCATCCTTTGACACTATGAATCCCAAGTATTCCACTTGGTCAACAGAGAAAGAACACTTGCTCTTTTTTGCAAAGAGTTGGTGTTTCCTTAGGATTTCCAGGACCTTGCGTACATGATCTTCATGATCTGCAGCATTCTTTGAGTATACCAAGATATCATCAAAGAAGACAAGAACAAAATCATCCAAGTATTCTCTAAGAATATCCTGCATAAGACAATTAAATGTCGTCGGGGCATTAGTCAATGCAAACGGCATGACTGTGAACTCATAATGCCCATAGCGAGTATTGAATGCTGTCTTTGGGATATCCTGCTCCTTGATTCTGATCTGGTAGTACCCGGGTTTGAGATCTATCTTTGTGAACATTTGGGTCCCACTTAACCGATCCGAAAGTTCATCAATCCTAGGAATATGATACTTATTTTTATTTATTAATTGATTTAGTCCTCTGTAGTCAATACAGAGTCTTAACGTTCCATCTTTCTTCTTTTGAAAGAGAACGGGCACACCCCAAGGTGAGACACTGGGTCTGACGAATCCTTGTTCTAACAGTTTTCTTAACTGCTCCTTAAGTTCTATGGCTTCAGGGACTGGCATTTTGTATGCACGCTGGGCTACTGGTTGAGCTCCGAGGGTTAATTTGATCTCATGATCTACTTCACGAGATGGAGACATCTCAGTCAGCTCTTCAGGAAACACATCTGCATACTCACTTAACCACTCTGGTTCTTTAGCATTGCATTTCATGTCTACTGGATTCATTTTAACGACATATACAGCTTGCCTCTTTCTGAGCCCTTTTAATAATTTTGAAGCCTTGACTAATTGTAGCACTGGGGGGATCCGGAAATTCCAATTTCTTGAACTTTATTCCCATGAAGGTCAAGGAAAGAGATGGTTCCTTTGTGATAATGAATGTCAGCCTGATTCTTTTGGAGCCAATCCATTCCAAGGATTCCATCATAGATTCCCAAGGGTAGGACTCTGAACTGGCACTCTATTACGTTCGCATCTAGGCTAAAGTGAATAAGGTCAGTCTCAAGGTGTGTGAAAAGAATCTTTCCACTGGCCAATTCCACTTGCATAGGTTTCCCTGATTTTTGATTTAGGACTAATTTAGGACTAATTTACGCAGACATCCTGGGGAAATAAAAGAATGATTTAGGACTTAGGACTAATTTACGCAGACATCCTGGGGAAATAAAAGAATGAGTACTGCTTGAATCAATCAAAAGCTTGAATTGCTTACCCTGGTACTCTACTGGAGTCTGGAGGACTGAAAATTGACGGTTATTCCCCTGATGCTCTATTGCTGCATAGATTTGTCCCTTTTCTTTCTCCACTTCTTCAGCTATAGTGACAGCTCTGGCTGCTGCAGTCTGAGGTGGAACTCTCTCTCTTTGATTGTTCCAATTCTGGGAGGGAGTTCGGAGACTGCTTTGCATGGAGGCTGCAGGTTGAGCTAGCACTCTTCCGGGGTTACCCTGATTTTGGCGCAGGGGACCCTGATTGGACTGATATGAAGGAGTATGTCTTTGAATTCTGGGACCCTGGCTTCCTTGGCCCATAGAAGGAGATAGGCAATCCTTGAGCTGGTTCCCAAATCCCTCACATCCGAAGCACCTGTTCTCACTTCGAAGCTCTTCCCTTTGCATTCTTGAGAGAGCCGGAGTTCCTGAGAAAGTACTTCGAGGGAAAGGTCTTCCTTCATTCCTAAAGCTTCCCGTCTCCAGATTCTGGTTGGGACCTTGGTGTCTCTTTGGAGGCGGAAGGTTGGAAGATCTTCCCGGTGTCTGAAATCTCTTGAAGGATGAGGGAGCTGCTGGCTTTGGCAGGACTTTCATGATGAAGGCTTTGGCGAAGTCCTTCGCCATTCTCGCAGCTTCTGCCATGGATACTGGCTTGGCATTTTTGACCAATGTGTCTAAGGGTTCGTTCATTCCCCGAATGAACCTGGCTATGAGTTGCTCTTCATCTAGGGGTGGTGAGTACTTGAGTAGAAGAGAGAATGCCTAGTGATATTCTTCGATGGTTTTGCTCCCCTGTTTTAGTTCTAAAAATTCATTCATTTTGGTTTCTAAAAACCCGGAGGGACAAAATCTCTTCCTCAAATAGGTTTTAAGGTCGTTCCAAGACTGAGTATTTCTATCTAGATGGTTGGTGTCACAATGGTTTCTCCATGCCACCCTGGCTGTTTCCACAATTTTTAGCCTGGCAAGAGCCATTTTGCTTCTCTCATTGTAGCCTATGACGTCAAAATATTCTTCCATAGCTTCCACTCATTTCTCCACAGCCTCGCCTAGGTTCTCCCCTTCACCTTTGAAGGGTCCTAGCTGAGTTCTATGAAGAGCCTTGCGAATGTTGGGGTCAAGCTCTTCATCTTCAGAGAGAGGGTCTAGCTACGGCCACGGTTTCCTCGTCTCATGGATTATGCCAAAAATGATATATTATTAAATTTTTATTTTGATATCATCCATGAGATCCTAAGACTTAAGAGGTTTGAAAAACAATTTCTTAAACAAGATAAATGATCTTATTTGGAGATCTATGACATATGTCCGGTAACAGATTTTTCTTTATCAGTTCGTCCATAAACAATCACTTATACAACAGGGAATTTTTCTCGAGAAAACATTTCTTTATTTATATAAAAGTTGCAATACGTACATAGAGCAGCTCGGCTCCAGAAATCAAAATCTCCTCAGGAGATGCATAAGACGACGGTACTGGGCTATAGCTATGCCCTGATACAAACGTTCCCTTACTGCTAAGGGAGCTACTATCTTCTCCTTAGGAATAAAGCGACTAAGGAGTCTGTAGATTTGGCATGAAAGTCTGAAATTTCGAGGCCTGGAGTGATATAAAATGACACCATGTATCACTTTCAGCTTCATCAAAATCATGTGGCCAATGAGAGGTTCTGCCTCAGCATTGCACGCTGGTTGCAAGAGGCGTGGACATATTGCCCTGCAAACCACTTGTGCTTCCTCAAAATGGCATGCGAGTTTGACTCGGCTCGTTCGAGTTGTAGCAGAAGAGATGAGATGCTCAAAGGCGAATGCAGTCATGTCTTGTGATTGGGTGAGGTCAAGAATTCCAGATAAGTGTGGAACTTCCATCTATAAAAATAATTTCTTTGATTAAAAATTCTTCATTAATGAAGCTTACGGAATGAAAATACAATATGAAAATACTTTTTTTGAGTTTTTATTATCAATTTCTAATAAGAATTCGTTTATTCTTATTAGCTTTCAACAAAGCTTTGATACTAGCTGTGAGATCCATGCCCCCTTCACTGTACCCTACTGGCGGTGGAAGCAGCGTTGGCCTCTCGCTCAGGGCGGGGATCCACACTTGGGGCCTCGCCTGTGAATGTCCGCACGAGAGGCTAGCCCGGGCGGTCCCTCTGAAACCGGGCCCGGAAAGACTCCCCTCGCCCGGAAGGCACGGGTGATTCCGCCATGGGAAAATCTTCTAACGGGGGAATTACTCTAACGAGTCAAAATCTTCTAACGGGGGAATTACTCTAACGAGTCAAAATCTTAACTAGTTAAACTGATCTGACCGAACCTGAAGTCATATAGTCAAATCAAGAAGAGACTTGCACTTGGTCCATGGAATCACCGCTTTTTTCCTCTTTTACGAGGCACGGTGGCCGCCCCGCTGATCCCCTCCCACCAGAACAAGGTCTTCTCAAGATTTATTCTAATTAACGTAACTAATCGTATCTAGTTGTTTCACACGAATCCTCCGATCCAGCCTAACCCCATCGGGCCCATGGGGTTAGGCAGCCACTGTATTGGTGGGATTTCTAATTAACGTAACTAATCGTATCTAGTTGTTTCACAGGAATCCTCCGATCCAGCCTAACCCCATCGGGCCCATGGGTTAGCCAGCCACTGTATTGGTGGGATTCCTTTAAAAATATTTGATTGTGTTTTTCTCGGGTATCAAGGAAAAGAGTTTCCAGGCCCCCCAGCCAGCGCGGTTCATGCAAAAATTAAGGTAGGCATACCACGTACACACCGAATACGAAATTGCCATTTATAATAGATTTGACTGGCTTTAAAACAATCCTTCAATAGAAATCATAATATTACTGATCATCATCTTCCACAATTTCGAGTCCTTTGTATTACAGAATGTGTCCTTTGGACTCTCCGCCGTTGAAGACCAGCTGGCCAACCAACGAGATCCAGTATTAAAATTTGGTTCCCAAAAAGCTTTCCTTTTAGTCCATATCTGAATCTTCCTCGATGTATACATGGGTGTCCTAGCAACCGCGAGCCCATACATCGCTTGGTCAGAACCCTCTAGGATCCTCCTTAGGTGTCCTAGCACTTCACTCATGGACCGCTTCGTTGATCCTCGCCCATCGTACCGGAAGCACACCATTTCAACCATACCGAGGCTGGTCAAGACCTCAGCAGGCTTTGCTGCGAGCGACGTCCCTCGATGACTCCCCGCCAGCTGTTCCAACGAACCTCCTCTTAGTAAAACATATGCCAAATGCTTACTCCAGCATTCTGGCGTAAAACAGTCCTTTGAATGAGAAACAGAGGTTCCAATGCAAGTAAAATTCCCAGTTTGAGATTGGTTCCACAAAACCCCTTTCTCCATAATTCCTGATCTCATAATGAGGATCCTTGATCTCCCATGAGGGTAATCTACCCATCATTTTGTGTGTTTGTCCTACTAGATTCTTGGTGAGTTGGGTCAAATGAAAAACTAGCTTAATTCCGGTAGTCTATTCTTTGTGTTTAGGAACTGGAATTGGTCACTAAGTTTCAGATCGAGAGATGGACAAGTAGGGTTATTGTCCGTCCCTCTTGTAGTCTAACCAAATTCATTCGGTTTAGTTTTAACAAGGATTCCCTTTTTAGATAAACATCTAATTTTGGGTAAATATCAATTTAGTGATTTTTCTAATTAAAATATCCAAAGATATTCTTTATGCCACATAATTTCTCGACCTTAATTCATTAGGTAGAATTATGGTGGAAATTCATCTTTTGACACTAAGATTTAATTCAAACCCATCTTTTCTTAAATATCATAAAAATTCTTCTTTTGACTAAATACCAATATTTAATTTTTTTGAATAAACTTGAAATCCCTCTTTTTCTCATTAATGAGTGCAATCTAAATATCATGGGAATTCCTCTTTTATCATAATTTAAATCTATCTAAAATTCCTCTTAAAAATTAAATAAAAATCTCCATTAATTCCTTTACACTAGAAGTTCCACTTTTCTCATTCAAATGATTGAATTCCAAATATGGTGGGGATTCTTGTTTCATCATTTAAATTTATCTATGCAAAAAGATAAATTTAACTAAATTTTCTCTTAAAAATTAAATAAAAATCTCCATTAATTTCTTTACACTAGAAATTTCACTTTTCTCATTTAAATGGTTTAATTCCAATTATGGTGGAAATTCCTCTTTCATCATTTAACTAAATTTCTTCTTTAATTAAAATATCTATTATTTAAGTATTCCAAATTTTTCTCTTTCCTCATTGGAATACATGGATTTCTATTATCATGGGAATTCCTCTTTTATCATAAAAATGAATTACTAGAATTTTCTCTTTTTTTAATTAACTAATTATGCATAAACATTAAAATCAAATTTTTCATGGTTATGATGAGAATTATTCAATTAATCTAGAATGATTAATCCTAGAATATGTTAGGAAGTCCTCTTTTCATATTATGTATGAAAATGATTTATGTGTTAATTTTTTAAAAAATTTGCCATAGCTTCGTTCCTATTACTGATAATTTTTTAATAATTTTAAAAGCATAAAGTTTTAGTAAGACAATATGATAGAATAACTATCATTAGGATCAATATCCAATTATGGACTTGATTCCTAAGTTTTTCATAATTTAAATAACATAAAAGCATTAAAAAGCCACTTCTTTGGCCTCTAATTTGACAAGCATAGAAATTACTTTTAGATTTGAGAATTGCTTCATGAGAAGCATCATTTGCATATAGAATTGGTCATAGTTAGGAATGACCATTCTTTGGGAGAGAGAAAGAGATATGCTTAAAAAATATTTTAATTTAAGCATAAATGAAAACTTTATAAGATTTATCACTAAAATTTATTAGAGAGTTTCAATTGTATTAAAGAGTCATTCAATAGAATACTTCTCAAGCTTGAGAGGGGTTGAGAAGTGAGAAACATTTAGAGATTAAGAGAAAACACCATAAATCACACTTTACCACTTAATTTGCTTGATTCTTTAGTCTATGGAGAGGCCCCCAACCAATCAATTGGTTTAGTATGTTGATGAAGACTCCAAAGAAGGTTGAAGAGAGAGAGAAGCTCCAATCTCTTCAATTTGTAGTGGATTTTTTAGAGGATAATAGAAAATAAGCTTATCTTAGAGTAATACCAGCATAGTTTAGTTCACAAATGAGAATACAAAAGAATGAGGGTCTATTTATAGGTGAGGGAGGCCACCAACTGAGTCCAACTGAGTTCTAGAATTTTCCAGCTTCAGTTTGGCTGAATTTGGACAAGATTTGGACCAGTTTGGCTCCCTTTTTTATTTGGTTTGATCTAGGAGAGAGGAGAGATAAAAATATCTTATTATTTTTGAGTTTGAAACTCCTCCACACATGTGAATTAGGCACCTCCTTAAAGGCTCCCCCTTTCCTTACCAAGGTGTCAAAATCG
Source organism: Cibotium barometz (assembly GCF_041138505.1). Taxonomy (NCBI): domain Eukaryota; kingdom Viridiplantae; phylum Streptophyta; class Polypodiopsida; order Cyatheales; family Cibotiaceae; genus Cibotium; species Cibotium barometz. The sequence goes on from NC_141070.1 coordinate 25,591,900, forward strand.
AACGATTACTCCAAAATATCTCTTTTTTTTAAAGTAATATTTTCTAATTTTTAACTAATAAATCTTGTACTTAGTCAACTCTTCATCTTATGTGGGAATTTACTCATTTTTTGGGTATTTTCTTTTATTCATTGGATTTATCTAATCCCAACACTTGGATTAATCTTATTGGTCCATAGGAACCTTAATTGGACCATAATCCAAAATTTGTAAAAAATCTTAACCCTTAGGCTAAGGTCTTTTAAATCATTTTTAATTAATTCCAATTGCACATTGGAAAATTTATTTTGATTTTCTATTTTAGGGAAACATATTTTTGATATTTGTAGAATTTATATATCCAAAAATATCTCAATATTGATTTACCATTCTCCAAAAAATTTTATCTCACTAGGCAAAACAAGGAAAAATAGTCTTTTCTTGTATTCAAAAACATGGAATGATTACAAGGGATTGAAGTAAAGCCAATTCATTATTCAGGATAAGGAGGAATCTTACATTATGTGAGTAGCACAGTGTGAAGGAGCAGTGATCCATAGTTGAGGGCAATAGAGTTGCAGTGCAGAGTGAAGGAGAAGACTTAAGTGGGGTCTGTATCTGCAAAAAAAAGAAGACTGGCAAGCGGACTCCATAGTAAAGGAGATGCGGCGCATAGCAGAGCTTCAAGACGGGCACTGTGTGTGGCCAACTTTACAAATGCATCGAATATCCTACAGCTAGATGCGGTGCAACGAATTGAAGATCCGTTTTTTTGTGTTATCAACAAATTGAAGGATTAAAAAAAACAATGTTAACATAACCCTCAATAACCATAAGGGTTGATTCACACACCGAATTTATAAACCTTCAAAAGCATGAAAGTGTTTACACACACATGGGTCCGTTCTTGGTTTTGGCCTTTGTAATTTTTATTCCACCCATGATTATGAGGGTAATCGTACCCGAGCAGTTAAAAGCTCAAAATGAGAATTTGTATTCACCTAGTGCATGAGGGTTCTCCTACCCGAGGTGAAGGTCTCAAAAGGGATGTATGGTGCTAAAAATGGAACTAGGTTCCCATCTTGAGCAAAAATAGGTGTTCAAAGTGGAGGGCATAGTCCTACCCGAGTTGAGACTCAAAAGTGGATAGTGTGCATGTTCCTGTCCTAGCACAATGCGATGTAACACTCCAATTTATCATTGACGGGGAGTGTTGAGAGACGTGTTGCATGAGGGCAATGCAAAAAATTTTTGGTATAGGTGAGTGAGAACACCTCGCTTAAGAGGGGGTGTTGAAATATGTAAGCTCGGTTTATGTGTGTTGGAAAAGCACCCTAGAGGTGCAAGATATTGTGGAAAGATAAGAATGCCACGTGTGATAGTATGGTATGTGAGTGTTGACTAAAAGAGTGGAAAAGAGTGCCACATGGATGCACACATGTAAAGTGAGATGAGGGCTATCTATATTAGAAGCCTAATTGTATGGTTTATTAAGATATGCAATAGAGAGTGCCACATGGATGCACACATGTAAAGTGAGATGAGGGCTATCTATATTAGAAGCCTAATTGTATGGTTTATTAAGATATGCAATAGAGAGTGCCACATGGATGCACACATGTAAAGTGAGATGAGGGCTATCTATATTAGAAGCCTAATTGTATGGTTTATTAAGATATGCAATAAATAGAGATGTGTTGAGTGTGCTACTCTCTCTCTCTCTCTCTCTCTCTCTCTCTCTCTCTCTCTCTCTCTCTCTCTCTAGTCATGGAGTTTTTGGTGTGGTTTAATCCACCTTAGTTATGCTTAATCTCATTGCTAAATCACCATGATCAACCCCATATTAGGATTTTCGACACGAAATGGAGGGCTTTTGCCTCTAATGTGATGACCTTTAGGTTCCAAAAGGATGGTGCAAGAAATATTCTATGAATATTTAACCACCTTCATGAGGGTCTTTGTGGATGACTTCAGTGTGTTTGGAAGAAAATAAGACCACATAAAGCACCTGATGATGTGTCTGGGGAGAAGTCCAAAATAGTCAAATTGAGCCCCAATCCAGTTAAGTGTACCTTTGCTATCACGAGCAGATCCCTGTGGATACATAGTGTATGCAGAAGGACTGGCAGAGTAGATCGCAGAGTAGATTCGACAAAAGTTGGGATCATAGTAAAACTATAGCTGCCCAAGAATACCAAGGAGCTAGCCAAATTTTTGGGATTGATCAAATGGCATAGCAGGTTCATGAGGTTCCTAGTAGTAACAAACGTGGCAATACCGATGTACAGTCTGACCATGAACAATATAGAATATGTCTGGTCATGAGCCTGACAAGAAGCATTTCAGAACCTAAAACGGATTTTATCATCGGCACCAATTCTTCAACGGCCAAATTTCGATCTGGTGTTCCATGTGTTCATGGATGCTTTTAACTTTGCCATAGGAAGTGCTTTGATGCAAGAGTCACATGAAGGCTGATTCCGATCGATGTATTATGTAAGAAGAAGGTTGTTAAAGCGAGAGAGGAATTATTCCACAACGGAAAAGGAATCATTGGGAATGATCTACTCAATCAAAAAATTTAAGCGTTATCTATTAGGTAATGTTTTTTGAATTTCATGTGGACCATAAGGCACTCTTGTACCTGGTAAACAAACCAGACGACCTGGTAAGAAAGTTAGCCAAATGGATGCTATTGTTGCAAGATTGTGAGTTCACCATCAAGCACACCTAGGAAACAAACATGTAGTGGAAGATTTCGTGTCCATATTGGATCAGGAGAAACTCCAGATGGGGTGGAGGATGATTCCCCATATGCTCACCTCTTCATCATATATGGAGAGAGATCTAGTTAGTATGATGGGATGCTGAAGTTCATCTTTGACTTGTCTTTTCCAAAGTACATGTCTAGAGATCAGAGAAAAAAATAGACTCTCTAGACCAAGTCATTTATGGTGAAAGTAGGACAACTGTACAAGATGGACATAGACCAGATTTTGAGAAGGTGCATTCCTAAGCATGAATAACAAGTTGTGATGGCAGAGACACATTAAGGGCTCAGTAGAGGCCACTATTTCGGAGAGATGACAGGAAGAAAAGTGCTTCAAGAAGGACTATGGTGGCCAAAAGCATTGAAAGATGCCCACAAGTTTGCAAAGGAGTATGACATGTGCTAAAGACTAGGGCAACCAAATGACTTAGATAGAATTCCTCACACCCTGATACTGCCACTCGAGCCCTTCCAAAAATGGGGTCTGGACTTTGTAGGCCCATTTAAGCTAGCAGCTTAGAGAATGGGAAACAAATATATATTGGTAGCTATATATTACTACACGAACACTTGAAAGACTGTAAGGCATCATCAATTGCAAAGTTTCTGTATGAAACTATTATGACAAGATTCGGATGCCCAATCAAGATAGTTAGCAATCAAGGAAGCCACTTCCTCAATGAAGTGATCAAGAAGCTGATAGAGCAGCACATATTTATGCACAAGAAATTGATAGTCTACTACCCACGGGCTCATGGTCAGCAGGCTGAATCCACAAACAAAATCCTGAAAGGAATCGTAGTCAAGACAATAAATGAAAACAAGTAGACTAGGACACAAAGCTACATTTTGTGTTATGTGGGCATTCAAAACGGCTTACAAGAATACGATGGGACTTAAGCCATTCAGCATGGTGTATAGACCGGAAGTAGTAATTCCCATGGAGTTCCTCGAACAAAGCCTCAAGATGGCCATGGCAGAAAGACTCTCTTCGAAAGAGTCAGAAGTGCAAAGAATCGAGCAACTCCTTTAACTGGATGAAAAGAGACTACATAGTGCATGGACAGCCGATATTGTGCAGAAAAGAACAAAGCATCACGTGGATAGGAACACAAAATTCAGAATCTTCGAGGAAGGAGATACAATCACACTATTCTCTTCAAGAATGGGACCTCACCCGGGAAAGCTCAAGATGAGATGGAAAGGCCCATTCACAATTGTCAGGAAAATGGGAAACGAAAACCTTTAAATTGGCAAGCTTGGATGGAGAAAGGTTAAAGAAACTGGTGAGTGGATATAGGCTAAAGCCTTATCATGGAAGGATGCTCGCATAGGAAGGGACCCGAGTAGGACAAGTGTGTCTAGATCTAGAGAGTGTCCAAGGAGCAGGACCCGAATACAATCAAGATCAAGAATGGGAAGTGGGATAAGATTCTAGAAAGAGCAAAAAAGGGAAAAGAACAAAATAAAAAAATAGAAATTATCGGTGTAAATATGATTTTAGTGTGTACAACAAGCGAGGAGCCGGTAGGCAATTGCATGGAGGTGGCGGGAAAATTGATGTTGTCGCCCTATAAAAGGATGCATGGATGGAAAGGGAAAGGCATCACAACAACTTTGCCCCACCACAAGCCGGTCATAAATGAGCTCATGGCTTATGTAGTAGGCACTCATAAATTTTTTTTGAATAGAATTATGCAAAATCATGGAAATATTAGGCAATTATGGCTATACCAACAAGGGAAGGCATACACCCACGACAATGGTTAGAAGGTGTTGCAATTTCTCAATTGAACACCAAAATTGCATGTTTTGATTGTGCAATCCTCGCTCTTTGTTTTGCTGTGCTACCTACCGTCTCATTGCTAAGCTTTGTTGTGATCCTTGCCTTCTCTCACCCAACCCTAGCTATCGCTTGCCTGACAAGATGGTGAAATTCAAATACCTGTCGGCCACTCTATACAAGGAAGAAAACAAACATGCAAATTGGCCTAGAGAAAATGGACCTGCAGTAATTCGCAAAGCTGCCCTAGGAGGAGCTCCAGCATAACTTCAGAGCAAGTGAACAATTGGAATAGCTCTAGTGATCCAACATCATCACTCTACCCTCAGTAGAGAAAAGGGAATTTAACCCCTTGTATGTGGCTCCGTTTGCCGGAAGAAGGTGAGGTGGAGATCAAGCTTGCAAAGGATGATGACCTAATTACAAAATTAAGCCCGCTGGAGGGGAGAGCCAAAGAATATAAAATAACCAGAATAGCTGATGAAGATAGGCAAAAACAGATGAGGTGATAAACCTCACCCACAAACCTTACTGCATGTCCAAAAGGCATTTGGCATGGTGAAGGCTATAGAAGCCGGCACAAGGATGGCATGGGAAGAAGTGCTCTGTCAGCACAACCTCAAGGAGTAGATTGGGAAGCTTAGGCCCAACTGTGAGATCCCGCTGCCCCCTTCGCACACCGGATTCCCGGTAGCTAGCAGCGAAAGCAGCTCCCTCATGCGCGGGGTAGGGTTTCCCACTCGGGGCCTCGCTCTCGAATGTCCGGGCACGAGACTAAGCTGGTGGTCATTCCGAAAACCGAAATCGGGAAAATTTTCCATGCCCGGAAAACGGGGACGATTCCACCATTTTTTATTTTCTTAACAAATTTTCTAACGAGGTCAAGATACTGAACTAACCTTCATCTGATTAAATTAGATAGAAGGGAAACTATTACAAACTTAACTTAAAGGAATCAACGCTTTTTTCCTAATTGAATCAGGCATAGCCGTTGATCTATTCATTAGAGAAGTCTTCAGGCTTTTATTTAACTACTCGAGTTCTAAGTGTATTCCTAATCAATTTTAGTATTAAAACTCTACTGATTCTAGCCTAACCCCATACGGCCCATGGGTTAGCCACCGCCCAACCACTAGAATTAGTAGAACCAGACAAGTCCTCACCCACCCATAATTGAATGCCTTTCTTAACTTTTGCTTTAGAATATAGATACGCACACACTCCTCTTTAAACTTTAACTTATAAAACAATCCATTGACAAACAATTATTGGTTACAGATATCATAACTCAAAATTTCCATCCAATTCCTTGTTTCTCAAAAACAGGTATCACTCTGGACTCTCCGTGTCGAGACCAGCTGGTCAGCAAACGAGATCCAGTAACAGATTATAATATTTTTTCATCATCATACATATATATCTTCCACGACATACGCATGGGTGTCCTAAGCACCGCGAGCCCGTGCATCGCCAGGTCAGAACCCTCTAGGATCCTTATTAGGTGTCCTGGCACTTCACTCAGGGACCTCGCCCATCGTACCGGAAGCACACCATTTTTCACCATACCAAGGCTGGTCAAGACCTGGGTAGGTTTTTGCCGCGTGAGCCGTCCTTTGAACACTCCCCGCCAGCTATTGTTGCAACCGAACTTCCCTTAAAAAAACACATATACCAAATGCTCCCTCCAGCATTCTGGCGTAAAACAGTCCTTTAAGAAAACAGGGTTTCTATGCAAGTTTTTAGTTTTGATTTTCTTTTGAATACAATGGGTATATCTTAAATCCGTATCCCAATACTTCTAGATCGCAGGTCTAAAATTCCAACAGAATTTCCTGAATTCTATAACCTTGATCCTCAGATCAGAATCAAGGGTCTTAACTTGATTTCAGATTCGGTGGGTGATTTGAGTGAAATTTTCCTGAACTGGTCACATCGTCTTTTCTTGAAACAAACGAAGGAGATTAAGTCTTGGTCATAGTCTAATTCAGGGTTTGAGTTTGGAAAGGTTTTCCCTGAACTAACTTTCTCAAAGGGTAATATTTCAATTACTACTTTACTGAATTTCATTCATTGAGTATTTTGGTTAACTCAATTTAAAACTAATCATGAATTCCTATGAGGAATAACTTAATCATTTATCTAAAATTTCGACTTCGCTAGTTTTTCTGAATTTTCTCATTACCATCCTAGAGAATATGAAACAGTAGAATTTTCTCTCACAGAGTATTTACTTATTCATTTACCAATATTCATGGGATTTAAACATAGGATTAAAGAGAACTCTTATTATGATATAAAAATTATGTATGCATCTATCTATTCTATGCATAAAATCCAACTTCTATGGAAATAACACTTTTATATAAAAGAAAATCCTTTTATGCATCTATTTTTTGCATAAAAAATCAATTTTGAAAAAAGTAACACTTTTATAATTAAAAAAATCTTTTATGCATCAATTTATGCATAAAAATCAATATTGGTGAAAGTAACACTTTTATAATAAAAAATTTCTTTTATGCATAATTTTATGCATAAAAATCAATATTGGTGAAAGTAACACTTTTATAATTAAAAAAATTCTTTTATGCATCATTTTGTGCATAAAAATCAATATTGATGAAAGTAACACTTTTATAATAAAAAAATCTTTTATGTATCATTTTATGCATAAAAATCAATATTGGTGAAAGTAACAATTTTATAATAATAAAAATTCTTTTATGCATCATTTTATGCATAAGAATCAATATTGGTGAAAGTAACACTTTTATAATTTAAAAAATTCTTTTATGCATCATTTTATGCATAAGAATCAATATTGGTGAAAGTAACACTTTTATAATTAAAAAATTTCTTTTATACATTATTTTATGCATAAGAATTAATATTGGTGAAAGTAACATTTTTATAATAAAAAATTATTTTCAATATGCATCTTTCTATGTATAGAATTTAATTCTAATAAAAATCACACTTTTATATTTAAAAAAATGTCCAATATGCATCTTTCTATGCATAGAATTTGAATCTAATGAAAATCACGCTTTTATAATAATAAAAAATAACCAATATGCATCTTTCTATGCATAGAATTTAAATCTAATGAAAATCACTCTTTTATAATAAAAAATAACCAATATGCGTCTTTCTATGCATAGAATTTAAATCTAATGAAAATCACTCTTTTATAATAAAAAAATAACCAATATGCATCTTTCTATGCATAGAATTTAAATTTTAATGGAAATAACACTTTTATGTGATGAAAATATTTCTACTATGCATTTTTCTATGCCTAGAATGAAAATAACACTTTTAGAATACACAAATGGTGGGGATTACTCTTTTTGAATAATAAAAGATAAAACTTATTTCACAAAATTTAAGAAAATTTTGCCATAACCTCCTTTGTATGGCTGACCATTTTTCAATTTTTTTCTATCCTCAAGTTACTTAAAATTTATCCCAAATGGTTTAAAGCATTCTAAACTAATCAAATTCTACTTTTAAAAGAGAAACAATATGAAAAGTTTAATTCTAACAATTTGATTACTTATCTAGGATAAAGAAAGGCTGAATTTAAGAATGAAGAGAGGGGGAAAACCTTTCCAACAAGGCATAACATCATTTTTTTTATTTTAAAGAAAACAAATTTAGAAAACCATTAAAAGGAATAAAGAAAAATTAGGATTTCTAGCTTACTTGAATTTCTGTGAGCTTTCCTTTGGCTTGATGGTTTGAGGGATCTACTCTTGTTTTCAACAAGAGTGGCCACCAATTCTTTTGAAGAGGGAAAGGTCAAAAACTAATGAATTATCAATAAATTCACTGTTTTTTGGCTCTGGGAAGGAGTAGAATAACAGTGCATAAAACACTATTAAGCTTCTACAAAGGGGGAGGCTTCTATGTATAGGAAAAAGTGAGCTTCCAACCAAGCAAACCGATTCTAGAATTTTCCAGATTAGTTTAGTCAATTTTTGACCATTTTTGGGTCAGTTTAGCTTACTTTTTGGAACTAGACTTGAATTAGGAGAGAGGAGAGATGAAATATCTCAATATTTGAGAATTTAAAACTACACCACACATGTGAAATAGGCGCCTCCTTCATGAGGGGGAATCCCCACTCTGAGGTGTCAAAAATTCATTTTTTTAGTATTTCCTTTGGTCCTTAGTCCACTCTTCATCTTATGTGAGTATTTACTCATTTTTGGGGGAGGGGATTTTCTTTATTTCTTCAATTTATCTCCTCCATACATTTGGATGAATCTGATTGGCCCCTCAAAACCTTAATTTAAAATTTTTAAAAAATCTGGACTCTTAGGATAAGGCCTTTTGAACAGATTATAATTTATTTCTAATGCACCTTTTGAAAATCTTTTTGAACTTCTGTTTCGGGGGAATTTATTTTAATAAGAAGAGATATTTTTCCATCTAAAAATATCTAAAATCTGAATAATCTCTCTCTAAAACATTTTCTCTCTCTAAGCCAAAATAGGTAGAAACAAGATCTTTTATTAATCTGAAGAGGGGATTGATTACAAGGGAAGATATTGGACATCTTGAGGGGCTGGGGAGGAATCTTACATTCTCTGCCACTTGCAAAATGTGAGATGTCCTCATCTTGCAAACTGGGGGTAATCTCGCAAACAGTTCGGCTTCTTTCTCCTAAGTGGCATCTTCAAAAGGATAGAACTTCAATTTAACCAATAATTCTCTCAGGATTCTTTTCCTCAAAACCTTTTCTCGAACATCAGGGATTTCTTCAGGTTGGAGTTCTATCTACCCTTGGGTTCAAGAAGTTAAGATTTCATCATCAAGCACATGATTCGGGCTTGGTATATACTTTTTAAGAAGACTGACATGAAATACATTATGTACTTTGAGAGATGAGGAGGTAGAAGAACCTCGTAGAATGGCACCTACTTTCTTTGTAATCAGATATGGTCCACAATATCTAGGGGATAACTTCTTGTACTTTCCAAGAGAGAGAGAGAACTTCTTTTGGGGCGTACTTGAATGAAGACCATATTTGCTTCTTCGAATTTTCTGTCTGTCCTCTTCTTATCTGCATACTGTTTCTATCTATCCTGGGCAGCTTTTATATCTTTGCGAATTGACTGCATCTGCTGCTCCATGTCGTCAAGCATCTGTCTAGGGACAACTCGACCCTAATCAATGGGTCAGACCAAGTTAATGGAGTTAAGAAATCTTGTCCATATAGAGCTTTGAAAGGGCTCATCCCAATACTTCGATGATAAGAAGCATTGTAGGCGAACTCGACCAGGTGCAGATAGCTTAGCCACTTCTTGGGTTCCCTACTACCACAGCATGTTTGAAGTATATCTTCGATTACTTGGTTCACCCTTTCAGTTTGACCGTCGGTCTCGGAATGGTAAGTTGTGCTGAGATCCAAGAAAGTTTCTACTACTTCAAAAAATGCAGTCTAGAATCTTGACGTGAATTTGGGGTCTCGATCACTTACTATTCTTCTGGGTAGGCCATGCAATCTGAAGATTTCCTTGAGGAACACTCTCACCACATCCACTGTAGTGTAGGTTTCTTTTACTGGAATCAGATGGGCAACTTTGCTTAGTCTATCAACTACCACGAAGATGGAGTTGTAACCTGATTGCACTGCAGGTAATCCAGTAATAAAATCCATACTGATACATTCCCACTTCATCTGGGGGATGTCTAATGGATGTAACTTCCCAGGCATTTTTACTCTCTCGGCCTTGACTTTCTGACAGGTCAAACATTGACGTACATGATTAAGCACATCCTTTTTTAGACCAGGCCAAAAGAAGCTTTTCTTCACAGACATGTAGTTTTTGATGAAACCTGGATGTCCTCTGAATAAGGCTGTCATGGGCTTCATTCAGAATTTGACCCATAGTTCCCTCATCATTGGGAATGCATAGCCCACGATTATAATACATAATTCCATCATCCAGGTTGTACCCTTGAACTCGGTTCAACTCTTGTGGAGTTTTGCTTTCCTGCATAAGTAGGGTAGCAATAGGGCCAAAGAATCTATCCTGCATAATCAAAGGATTTGACACTGCAGTAATGGCAAGCAATGAGGCTTTTCTGCTGAGGGCATCTGCTACACCACATTTTCTTTGCCTGGGTGGTACTTGATTTCAAAATCAAATTCCTACAGGGTCTGCATCCACCTTCTTTGGCGCATGTTGAGATCCTTCTGAGTGAAGATTCACTTTAAGCTCTAATGATCTGTCATCAAAGTGAATCTTTGACCCAGTAGGTAATGTCTCCACAACTTCAGGGCATATACTACTGAAAGTAGTTCCAAGTCATGGACATCATAATTTCTCTCATGCGTTCTGAGTTTTGGGATTCATAGGCCACTGCATGACCTTCCTGCATGAGTGCACCTCCTAGGGCAAAACCACTGGCATCAATTTTACTACCTCAAAGGGTAGAGAGAAATCCGACAGCTTCAGAACGGGATTGGTTACCAAGGCAGTCTTTAGCTTATCAAAAGCACTTTGGCACCTGGCAGACAATTGAAACGGAATATTCTTCTTGAGAAGATTAGTCAGGGGGGAAGCTATGAGAGCATACTTTGGTATAAAAATTCTATACCAACCAGTCAATCCCAAGAATCCTCTGACTTCTTTCACTGTCTTTGGTTCAGGTCAATCTATGACTGCTTGGACTTTTATGGAATCTAGAGAAATTCCATCTTTGGATACCAGAAAGCCCAAGTATTCAACATGGTCGATAGAGAAAGTGTATTTGCTCTTTTTTGCAAAGAGTTGGTGCTTCCTTAGAATCTCAAGGACTTTTCTGACATGAGCTTCATGGTCAGCTGCATTCTTTGAGTAAATCAGAATATCATCAACAACAAGCCCTAGCCTTATCAGAATCATGGCTAAGAAAATATTTTGCCTGAGCTTCTGACGCTGACTGGTACTGACATTAATACATCGTCCAAAGAACCACATATACCGATGTCACTCAATAGGATCAGGAAAGTAAAGACTCTCAAAATGACGTGCGAGTCTCACTCTGCTTACTCAGGTCGTAGAGCAAAGTTGATGAGGTGCTCGAATGCAAAGGCTATCATATCCTGATCCTAGGAGAGTTTAGGAATGCCAGACAGATTCGGGGTATCCATCTATAAATTTCAAATTCAATTTATGAGTTTTCAATTTTTGAAGTTCATTCAACATAATATTAACAAGTTAAAACATTATTTCCCATATTTACTTTAAAATTTTAAGTAATTTCTATTGCTCTTATGTAAATTTACAACATCGCTCTGACGATCCTCCTTAGGTGTCTTGGCACTTCACTCAGGGACCGCTTCGTCGGCCCTCGTCCATCGTACCGGAAGCACACCATTTTTCACCATGCCAAGGATAGTTAAGATCTAGGTAGGTTTTTGCTGAGTGAGCCGTCCTTTGAACACTCCCTGCCAGCTGTTGCAACCGAACTTCCCTTAGAAAAACACATATACCAGATGCTCCTCCAGTATTCTGGCGTAAAACAGTCCTTTAAGAAAACAGGGTTTCTATGCAAGTTTTCAGTTTTGATTTTCTTTTGAATACAATGGGTATATCTTAAATCTGTATCCCAATACTTCTAGATCGCAGGTCTAAAATTCCAACAGAATTTTTTAAATTCTGTAACCTTGATTCTTAGATCAGAATCAAGGGTCTTAACTTGATTTCATATTCGGTGGGTGATTTAAGTGAATTTTTCTTGAACTGGTCACATCGTCTTTTCTTGAAACTGACGAAGGAGATTAAGTCTTGGTCATAGTCTGATTCAGGGTTTGAGTGGTTTGGAAAGGTTCTCCTTGAACTAACTTTCTCGAAGGGTAATATTTCAATTACTACTTTACTAAATTTCATTCATTGAGTATTTTGCTTAACTCAATTTAAAACTAATCATGAATTCCTATGAGGAATAAATTAATCATTTATCTAAAATTCTGACTTCGATAGTTTTTCTGAATTTTCTCATTTTCATCCTAGAGAATATGAAACAGTAGAATTTTCTCTCACAGAGTATTTACTTATCCAATATTCATGGGATTTAAACATAGGATTAAAGAGAACTCTTATTATGATATAAAAATTCTGTATGCATCCATCTATGCATAAAATCCAACTTCTATGGAAATAACACTTTTATATAAAAGAAAATCCTTTTATGCATAAAAATTTAATTTTGATGAAAGTAACACTTTTATAATTAAAAAAATTCTTTTATGCAGTTATTTATGCATAAAAATCAATATTGGTGAAAGTAACACTTTTATAATTTAAAAAAATTCTTTTATGCATAAGAATCAATATTGGTAAAAGTAACACTTTTATAATTAAAAAAATTATTTTATGCATCATTTTATGCATAAGAATCAATATTGGTGAAAGTAACACTTTTATAATTAAAAACATTCTTTTATGCATCATTTTATGCATAAGAATCAATATTGGTGAAAGTAACACTTTTATAATTAAAAAATTTCTTTTATGCATAAGAATCAATATTGGTGAAAGTAACACTTTTATAATAAAAATTTATTTCCAATATGCATCTTTCTATGCATAAAATTTAAATCTAATGAAAATCACGCTTTTATAATAAAAAAATAACCAATATGCATCTTTCTATGCATAGAATTTAAATCTAATGAAAATCACTCTTTTATAATAAAAAAATAACCAATATGCATCTTTCTATGTATAGAATTTAAATCTAATGAAAATCACTCTTTTATAATAAAAAAATAACCAATACGCATCTTTCTATGCATAGAATTTAAATTTTAATGGAAATAACACTTTTATAATTAAAATATTTCTACTATGCATTTTTCTATGCCTAGAATGAAAATAACACTTTTAGAATACACAAATGGTGGGGATTACTCTTTTTGAATAATAAAAGATAAAACTTATTTCACAAAATTTAAGAAAATTTTGCCATAACCTCCTTTGTATGGCTGACCATTTTTCAATTTTTTTCTATCCTCAAGTTACTTAAAAATTATCCCAAATGGTTTAAAGCATTCTAAACTAATCAAATTCCACTTTTAAAGAGAAACAATATGAAAAGTTTAATTCTAACAATTTGATTACTTATCTAGAATAAAGAAAGGCTGAATTTAAGAATGAAGAGAGGGGGGAAACCTTTCCAACAAGGCATAACATCATTTTTTCATTTTAAAGAAAACAAATTTAGAAAACCATTAAAAGGAATAAAGAAAAATTAGGATTTCTAGCTTACTTGAATTTCTGTGAGCTTTCCTTTGGCTTGATGGTTTGAGGGATCTACTCTTGTTTGCAACAAGAGTGGCCACCAATTCTTTTGAAGAGGAAAAGGTCAAAAACTAATGAATTATCAATAAATTCTCACTGTTTTTGGCTTTGGGGAGGAGTAGAGTAACAGTGCATAAAACACTATTAAACTTCTACAAAGGGGGAGGCTTCTATGTATAGGAAAAAGTGAGCTTCTAACCAAGCAAACTGATTCTAGAATTTTCCAGATCAGTTTGGTCAAATTTTGACCATTTTTGGGTCAGTTTAGCTTACTTTTTGGAACTAGACTTGAATTAGGAGAGAGGAGAGATGAAATATCTCAATATTTGAGAATTTAAAACTCCACCACACATGTGAAATAGGCGCCTCCTTCATGAGGGGGAATCCCCACTCTGAGGTGTCAAAAATTCATTTTCTTAGTATTTCCTTTGGTCCTTAGTCCACTCTTCATCTTATGTGAGTATTTACTCATTTTTGGGGGGGATTTTCTTTATTTCTTCAATTTATCTCCTCCATACATTTGGATGAATCTGATTGGTCCCTAAGAACCTTAATGCAAAATCTTTAGAAAATTTGGACCCTTAAGATAAGGCCTTTTGAACATATTATAATTTATTTCTAATGCACCTTCTGAAAATCTTTTTGAACTTCTGTTTTGGGGGAATTTATTTTAATAAGAAGATATATTTTTTTATCCAAAAATATCTAAAATCCGAATAACCTATCTCTAGAATATTTTCTCTCTCTAAGCCAAAATAGGTAGAAGCAAGATCCTTTATTAATCTGAAGAGGGAATTGATTACAAGGGAAGATACTGGACATCTTGAGGGGCTGGGGAGGAATCTTACACCAACACAAAGATAAAAAATGGGCCTTACCTTGATGCATGTTGTTCAAAGAGAAAAGGATTAACTAAGGGTAGAGAGAAGGAAAAAGAAGAAAGATCAAAGGAAAACGCCCTAGGGAAATCTAAAAGCTCAAAGGAAAACACCACCTCGGGACATGGCAAGAAGTGATTATTTGAATTTGGTGAGAAGATAGCAAGAAGGGAAAGACTTCTACTAAGGAGGGTGACAGCGGAGGAGTGGAAGTGCCAAGTGGCCGGCAAATGAAGGAGGACCTGGCTGCACATTGTGCAAATCGATGTTGTTGTCCCAAAGGCTGGAGCAGGAGGAGGGCACATCTGCTACAACCCTACAAAAACTGGAGATGCAGCCTCCCACAAAACCAAAACTCTTGGTGTCCATATCGGCCTAGATGGTGCCAAGCTAGTCCAGCTTTCTGGAAATAACTGAGATGAAATGGGTGCAAAGAGCCATGAATTACCTTAGAATCGTGCATGAATGATGGGCTCAAAAAGATGACAAAGTTGCAATCCATCATTAAGGAGAAGGATGTCGCATGCACTAAGATCACAAAATCCTTGCAAGACCCGATGAGCCAATAGGAACCATTACAAGAGGATCTACGTAGAAGGAGGGCAAAAGGTGTCTAGATGGATGACATGCAAAGGCAACTTAAGGACATCCAATTGGACAACAAAGGAATGAAGAAGGAGGTGGATGAGATGAAGAAGGAGGTGGATGAGATGAAGGAAAACATGGCTAGGAAGAACCAAGAAGACCTACAAATGCATTAGGGAAAATGTGGACTCATTTTTGGGCCCTCTAAGAAATGCCAAGTCATCATTCTATTACGAAAAGGGGAATCATGGATAACTCTATCCATAGTACCTCAAAACTATATCATGTAACATATCATTGGAAAGATCTTGATGAGAGGATTCTAACGCTCCAACCTCCGATAAATTTGGAGTTTTTATGCTCAAGTTATGGCCTCCCCACCAAAAAGTAACCTCAAAAGTTCTATAACGGAAGCCTCACCCTCATTGGTCCCCTTATGGAATATTCCCTAGAATCTCAAAGAGCTTAAAAGGCCCAAAAGTGAGTCCAAATTTTCCCTAATGCAAGATGATCTAAATGAGGCCATAGAAGGGCAAGCAAGAACGAAAGCATAGGTCACCTAATTCAGGAGGAGCATTTGAAGATCATAAGGGATGTCCAAAACAGGGCTGACAAAGATAAAGTAGAATTAGTAAAGGCAGAGGCAAGGCTAATAGTACTGGATGCAGAGGAGTATCCATAAGTTTATGAGCTAAATGGAAAAAAGATGGAGCAGTGGGAGAGTCAAGTGATGGAAGACCTTAAGGAGGTGTGGGGAGTTTATTTGGAAAAGCTAAAGTCAGTAATGGAAGCACCCACACCTTCTTGCAAATAGATAACTTCCAACTCGTTAGGAGATAGAAATCCAAATAGAGGATCTGGGCCTCTGGATCCGGCTCCATCCAAAAACCAGCAACAACAAAGGAGCTCAAGGCACCAGCCTCTAATGGAGTTAAAAGGGAAGCATGCAAGATAGGTGGTGCCAGCAGGAATGAAGAGCTACATAAGGAGAATGAACAACTACATCAGGAAGTGGAGACATGGAAAAGGGGATTCTCTATCCTCAAAGGAGAGGGAGAGGAAAAGAAGCCTGCACAACTGAAATAGACAGAAAAGGAAAGGAGATCGTCGTACTGTGGACCGGCTTTGCACTGGACCTTATCTCGGGGAATGAACTAAAGGAACATGCATGGGCATCCATAAAGAAGTTTGAGGAGAAAGCAAATGATGAAGCAGCTCTACGTGTCTAGGTAGAGGAACTAGAAGCACTCATCAAATAATATAAGGAACAACAAATGTAGGACAACTAGCCCATAAAATCCTTGAAGAAAGAGGTAGAGGCAGCCACACTGACAAGGGTGACTAGAGGCAAAGCAAGAAAGATGGGTATCAATGAGCTGAATGCGGCATTAACAAACGGTAAACACTGACATCAAGAAAAAATCCCAACAAATGGACTAAAGGAATATGCATGGGCATCCATAAAGAAGTTTGAGGAGAGAGCAAACGATGAAGTAGATCTACGTGTCTAGGTAGAGGAACTAGAAGCACTCATCGAATAATATAAGGAACAACAAATGTAGGATGACTAGCCCATAAAATCCGTGAAGAAAGAGGAAGAGGCAGCCACACTGATAAGGGTGACTAGAGGCAAAGGAGGAAAGATGGGTATCAATGAGTTGTTAACAACGGTAAAAACTGACATCAAGAAAAAGCCCCAACAAATGGACACCATGAAAAAGGCCCACGCCAAGGAGCTACAGTCCAAACACAAGATGGTTTAGGACTTCCAAAGCTGGGCCAAAAGAGAGAAGAAGGATAGGGAGGATGTAGAATGCAAACTACAGGAGGAGTTGGGCCAGAAGAGCCTTAGTGCTTGGAAAGAGATGGCTCTTAAATGCATGCAACAATAGTGATAAGCTCTACACAGCAGCATGCGGGTTCCAGGAGGCCTTCCAACTAGGATGATATAGCTAAGTTCATGAATAAGTTGAAAGCACCTAAAGTGGCAGGACATGACTAAAACCCTTCACCAAAAGTGGTAGCAGGACAAGGTTGAAGCCCTTCCCCCAATCCAAAGCCATGCAAGGAAGCGAGGGAATGTTATGACTCGCAGATCTGGGTGAGGAGGCAACAACTCATTCAAAGAGCGACACTACCAATGCCCCTCACCAATGGAGTCAACTGGAAGACAAAGCAAAGGGGTTTTCAAGATCAAATCAGCCCGAAAGGCCACCCTATGGGTGGAAGCAGAGCTGAAGCAGCCGAAGGGGGCCAAGAGAATTGGAGAAAACTATTTTTGAACAAAGCCTCATGCCTTCGTAGTTGACAAGGCGGTGGATGCAATGAAGAGAGCTAAAATCAAGTATCTGGATGCACGACCCACCATTGATGTGTGATTCAGAAGAGCCGATGAAATAATAGGGCTTGGCCATGCTTGGGTGAGTAGCAAGAAAAGAGCTTATGAGCCCAAATATAGCCAAGACCAAAAAATACAGTTCGTTTTAGGGGCACTACTACACAGACCGAACCAGAAGGAGGAGGGCGGGACCAGGCCGTAAATGTCTGAACAACATGATCTAGAGTTGGAAACAATCCGAATCTCGAAATTTTTTAAAATTTTTAGAGCAACAACAGGAACTCTGGGCTTCACCTTCCTGCGCTGATGCAACGTCCCCACCGCCATGATTGCCAAGTGTTGGCGGCCAACCAACTTGTCTTGCCGCCGCCCAAATCATCCCATTTTGTGACAAACTATTATGGGTTAAGCTTTCTTTTTTTGGTAACAACTTGTTAGTGAGTTCTTGCAAATGGGTAGTACACCTGAGCTGATGTAAGGAGTGAAGGGGATTATTCAGAGAGAGAGAGAGAGAGAGAGAGAGAGAGAGAGAGAGATGAATGAATGGATAGTTGAGTTTAGGAGTTTATGAGCTGAGTCTTTGCTAGTGTATTGTACTATTGAGAGTCTAAGCTAAATTCAAGAATCTCTTATGGGTTGGTTGGTTGTCTCTACTCTATACTACATAGTTCTTTATTTCTTATGTTAATTGCATGCCTGTCTGGACGTTAACTCCTATTGGGAATCATGAAGGATCTAGGTCCTAACCTGTGCGTAGTCACGACTAACTCCCCTAAGCATAAGCAGACTGGTAGCTCAACGCTATGCATTGGTTTGTCTCATTGGGTACAATTGTATTAGTCGTTGCTCTTCAGGAGCCAACTAGGTGGTCAGCCACTTGATGTGACCAGCTTGTGATATTTATGAAGGGAAAAAACTTGGAGTAATTCACCTTTCCTTACGTAAGGATTATTCTAGTAAAACAAAGGGGAGCTGACGGAATAGCGAAGCATCATGATATTGTGATATGGGGCCCCCAGTGAGTCGCTCTACCCTTAATGTGACTCTATATGATAGAGAGGTGAGGTCTCACAATGATGGTTAGCTACTTTTGTTGAAGACGTGAAGAAAACTCCAGCTTGATCCCTGGGTCACCTACCACTATTAGGTGAGCTTTTATGTTGTAGGCTTCTAGGATCAATCAACCTCTGAGCCAATCTTTGAATATGCTTAGCAACTTCTATGAGCTAACACAACTGAGAAAGTGGGATCTCCAACCCCAACAATATTGATTTCAACCCTTCTCACATGGATGCAGAGGAACCTTCAGATATGGAACTCTTTCTCCCAAGGGATGATGTACATCAATTTCTATGGGGGGAGTTTGGCTCAACTTCTCCACTACTTGCTTAAAGGCTTTCTCCACCACCCTTAGAACTACAACTACTACTAGGGGTGGAGCCTGGTGAGGGGGCTCTAAAATATCTTTAGTTCTGGGTGACTTCTGCCACTATGGGGGGCCCTTATGTTGACTATAGAGGTGTCAAGAATGGGTATGGGGAAATCTAAGGTGTAGTGATCTTTGCTCTCTTGACAATACAAGCATTGGGGGAAGCCTTTTGATATTGAACATTGCAGCTAGTTATGTCCATTCTTGCCACATCCAAAGCAAACAATAGGCTTAGTGGAGTTGGTTGGGGATGCCAGTTGTTGGTGGTTCTTTGGGGTCGCTTGGACCTAATAGCAAGATTTGTAGGGGGAGAATCTACATAAACCACTAGATCTAGCTGGTAGACATGGGCCATTTTAGGAACTGATACGGTCAAAAGATAGGGTTGATAGGTGGGTTATGTACTACTTTGTATATTGCATTTACATTAGAGAGGTTGGGGTGTATGTCACCTAAGATACCCTTGGTTGTGGAGCATAGGCATATGTGAGTGTTGTTGTGGTGTAAGATGAGGGGGTTGGGCATAAGTGGCTACACCAACCTAGAGCTAATAACTACATGGTGTGGTGTGCCAAGAATGATGATACCATAGTTTTTGCCACTAGCACCAAGCATATGGGGAATGTGTGGTTGTAGTAGTTCTATAGGCAAGAGAGGTTGGAGCCCCCATGTAGTCTTCTACTGCAAAGGGATTTAGATGGGTAGCTCCTTGGCAAAGTTGTTGGTGCATTAGCCAAAGACCCTTGAGGTAATAACATTCCTTGTCCTCATGGGCCACCTTTTGAGAAGAACAAGAAATACTTTCTGGAAGGACACCCACTTGGGATATGGCCTTAGAATGCACTCACTTGGGCTGGCCTTGGTATCTTTGATCTTTAGATCTATAATCTCCTTCCTAAGGGTCACCCACCATGACTGCATTCCCTTGTTGAGATCTCTTATAATCTTCAAGCCCCTTCATGAGCTTAGCCATCTCATCTAAGGAGGCTGATGTGGAAGAGCTACTATTGGAGCTAGGGGGACCACGAGAGTAGAGCTAAGGTCCAAGACACACTGGGGATAATGCGAGGCCATAAGTTATTGTTCTCTACCCTCTATAAGTTAAGTGCATTATCCAATTGGGTAAACATGGCCTTGAAAGTACTACAAGGTGCCTTGTGGAGGGAAGTCCCTCTCAACTTTCACTCCATCTATATGTAGGGAGGGCTCTGAGCATGTAGTTACCTTGATCTTTGGGTAGTCAAGCTACCTGAACCTTTGCTCAAGTAATGAGATGGTCCATTGACTCACTAACCTTCATAGAAAGTTGATTGAGCTCTTGGTTGATAAGGTCATAGCAGTTCCATGGCCAAAAGTTAGTAGCCAATAATTGCTACCTGAACCTTTGCTCGAGTAATGACATGGGCCATTAATTCACCAACCTTCATAGAAAGTTGATTGAGCTCTTGGCTGATAAGGTCATAGCAGCAGTTCCATGGCCAAAAGTTAGTAACCAAGAATTGCTACCCTTAAGGAATCCCAATCTGGGAAGTGGTTGGTGTGGGGAATGGGATGTACCACCTAGCATGCACTTTCTTCCAAGGTAGTTGGAAACAAGACTAATCTCTCATCATCTCAATTGAGCCCATAAGAGTCGTGCACTTTGAGGAACCAACACACATGGTCTTTCAACATCTCTATAATAACCCCTTTGAAAGCTGGCATCGTCTCACCAATGATTGAGCACTATTGCCAGGGGATTCGCACCTTGGTGTGGTGGGGGACCAACCACATGAGTAGGAGAAGTAGTCAAGGGAAGAGTAAGGAAGCAATGACTCGATGATTGGTTTTTGATAAAAATATGCGAGGGAGAAAACACACACACAAGAGATGGATGGTTGAATTTTCTTTTTGAATACTCTTCTCTTCTCTATAACTATGCAAGAAAACACACAAACATAAGAGTAGACAAGGATACATAAGAGAGATGGAATTTTCTTCTATTCTCTTCTCTTCTCTATAACCATAACATAAAGATAAGAGTACACACTATAAGGGAAAGTACTCCCCTATTATAAGGGAAAGTACTCTCCTATACAAATGGTCATTCCATAGTGTAAACCCAACTACATAAGTTAGCACCACATCTATGCCATAATTTTAGTGAACCAAAGTGGCTTTCACATAGCTTGTAAACCACTACCGACATACCACCCATAATCTCACCAACCATGCTAGTGGCATAAGTACAAGGCTATCATCCTAGAGCATCACCTATATCCTTACTAGTTGCGCTTGATATGTCCACACTCTCCCTTGAGCTCAACTCCATACCATGCACTCCAAGTAAGCTTTATAGCTTTCTATACTGAATACCTTTATGAAGATATCAGTTTTGTGATCCTCTATGGTGCTGACATATATCAATCCACATCACATGCTAGAACCTTCTCCTTCACAAAGTGATAATGTACCTCAATGTGTTTTGTCCTAGCGTGATACACTAGGTTATTGATGTTCACGTTGTCACAATAAATGATAACATTTCTATCCATGGTCTCTCTCATATTTGACCAAGCTACCTCACATGGTGCCATAACTGCACCCCTGTCCTCAACCTATCTACTTGATAAAGAAACCATTAGTTGCTGCTTGTTTATGTAGCTAACAACAACACTCCCAAAAGAAAACATAAAACCACTACTAGATCTTTTGTATGAGACACTACCAACCCAATCTACATCTATATATTTGTGTACGTGTACTCGTACTCTAGCCTCATAGAAAAGTCCATAGTATTATGGAGTTTATGTATTTGAGTATCCTCCTAGCTACATCTAAGTGTGGCTTCCTTGGGGCTTGCATAAATTGACTCACCAATCTAACAACATAGCTCAAATTTTGTCTGGTCATAGTAATATAGAGCAAACTTCCTACTATAATAAATGTGCATGTACATATCAAGGCCCTCCAAAAGATCACATATATCTATAGAGCCAATTTTGTGTTCTGCTCCAATGGCATACTAGCTTACAACCTATTAGCCCCAAAGCCTTTATAAAAGCCAAATCCCATCATGTGATCTAATCACCTCTATACCCAGGAAGTATTACATCTCACCCAAATCCTTCAAACTTCAGTAAAAGGAGCATCTTTACCTCATGAATGTCAACATCATTTTCCCTTGTGACAATCAAGTCATCAACATAGATGACTACTAGAACAATGCCCTGTCACCCTTTTTCACATATACTTAAGAATCTTATGTAGATATATTAAATCCAATAGTGATAAGATACTTTCCTATCTTGTTTGACCATGCTTTAGGTGCATGTTTCAAGCCTTATAAGGCTTGAAACACCTGCAAACAAACTCTAGGTGTGAATGATCCTCATATCCTAGTGGCTATACCATGTAGATCTCCTCTTGTAAATCACCATGTAGAAATGAATTCTTTACATCCATCTAATGTAAAGACTGTTAGTGGACACACACACTTACATTAGTTTAGAACAATAACATGGACATTTTTAATAGTAGTGATAGAACCTTAGTCTTAATGTAGCATTTGGTAATGCACCCTTTTATATCATAAAGACCATCATCTCTCTCACACAACGATGAGGTAAGCAATGTATCTGTCTCTTTTATGTAATACAAGCCATGGTGGGTTTCTGAGCAATGGTGTGCAATCTTTATGTTGACAAGTCTTTGCCAACCCTTAGTGATCCTACTTCATCAATTCCCAACATGAAAGTACTGGCTTAGCAGAAAATGGCCAATGAAGATGTTGTCTATTTTAGTTCCAGATGGGTTAGCGACCATGGTTTATGAACCTACTCTCTTGGGGTAACGAAGGCATCCTTTTAGAGAAATGGTTGTTGCTAATGATTCACGCTACCTTCTTATGGATGATTACTTTTTAATGGTTGTTGCTAATTGATCTGCATTCGTAAGACCCTACGCTCTGTGGGGCTGAAGTGAAGGGCAGATTGTTCCCGTTGTCTCTTGACCAGTAGTTACATTGTCTTGTGGAAGGTGGTGGAGTTCCAGATTGGACAATTTCCACAGTCAACATCTCTAATGAGGTTTTGATGCTAACTATGGTTATTCAACTCTCATAAGAACCAAATTGCATTTATCTTATGCAACCATTAACCATACAAATTTAGCTCTTTGCTAATATGATAAGCTAAGCCATGGTGGAGATCCTATTTGCTCATTGGGTGCATGTCTAGTTATGAGATTCGCTAATGTTTTCCCCATATAATGGTGAAACCATTATATGGTGAAAGCATATGGTGGAGATCCTATGTGCTCATTGGGTGCATGTCTAATGTTTTCCCCATATAATGGTGAAACCATGTGGTAAGTGTGGTAATGAGGAGCATCACTCAAAGGATTTCCCACTATCTACTTATTGTGACATGTTCAGGCACAAATCCATGCATTTTCCCAATCCCCAATGTTCTCAGTGTGAGAGATATGGCCATCAAAAAAAGGATTATCCATTCTTTTATTGTGAAGGATGCAAGGAAGTGGGCCATGATAATGAGAAGCATTGTCCTCTTGCATTTGAGGAGGAGTTTCATTATTTTCCAGATGTTCTTGGTGGTTCTCCATATGATTGGCCTAAGGGAGTGATGGGAAGATATGAAGAGAGGCTTTGCAGCATGTGCATGGAATGAAGAAAATGTGCAACATTGTAAGGAGCATAAAAGGGTAAGGTTTTTGAAGGGAAGCATGTGAATGATGTTTGTATCATGTGGCATTTTGATGCATTAAAGAAACAACTTAGTGTTGTATATTCTTTCCTAAAAGAGAGGGAGTAGGTGAAACCTTTGGTTGTTTAGGAAAAACTTAGTGTAGATGAGAGTAACCAGGATAGCCATAATGATGGGATGGATTTGGTGGGGATTGAGGGTGCATGGAAGGACCAAAAGTGCCAGAGTCCTTAGATGTCCCTAGCCTTAAATCAAATGGGTCCTAGGGTTTGGTGGATAGTCTAGATAATGGTGACAATGATATGCATGGTTCTTATTACATTTTCGGAGTGATGGTGCTAAATTATCTCTTTATGGGGATAGCATACATGATGATGATGGACTTACATATGATGGGTTGCACATGGTGATGATACATTGATGTATGGTGATGTGGTTTCCATTCGTGATGCTATGGATGGTGTAATGATCCTTGATTCCATTCGTGATGCTATGGATGGTGTAATGATCCTTGATTCCATTTCTAGTGGTAATGTGGTTGGATGATGATCTCATCTAGATTCTTGATGATCTCGAGGAGGTAGCTGTGACTAACATTGATGCAGATATGGGGTCTCTCTCTCTCTCTCTCTCTCTCTCTCTCTCTCTCTCTCTCTCTCTCTCTCTCTCTCTCTCTCTCTCTCTCTCTCTGTGTGGGTCTATGCAAGGTGTTCTTTTTTTAGCCTATTGATGACATTGAGATCACATATGTTCATGATGATGGTCTTTCATATGTTCCAGATACTTGTGATTCAGATTTGGAGGTTCCATCCTTTAAGCAGCCTACTATGCACGATGGTGATGTGATCTTATTTGATGGTTCCCCAAATTCTCAAGATATTAATCTTTATACTAATCATGTTAATGGTATTCTTATGGATCGTACATTATGCATGGATGATGAGATGCTTACGTGTGATGATTCTTTTCATCATCATGATGATATAGTGATTATGCAATTCTTGGTTTCTCTTGATCATCATGGTGATGATACTTCTATCGAATGATGAGCTTAGTCATGCTGCTCTTTTATGTTATGATGATTCACATGTTGCTAATTTTCATGATATTATTCTTGATGATGCCATTGTGGTTCACGATGATGTTCACGATGTTCTTATGCATGACGGGGCTTTGCCTATCCATGCTATGGTTTCTTATTCTCAACATGATGGGATTTATTTATATTTCCATGCTCATATTGATGGATGTTCAGGCATGTGCTTATGGATTATATATTCAAGTAGGAGATCATGGATTTTCTTATGCTATTGGCATGGGGATATTATAGATTTATGGTTCTATGTGATTACATTATTTGGGAGATATATTTCTTGAAGGCCCTCCTTGTGCTTGGTAGTGCATAGGGATGATGGAGCAGATTTATTTTGTTCTTGTTGATGCTATCACCTTGATTGGGGATAGACATAATGCTCTGGATGTTGGTGATGGTTCATTCTCACATGATGATTTCAAGGTTGATGAGCATGTTGATGCTCTAGCACTTGATTTTGATGCTCATTTTCATAGTTTGGAGGCAATTCTCATGGTGTTGGATTATGCTTTTATCATTCCTTTAATGATGATATCTTTTATGATGTTATGTTTGAGTTATTGCTTGATGGTGCTCTAGATGATTTTCTACTAGAGGAGCATACTCTTACTCTAGTACTTATGGGGGATCATTATGGTATGATGGTTTCTCTTTGGAGGATGATTTGACCATTCATGATTTCTTGATGTAGATGCTTAGCTTACTTGGCTAATTTCTTTGGTTCGACAAATTTTCTTGGTGTTATGCCATCTTGGGCATATGTCCCAGTTGTTGTTGGATTTTTGTCATCAACACATTGCTTTGTTGCTTCATGTGTTCAAGCTATAGATCTACATTGACATAGCTTTTTGATAATAGGCTATTTTTAGCCTATGATGTGAATGCTAGTGCTTCATGTAGATTCCTAAGTTAGTAAATGAGGTAGGGATTTTTGGCAGGTGATTGCATCTCTCTCTCTCTCTCTCTCTCTCTCTCTCTCTCTCTCTCTCTCTCTCTCTCTCTCTCTCTCTCTCAATCCCAAGCAAGTTTACACTACTTATTTCAAGTTAGTGGTGATTCCAAGGCTTGTTTTATCAATGGAGGAGAAAGAGATGGGGGTCCGGAGGAAGGTTGAAACAATCATTAAAACAAGATACATTGAATCTCAATTCCTCATTTGATACATTGAAGCGATACAAATGTAGCTTCTTGGTTGTTACTTTCCCTATTTGCTAGACTTTGTTAAATGAGCTTAAAATGACCTTGAGGTGGACTCCTCCTTATATTCTTCATCCCATGTTCTTTTTATCTTTTTATATATAAATACATTTTGTTTCTTACAACGAGATATATAATGAAATGCACTAAACTGAGTCAAGAAAACTTTGGATGTAGTTGTTGAAGTCAAAATCATTGGAGAGGCATAAAGGAATTCTTTTGACTTTTTGTAGAAAAGTTATTCACCTTCTTAAGATAGTTGTGGGAATTTATGATGGTGATATTATGTGGCGAAGTTTGAATGGGTGGTGCCACTAAGGATAACCTATTGTTAGTGGTGATTCTAAAGCTTGTTAGCAATGGAGGAGAAAGAAGAGAGTGAATCTAAATTTCTCATTTGATACACTAAAGTGATGCAAATCTAGCTTCTTGGTTGTTAATTTCCAGGTATGAGCTTGACATAACCTTGAGATGGACCCATCCCTATATTCTTCATCTCATGTTATTTTTATCTATAATTATATTTTTTTTCCTTACTAGGAGATATACAATGAAGTTCATTAAAGTGAGTCAAGCAGAGTTTGGATGTAGCTGCTGTTGAAATTAAAATCATTGGAGAGGTATGAAGGAATTCTTTTGACTTGTTGTTTGTGAGGATAATAGAAAAGGTATTCACCTTCTTAAGATAGTTGTGGGAATTTATGAAGAAGATATTATTGCTAAAGGGGTTCATTGTTGGTGAAGTTTCAATGGGTTGTGCCATTAAGGATAACCTATTATGCTTACATCTTTCGAAGGGGAATCCAGACGATGGATCGTACCATTGACTAGGCTTTCCTCCACCATGGCCCCCATCCATAGATGTACCTAGAAGGATGTCGATGAAGAGTTTGTGGTGCATACAGACTTTCATTATTCTACCAGTGGTGGGTGAGTATTTGTGTTTACTTGCTAAACCACTGCTACAATAGTTAGCCAATTGAAAGAAGAATGATCCCAATGAGCTTACCCATTAGTGTGATTGGTTAATAACAATCAATGTTTTTGCATCCAAATATCTGTCAAAGAGATAGCATTCCATTACAACCATGTAACTTATAAAATTCTCTTCGAGGTGAGTGATGTATGGTTGGTAGGGATCAATCAAGGATAGTTTTTTTATTTTCATTTCATTTCTTTCTTTTCTTTTTATTTAATTAATTTAATTTTTTTTTCTTGTCTTTTCTTTTCTCTTTTTTTTTGGTTACAGTGCATTTAAGTGATTTGCAAGCCTGCATAATGATTTATAATGCATTCAAGTGATTTGCAATCCTATGTGATGATCTAGAAAATGGTTTCCTCTGGTAGTGACTCCCAAAGTGGGTTGGCAAATAGTTTGAATTATATCATTAAGCATTCATCTAACTCTATTGTGGTAGGAGTAATTGTTGAAGCCGAAGTTTGATTGATAGCTCTTCAAATGTTGATGCAGAGCTTATGAGATGACTTAATACACAAGCTTGTTGTTCTATAGGATCCCTCTTACACTATACACTATTAATGAGAGAGAGAAAATGTTGTGTTTTATAGTAATAAAAATGTAAATTCTTTTCAAATCTTTGCAAAAGTAAATTATTTAGCATATAAAAATTAATTGTAAGTAGGCGCACCTAGATTTTTAAGCCGAGAAAAATTAGATAGGGCCTTGGGGTCCTATGTGTACATGTACATGCAATCTCAAAAATATTAGGTAATACATTTAAGATGAGGTAATTGAGAAAAATAGAGCCCAAAAATGAGTCCAACATGTGCCAATTACCATGAAATAGGTTTCCGGCTAATAATGGTATGGATATCCACACAATTACCTTGAGTGAACTCCAATTGTGAGGTCAGCAACAATTTTTCTTGAGTCAACATCAATTACTTGAGTGCATGGTAGGCCATACCATCCACTTATCAAGGGGAATATCAAGACATGCAAAGGGGGGTGCATGCTATAAAAGGACCCCATTTCTTCTCATTTTTCCCATGCCTCCTTCATGTGGGTGTAGATGCTAGTAAAATACCATTAATACCTCTTGTAGTAGTACTATACCCTTTTACATTGTCATAGTACAACAATGGTGTCATATTTGTCATAGTACTTCATCTTTGGGCATATTTGGGTACATCTCCCAAGTTGAAAAACTCATTAACTTCAAGTGCAAGTGGGAGAGTCCATCTTGACCCTACGGTACCTCTACATCAATCAAGCCTCTACACATATTATTGAGTATAAATTATCCTCTCTTATTTAAGTTCAGTGTTTTTAATTTAATGAAGGAAACACATTTTCTTCCATTACTTAAACCCTTACAAATAACCATAAGAAAGAAATTAAATTTTTTTATAGTGGTTTTTCTTAGTTGACCATGTAAATCTTAGATTAAATGGAGAAAAGGGACCAAGGGATTTATACTTTAGTCCAATTCCGTCAATTTAGTTGGACCAATAACTTTCCATGCTATAATAAATTAAATTCCTTTAGCCTTAGGATAAACTTGCAAAAGAATTATGGGCATAGTTCATAAAGGTTGGAACCCATGCTTATTAACTAGGATTTTTAATATAAAATTATTCACACAACCTACACTTAAAGATATAAGTTTAACGCAATAGGAGAGAGAAAGTGAAATAACTAAACCCCAAGCATTCAACTCATCTAGATAGGTTAAAGGTCCTTACCACAGTAGAAAGAACATGATATAGTATTGGCTTTGTAAGTACTTAAATAACACTTAGAGTATTAAACTCTGATTGTGTAGGTGGATACGACTCTTGATAGGAATCTTTAACATTAAGGATCCTAGTATATTGACTAGATATCAAGAATCCTTAACGTTTATGATCCTACAATATTGACTAGATTAGAGGATTAGACCCCCTTATGGTTTATTGACAAAGAAGCAAAGGAAATTACTTTATTCCTAATGAAACAAAGGATCCATCGAGATAATGAACCTTATCAAGACCAATAGATACTATTCATGTTCAAAGAGGAAAAGGAAATTCTTGCTGATAAGTTTAAGCGACCTCAAGAGATTGGGAATTTGCTCATGGAACGACAGAGATCTCACCTAGATGTTCTGGGTGGAGGATATAAAATAAAAGTTACGACTCGAGGATTATGAAAGTCTTGTCGATGCGATGGTTTACTAAAATTTTGGATATACGAGTGATGCATGGTTGCTTGATCATGTTTTACTTATTTTTGCTTGTATTCATTGAGATGTTTTTTACTGTGAAGGTACATCACATGTGCATGGGTTTCCATGTAGATGTCACCAGTCTCGTCACACGAAGACGATCCCTCGAGAGCTTGACCCATCTTGGCAAACGTGGGTATGCTCCTCACATGATCATTGTGTGACAGACAAGGGGTAGCTCGATTGTATTGGGTAGGGTGGTCGTTTGGGATTGGAACTATGTGTCAATTTTATGTGGCTCATGTGACTGGTTGGTTATAGAGTTCTTATTTTTGGGAGTGGTATTCCTATTAAAAGAGGCTCCCTAGATTTTGGCACAATTGTTATATTTGGATGTGAGACTTATGGGCTCCTCTGGTCAGCATACTGGTCCGAGAGTGTTCGGGCTCACTAATGCATACCTTTGAGGATCATGGTCGTGGTGTGTGGAGATGCTAATGGATTGCTATAGTGATAGTATGATGATGTATTCATACATATTTTTAGATTACATAATTATGTATTGATCTTTCAATTGTTTCATTTTGAAAATAATTATATGCCATGGGGTTCATATGTGAACTTTATGTTTTATTGGTACGTAATAAAAAAGAAAATTAATTATGGAGGTGTGAGTTCACACAGGCTTCATAGGCCTAACAGAGAGTGCAAAGCTAACCCATGGGATTGGATGGGGCTAGGCTAAGTCTATGGATCTAGTCAAAGTTAATAAAGGATTAAAATACTAGAAAATGGGCAAATGGATGGGCCCAAGTTACAGGTGCTTTCCAAACCAGAGACCAAATCTATGTATAAATTAGGACCTTCGGGAAAATGGGAAAATGGATGGGCCCGAGTTGCAGGTTCTTTCCAAACCAGAGACCAAATTCTGTTTCTAAATTAGGAACTTGGGGAAATCTGGGAATCAACTTTCGACTATAGAACTCTGTAGTAGAGTTAAGGTAAAATAATTCCCTTTATAGTCAAGGAAAAAGCTTTCCTGTTGAGCCTAGGGGAGCCACTGAGGCCTCTTATTTGTGACAATTATAAATCACAAATTTACTTGGAGTAGTCATACTCAATTCCTTATAGTAAGGTCTATTCCAATCCAACTACGCAGAGAAAGAAGTTGGATTACCCAACAAGCGGTGCGATATTGACATATGGAGGCCCTGAATGAGTCTCTCGACCCTTAGACTAGTCTTCTAATGTGAGTATTCTCTATTATTAGAAGGTAGGAGTCTCACATATTCAGAGTGTAAGTAGGTTCTTGAGGCTCCTCCATTTTTAGGAGAGGGTTCTTTTGGTCTTCTTGTTTTGCTTTGGTCACCAAACCAAGCAAGATGTGGGTGTGTTTCTACTTGGTATTGATGTTGGTGGCAAGGCTATTCTTTCCTTGATGGGTTTGGGCACAATTACCATCATAATACCCTTGTGCAATGAGGAGGTGTATGATGGAATTGCCATCATAATATCCTTGTGCAATGAGGAGGTGTATGATGGAATTGCCATCATAATATCCTTGTGCAATGAGTAGGCGTGTGATGGAATTAAAATCATAATACCCTTGTGCAATGCGTAGGTTTATGATGGAATTAAAATCATAATACCCTTGTGCAATGAGTAGGCATACAACGGAATTACTATCATAAAACCATTAAGGAATGAGTAGGCATGTAAGCACTCAGTTTTGATGGACCTTACAACCAATGAAGAGGTTGGTGCCTTCATTGTTGAAGTTACTTCCTTTATGTAATTGAAGGGGATATTGTGGATTTCTTGAGGATCCACATATTTTCTCATTACCTTCATAGAATCTCTATGCCAATAATTTTTTGGGAACCCATAGAGCTGATGAGGTGAAAGAAGATTTTGTTACTCTTTTGGGTTCCTACTATGGAAGCGGTCAACGAGTACTTTGCCTTTCACGCTTTTGAGATTTATATTGTGAGTGTTACCTTGGTTGGTGAAGTAACCAAATCAGATTTCGACCCTTATGGTACCCTTGAGCTACTAATAATGGCTTCTCTACCCGCCTTTTAATACCATGAAGGTATCTTGACATTGACTTATGTGGTGGATTTACCTTCTTGTGTGGAACTCAAGGTTTGGTACAATTTATGGCATTTTCTTACCAATTAAGCAATGACAATTGTTGGTTTAGGAACCATAAATGATGAGGCTTGGGTCTTCATGGAGAAGGGCTATTGATGGTGAGGTACTTGGATGGATTTTCCTTTGTCACCTACTACATTGATGACCTTTCTGTCATCTTCAATGTGATAATTGAGGTTTGTTTTCAAGAGGGGACCTTGATTTGATGAGGTTTTTGAGATGGAAGCCTTTGACTCCTTTGGTGAGGTTGGTCGAAGGCTTCAAGACCATTAGATACTTCCGATGTAGAGGGTAGGTCTTTATTATTGATGGCAGTTGTTTTCTTGGATAGAGGGTCTATTGGTGTTGAAGGTTGTAGGGGTAAACCTTACCCTTTCCAGAGAGTAAGGTTTAATATGTGTTCTTGGATAGAGGGTCTATTGATGTTAAAGGTTGTAGGGGTAAACCTTACGCTTTCCAGAGTAAGATTTAGTATGTGTTGCGCTTTCCAGAGTAAGGTTTAGTATGTGTTGTTGGTGTCAACAAGGTTATAAACAGGTCATATTCTAGAGTGGTATGTCGATTGTGAGGTTGTAAAGTTATAGGTAGAAGTGGATTATTTTGTTGTGATAATGGCATTAAAGGGATAAAAGTTATGTCAAGAAAAACTCTCCCATCTTCCAAGTTGAAAAACACATGGACTTCAAGTGCAAGTGAGGGACTCCATCTCAACCCTACAGTACCTCTGTACATCAATATCAAGCATCCACACATGTAAGTCTAATTATCCTTCTTCAAATTTAAATATTATTGAGTGTAAATTATCTCTTTATTTAAAACTCAATGTTTTTAATTTAATGAAGGAAATGAATTTTTCCCATTAATTTTTACTTAAATCCATGCAAATAACAAGAGGAAAGAAATTAATTGTTTAATAGTGGTTGACCATGTAAATCTTAGATTAAATGGAGAAAACCTTAGTCTAATTCTATAATTTAGCTGGACCAATACCTTTCCATGCTATAATAAATTGAATTATAGTAGCCTTAGGATAAACTTGCAAATGAATTGTGGGTATAGTTTATAAAGTCTGGAAACCCATGTTGATTAACTTAGGATCTTTCAATACAGCAGTATTCACATAAACTACACTTGATTTAGATTGAAGAATAGTAATTTTTAGGCTAATGTTAAATTAGCTTTAAATGTGCAAGTACTTTCTCATCAAGTATACCTAGTGTGCATGTGCATAGGGTCTTTCTTTCATATAAGGGTAATTTTTAATAAATTATTTTCAAGCTCTTGCTTGATAGAAAAGTGTTGGAATATCTCATCAATTTTTAAAGTAAAATTTATTAAAAGTTAAGAATGGATTATTTGCTCCAATGTGCATATGAACCCATCAAAAGTGCTTGTACATCAAGTGTGTGCCATGAGATTCTTTACCCACCAAGAGGATATTTTTAAAAAAAATATTAGAGTAATTTTACCCAACTCAAATCTGCTTGGTTCCTAAGAAAAGACCCTTAGGAAGTGACTCTAGGAAACTTAAGTATAATTGGTGAACTCTAGAGAGAGAAGACTTCTTTGGTATTATCTAATCTCTCTAAAAATATGAGTTGAAAGTATATGATTTCCTTAAAACTAATCCTTGGTTTAGATTTGACTAACAAATCCTTAGGATTAAAAATTAGGAAATAAGTGATGATTAAACATTGGTATGGTTTTGGAGAGAGAAGATCCTTTAGGAAACCTTATCTCTCTAGAATGGGATTAGGGTTAGAATGCAAAAAACTTAATGTTAAGTCATATCTTAGAAAAAAAGATTAGAAGACTTTAAATATTAGACCAAGGATTATAATTGATAATTAGAATATGGATTTAAGACTATGGATTTAAAATTGATGATTATACTATGAATTTAAGTCTTCTAATCTTTAAAGATTAGACCAAGGGTTAAAATTGATGATTAGACTATGGATTTAAGACTAGATAGATTTATAAATACATTAATATGGATTATAGTGCTCAATGTATATAGAATTGGTGATGCATCATAAAATAAGAGTGGGCCTTATGCTACATGGCATGGTAATTCTAATAAAATAGGATACATAACATATGTCAAGATTATGGAGGCATGTGGAGGAAAGTGTGTAAGTATGCATAATAGAGAACAGTGGAGAGAATGTGGAGGAGAGTGGGGAAGTACGCATAATAGAAAAGAATCCTTCTAGAAGTCTTATGTGGATCAAGAGACTTTTGACATTTGTACTTGAGGGGCCTTAGTGTGGCTCAAGGTGGTGATGAGCCTACCTTCCAAGCATTAAATTAATAAATCGAGAAAACACATATCAAAACTAGTCAAGAAGGACAAGTGATACTGACATCAATGTCAAGCTTGTGGAGGCATGTAGGGAGAGTGTGGAAGTATGCATAATAGAGAAGAATCATTCTAGAAGTCTTATATGGATCAAGAGACTTTTGACATGTGTACTTGAGGGTCCTCAGTGTGGGCTCAATGTGGGAATGAGCCTATCTTCCAAGCTTTAAATTAATAAATCCAGAAAACACATATCAAAACTAGTCAAGAAGGACAAGTGATAGTGACATCCATGCTTAGGCAATCCAAAGCTTAATATACGTCTTCTATCTCTTAATGTAAGAGGGTGAGAAATCTCTTATATAAGGATCCCTCTTCACACTTGTGTGTAAGGAACATATTATCATATTAACATATTGAGCTATTAAGTTTTCCTAGATAATAGATCTACCCTCACTCTTGTTGTTTATTGCTTTACCTCTTAATGTGTGATCTAATTATTAGTAATGGAATTCTAGTTTCCTTGGGTATTGATGGTGATGTTCTAACTAAATAAGCTTGTCTAGATCTTAGCATATTAGCATATTGAGCTATAGAGTTTTCTTAGATGATAGAGCTACCCTCAATCTTGTAGCTTATTGACCTATAAAGTTTTCTTCGATGATAGATCTACCCTCAATCTTGTAGCTTATTGCTTTCCTTCATAATGTGTGATTTGATTATTAGTAATGGAATTCTAGTTTCCTTGGGTATTGATGCTGATGTTCTAATTAAGTAAGGTTGTTTACATCATATGATTTGAACCATGCTTGTGTTAATATTCTCCCTTATTATCTACTCATTACCACTTCTAGCATGTCTCTAATTGAGGGTAAGATTCCTCCCCATCCCCTCAAGATGTCCAGTTTCTTCCCCCCTGTAATCAATCCCCATTTTCGAGCAAGGGAAATTTTCCCGGTTTCGGTTTCGGAATGACCACCAGATTGGTCTCGTGTCCGGATATTTGAGGCGAGGCCCCGAGTGGGAAACCCTGCCCCCCGCGCAAGAGGAAGCTACTTCCGCTACTACTCATTACCACTTCTAGCATGTCTCTAATTGAGTCTTGCTCCTCACTTCTCATACGTAAGCTTGTCTAGATCATATGATGTGAACCATGCTTGTCATTATCTACTCATTGCATCTTCTAGCATGTCTCTAATTGAGTCTTGTTCCTCACTTCTCATTGTACTTCAACAATTATGCACCCAAAAAGGTCACAAATGAGGAGCCTTAGCATTTAGATTAGTGAGAATGGACATATCCTTTATGTAGGATTCTTTATGTAGTAACACACTAACATTGAGGAGCAGATTAACACTAAGTTCAATAAAGGAAAAACATAACTTTAAATAGCTATGGCACGATTAGCAATCATTGACTTTGAAGATCCCATGGAAGTTTATGAGCCGAGTAGAGATACAATACAGGCATGGGAAGATCAAAGGCTGTTGTATGATACAAAGGTTTTAAGGGGAAGGAGACAATACATGAGGGCCTCACTAACACAGCCCTAGATAGCATAGGTGCAAGATGTAATGTTTAATTAAGGCACTAAAAACAAAATAAGGTGAATTAGGAGTTGTCAAATTGTTCAATGATGAAGACTATGAGAAAAAAAATATAAAGACTAATCAGGTGTAGGTTTGGGATGTGTTGATGTTCGTCAATTGCAACTCTGCAAATCATCTTGCATGGCTCCATGGGTTGATCTATCATCTATGTGTTCTAAATGTAACACCAAAAACCAGTTCCTCTGGGCTTTATCCCTAGTTAGAAACTCTTGGGGGGTGAGTCTTCCCAAGTTTGCAATGTCATCCTTGTGAAGTTGCTCTCTGTTGTTTGTAGATGGCAGTAGGCATTTTTGTGTGATGAACATAATCAAATCAACCTCACTGACCAGTAAGTGCATGTTGTTCCATTGTAATTGATGCAAATAGGCATGTTGTTCCATTGTAATTTATGGCAATAGGCATTTTTGTGTCAAGCAGCTTGGTTGGATCCACTAATTCTTGAATACTCTCAGATTTTGTGAGCTTCTGCATGGTTTGGGCTGCATACATTAATTTGTAACTGATATGCGAGCTTTTGCATGGTCTGGGCAGCATACATTAATTTATACTGACTTTTGTTCCCACTTCTTTGCTGCATCATTGTGTTTTGATCTTCTTTTAACATACTTTTTCTTGAACAAATCAATAATCTTAGTAATTTTTCTTTATCTTACAAGGTTCTGATCGACTCTCATTCCTTTTCCATCTTCCAGCTCTACTAACCTACTCACCTCCTTTTGTTGATTCACCTCTGCACTATAGCTTTTCACTGATGCTTCAGTCACCCCTTTACTTTTCACATCATCTTGCTCATCGAGATTTACCTGCTTATGCTGCTCACCCAAAAGTCTTGTTAGCTTGATCAATCCAGCTATAGGAATTTCATGTGGCTTGTTTGCTCCTTTTGCTTGTGTTTGTGTGCTTGTGTTTGTGTCAAGGTTTTCTTCAGCACATTTTATTAACATTGTCTAATATATATGCTACATAACCTGTGAAATGCATATGTGGAGAGTCTACGAGCTGTAGGCAAGTAGTATTCCTTAAACAAGGAGTCTAAACATTCACTTAACAAGTGTCTATCGATACACACTAAACCTCATGTTCCGATCTCTCAACTAGAACTTCAAGGCAAACTATGTGCCCTAGTTTTTGTATGCCACTAGCACAAAAGTTAGGTGTACTTGAGATTTTCCTGGGAACTCAAGTTTGTAGATTACGCTACCATTTGTAAGTTATGCTACTAAATATTTGTAGACTATGCTACCATGATATGATACCAAATTGTTCACTCTTCTCCTTGCATAGCTCTACGGCCATAGGAGATCTAGACTAGAGGCCATAAAATAACGTAAATGGAGCAAATCTAGTCATGAACAACAAAAAATAGATTCCAAAGGTGAGAGGTACTCCTGTCCACTAGATTATTCATCTATGCACAAGCATATGCTCTCGAACCTCGTTGGGTTTTCAGTTTGACCACCATCAATTTATGAATGGTTGACCTCACTCTTACTTAGAGTGATATTTAACCTTTGAAGATTTTCCTTCAAAGATGACTATCAAACTTTCTATCTCTACCCCACGATAGTTGTGCAGGCCATATAGTTTATAGAGATGTTTGATAAAGAGCCTAGTGAGCTCAGATGTTTTCACATCTTTTTAGTTGGAAGAAATTTTATCAAGTTATTTACTCTTCCTTTCAAGAAGAGTTGTAAACAAGTATCTGTGTGTAGACCATATGGTCCACATTTTTATGCCTCCCAATAAACACACATTTTTATGCCTTTGAATCTAGCTTAGTATGCAACTCACGTGGCACATGCACATATGCAATACGTCCAAAAACTTTCAAGTGAGACAAATCAGGTTTCTTGCTAGTAAACTTCTCCTCTGGTGTTACATCATGTATGGCTGCAGTAGGAGTCTTGTTCATGATATAAATTGTTATAGACACAGCCTCAACCCAATAGCTATACAGTATATTCTTCTCTGCCATCAATGCTCGTGCTATCTCTACAATGTGCATGTTTTTTCGCTCAGCAATTCCATTTTGTTGTGGAGTGTATCTGCATGTAAATTGTCTCTTAATGCCATTCTTTTGCAAGGATTCAGAGAAACTCATTGGAGAAGTATTCTCCTCCTCCATCTGACCTTAGGCACTTCACATGCTTTCCTATCTGTTTTTCAGCCACCATCACTCTGAAATTCTGAAAATGAGTGAACACTTCACTCTTCTCCTTCATGAAATACACCCATACTTTGCTTGTGTGATCATCAATGAATGTTACGAAGTACCTGCAGCCACCCATGGACATAGTCTTCATAGGAACCCATACATCTGAATGTACAATATCTAGTACATTCCTACTCACACTTCTGTCATGTGGAAATACGTGCTTTGTTTACTTTCCAAATTGACATGCTTCACATACTTTCTACATACCTTCAAGCTTAAAATTAGGCAGCCCTGTCACAATTCTTTAGTCTGCACATTCTTTGCACATTTACATGTCCAATTCTCTTATGCCAAATGTATGTATCTGCAACAACTCCTGAACCATTTGCAAACATTGCAGCACTCACTTTAGGTATATTTACATTCAATGTAAACATTCTACCCACTTTGTTGCCTTTTGCAACCAACCTGCACTTATCTTTGAAGTCTTCTACATAATAGCCATCAGGGTTAAAACGGACCCGCAAACCCTACTCAATCATTTGGCCAACTAAAAATAAATTCTTTGTAATGTTCGGAACATGAAGTACATCTGCAAGGTACTTCACCTTACCATCCTGCATAGACAATGGCACATCTCTAACATGGGCAATCGGATGAACAGTGTCATTCCCTGTTTCAACAAAACCTGGTCTTTTAAGACTTTTCATTTCCTTGAACCACTCACCATGACTTGTCATGTGGTTCAAAGCACCTGAATCAACATACCATATGTCATCCTTACATGCTCCTACATCATTTCTAGACACAGCATTAACTACATGTTGCATAACAAACAACCTCTCATTATCCTCATTATTTCTACTAGAGGATGCATAGTTATTTTGCTACATTTTTCCATTTCGCATGTCACTCTGTTTCTTATAGCAATATGCCTGCACATGTCCAGGCTTACCATAGTAAAAATAGCCTTGTGTATCATTGTGTTGTCTTTGCCAATTACCACGACCTCATTGACTCCCCCTACCTCTAAACTGGCCTCTTCAACCTGTGTGTTGTTGTTGCGAATCCTGGGACTGTTACTGCTACTGACCATAATTCTGATTACTTGTTCGTCGGCCACCACCTTGGCCACGTTCACGACCTTTATCTCGTCCTCTACCTGCACTTGTGTAGAAGGCCTACTGCTCTGAACTATTTTTGTTTTGTGAAGACTATTGATCTTCACCTAAATTCTTCTCTTCAATGATCAACATTAACACCAAATCTATGAATTTGGGAATGTTCTC
This sequence comes from Cibotium barometz, assembly GCF_041138505.1. NCBI lineage: Eukaryota > Viridiplantae > Streptophyta > Polypodiopsida > Cyatheales > Cibotiaceae > Cibotium > Cibotium barometz. Next base: position 25,630,628 of record NC_141070.1, read on the forward strand.
CCAAGTCTGAATAGACGCCTTGAATGCCTTGTATAATGACCTGAGAAAGAGTAGACACACTTCCACCTTATCATCATCATCCAACAAAAACACCAATTGATGCAAGGGATTCCAAAATGCCCTTGATCTTCAAGGCATAATCATTCATAGACATATTTTTCTTCTCCACAATATAAAGCTCATTCTTCAACTGAATCTTCCGTGCCTTGCTGTTAGTTTCATACAGCTTCACCAAGGTGTCCCATGCCTCCTTTGGTGACTTGGCATCCTGTATATGCCCAATCACAGTGTCATGTATGCTGAAAGAAAGTCAATATACATGACTTTCCTTGCTCCTTAATTCCAATCCTTGAATTCTTTTACATCTACACAGCAGTTGAATTAATCTCCAATATCTCTGGTGTCTCCTCATGTTCACCTTCAATGTAGTCCCAGTAACCTTTTTCCATCAGAAAATTTATCAATCTAAACCTCCAAGCATGGAAGTTGTTCTTTGTAACAATCTGGTTTATTCCATCATTTGACATCTTATCTGCAACACAAATTTACCAAAAATAGGACTCTTGTTTGACCTGCACAAAAACTGTTGTATTCTCTGCAAAGGTACTATACTACACCCAAACTGTCATAACCAGTGACCTCAATTTGCATACATACACCCAATGGCAACTTTAAGACCTCTTTGCAGTACACATAGTGTCTTCACAACCAATGGCCCTTCTTGCAGTTTCAAAAACAGAGTTCTGCAAAGAATCAAAACTTATCCGCAGTACCCATGAACGCCTGCGAATTGAAAAACGGAGGTCCAGACGCGCTCGAAATGCAATTTCGGCTCAAAAAATTTTGTCCAATGACACCAAGGGATAGTATATCGAAAAATTTTATCCAATAGACACTAAGAGACAGTATATCGAAAAATTTTATCCAATGGACACCAAGGGACAATATTAATTGCTCTGTAGCTCTGCTCCCGCGAAGAAGGCTCCTCAATTGGAGTTCGTTTGCCGGTGTCTCCCGGAGAGCTCTAAACAAGGATGTAGTAGCCAACATAAAGGGGGAAGGGTAGATGAAGCTCTTACCCTCATACGGCTTCATGTGCTTCTCTTGCTGGTCGCTCAGCCCTTAGTATGAACTAAGCTTTGATACCATGAAAAGATGCAAGGGAGAAGAGACCTTGAGCTCTTGCAAGCACACGCATACACACACTCACACAAACCCTAGAAGAGAACACACAAGATGAGAAGCTGAAAATTCTTCTTCTTCTTCACACAACAAAAGAGGTCTACCAAGAAGATAAAGTGACCAACACACATTATACAAATGGTCCATAATGGGAATATGCTAAGTAGAGTGGGTAGGTGTGGGCTAGTCCGTGTAGTCTAACTGTAGAATCTCTGGCAAAGATATGTTAGTGCTAACTACCGGGCCCGCCAGTGATGTAAATGTCGAACGGTCATGCAGACACCTCCTGAATGTCAGCTCATGTTAAGCTTGACATCTCAACATTTCATGCATTACCTTTAATAGTCTCGTACATCTACTCAAGCAAAGACACAAGATGTGTCCCCCACTTTAGACTCAGAGGCCAGTAAACGTGGCTCAGAGCATGCCACAAAAGACTCAAAGGCTAAACAAGCGTGGCTGAGAGGCTTAACAAGCATGGTCTTGGCGAAAAACTAAGAGGTCAAGTTCGGCCTTAGGTGACAAAAATAACCTACATCAGCATACCAAAACAATCCCCCCTTGCCTAAAGTAGGGAAAAAAAAAGGTATGATGGAGAGGAGCCTTTTATAGAAATAAGTCATTACCTAACCCAAAAGGATCCAAAAGATAAATAACTCATATTTTGGGAGACTACCAGGGAAGAGAACCCTTGACTCAAACATAATGAAACATAATGGGAACTAAAAGTCTAGTAAAAAAACCCTGGATGTTAATGAAGATCCTTTTTAGGCATCGTTTCCAAGCCAAAGTGACTTAGACATCGTTTCCAAGCCAAAGTGACTTGGGCCGTCGTTTTAGGCAAGGCAGAGAACCTGGGAGAGCTCAACTTGTGAGCTGCAGAGTGAAAATCACAGGCATCCATTGATGTAGCATATTTGACTTGATGATCGGTGGCTGCTGTAGAAGAGGTAGCCGGGGGCACGCCAGGAAACGAGCTGCTGAAACGCGGCCAAAGCTGCCTGTGGAGGAAAACGCAGCCTCCAAAAGACTCCGAGGAAGGCCAACAGGCAGCACAATGGGAGGCGTGGGAGGGCACAGAGAGCGCTGTTTTACTGACCGTGTGGGTTGGCAAGCGAGCAGACCAGTCAAGGTGGCCGTCTTGTGAACAAGCATTAAAAAAAAAATGTTGAAGCTGTGTTGCTTTTCCCTTTTGCTGCACCTTGTTGAAACAAAAGAAACGCAAGCTGCTGTTGGCGCTGATTCTAGGCGATTGAAGACATGACGGTGATCGTACATAGATAGCAATGTGCAGATTATGTATGACCAGCAAAACGTAGCTTGGGCTGCACATGCTTGATCACAGGTGACTGGCTAGCATATGGAAAGAACGCATATCATGAGCGGTCACAGCATGAACGCATGCAAGGGAAGACCAACAGCAGAAAACACAACATGATATAAGGCTGAAATCCGCTATTGAAAAGAGAACTACCTTAGCTCTAATACCATGTTGGCATCCATAAGATCACACATGAAACTATGGAGGTATCATCATCATAGTGTAGCGTGTAAAAGACAGAGAGAGAGAGAAAAAGAGAGAGCTCAAGTGTAAGAGAGAGATTGCACAACTTGAATGGTACTCATATTGTGAGAATGAAGGACTCAAGAACATGCTTTTCTAGGCACCAAGGCCTTATCTATTGACCTAGACCTAAATAAGGGGTGTTCACACCATAAAAGACACTAGACTAGACTCCATACTAACTCCGAAATATCTAACACAAACCCAGGTATGATTTGCGAAGAGAGGGAAGGGTTGGGCGGGGGGGAGTAGTGTCCCCGCCCAAAAAGGGTGAAAGGGGCGGATGGTCCCGAAAAAGGGTGGGTGCAACATTAAGACTTTTCGAGAGATCACCCATCTCAATATTGTTCTTGCCCAAGCATGCCTGTAGAGTTTTGATAGAATCTGGTGTATTAACGCTAGTGCCACACCGCATCAAAGGAGGCAAATGCGTGACACTACAAGAAAACAAAGGAGGAGATTTTTCCATCAGAAACATGTCACATGCTTAAGACAAAGGAGAAGGTTTCTCATTGAAAACATGCCACATGCAAAAGGGCATTTCAGGTAAAAGGGGGGGCATATGGAAACAACAATTGGGAGAAAACACTCCTCGACACATTTACCCGAGTCCAACACGAGCGCTTAGACAAATACTCCTCAGTAAAAATCCATCCAAATCCACCATGGACTTTTTGTAATGTAGGCTAGCCCAACTTGGACACTTCGACCAGGAAGCCCATTCCACTCAGTTGCCAACATGGTCGTACACCTAGTCTATGGTGAACTAACAAGGATTTCTCAAAAATAGCGACAAGGGAACTGAAAAGAGCCTAGCTTGAGAATTGTGTGGCCTCTCCGTGCGAATTGTAGTCTGGAGAGGCATCCTTTATGGTGGACGGAGCCCAAGTGCCCTGGAAAGGGGCATGACTAGAGAGGGTGAGAGCCCCATCGAACTCAAACCCTATTGCTCCACAAGAAGAGGGGCTAGTGCCACCGACGAGGTCATCATGTTGGCTGCTAGCAACAATGGCTAGAGTCCTAGTGTTGGGCCTATCACTAGGGAGGCCGGTGGTAGGTCACCAGGTCTGCCTAGCAGGGCACCTGTCCCGTCTAGCCGAGGTGAGGGGGGGTTGACCTCTTGACCCCTCTGCTCCTGTCAAGGGATTTCGGAGTGGGTCTGGATGTGGCTTTGGTACGGCCTCGACAAGCCTAATGTCGAGGGCAAGGTCTGGCCAAGTAGTGAAAGCAAAGGGGAGAGGAGAAGTAAAAGAAATAGAAAAGAGATATTAAAGAGTCCATGTAACCATTGTTGGAGATTTGGGTTGGATTGCGCTTGCATATCGGCAACTTCTTTCTTTGTAGTCGTGCCCTTCTACTTTCTTTTCTCCATCTTCCGGCTTCTTCCATCTCCTCTTACCTTCTTTTTTCCTAGATTTGAAGACATGTTTTTTAGTTAATCCTTACATACTCCCTTCCACATTTATGCCTTGCATACTATTACTCTCTCTCTTTTCTTAATCTTAACTCTATTTCTTTCTTTATAACTCTTTTTTTCAAATCTAGGAAGTAATAGAGAGGAAACATGGAGAAATAGTAGTAGCACAGGTAGAGAAGAGCATTGGGCATAAGCAACTCCAAAAAAAACCCTTTAAAATGTTTGCAAATTCAAAAAACAAAAACAGCAGTGAAATAGAAGACATGTGATGAAAAAGAAAATTGAAAAAATAGGAAACTCTTTCTATATATTTGAGAAAGAATCAAGACACGGAGAGGTATCATAGTACCAAAGGTAGATAATAATTTTATAAGCATGTTAGGAAAGAAACTTTTTAAAAAACGCCTTCAAAAACAAGTGATAATAGAGTAAAATAACAAACATTGGTGAATGGCAAAACATAGAGTAAAAACATAAAGACAAGACAAAGTAAAATAGGAAATATTCATGAAATGGCAAGAAGAGAGTACAAACATAAAGACAACTAATAGAGTGAAGACATAAAGACATGGTGCAAAGGTGAAAACATAAAGATAATAGTAGTATGTAGAGAAGAGATTTGTGAGTGAGTATATTAGGTGAAAAGAAATCAAAAAGGACTTTAAAATGAGTGATAGTATAAAAAATAGCCAAAAAATGAGTTACATAGAAAGAAATTGAGTGGAGGCTAATAGAGATGGTAATAGCATGCAAGGAAGAAATATGAAGGCGAGTATGTATGTATTAACTAAATAGCATGTCTTCAAATCTAGTGAGAATAAGAATGACAATGAAAACTGGTTGAGCAAATTATTCCATTGTTCGTAACCACACCATGTATGGGATATAGGTGATCCTTATGTAATGCCGACTAAGATGGAACTTGTACACATAGCGTAGATATTAGCTTACCTAGCTTTTGGACCCCATGGGCAGCCACACACTTGTAAACATGAGACCATGTATACAAGACATTTTCAATAATGAGAAAAGGGATAATCCCATTAATCACTATTGAGCTTAAGTCTTCTTGAGCTCTTGGATTAGTTGCTTACATGTTGCTTGCCTCTTCTTATTGATGCTTACATACTTGTGGATAACATGTGTGTGCTTAGAGTGTAGATTGCTTGCTTGTCCTCTTCTCCCTCTCCCTCCCATTTGCATAGCTTCATGAGCGATACCAATGGAGGTTAGGTTGAGGACCCTAGCTTCTCCACAAGAGAGACATGAATGGAAAAAGACACAAACCAACAATAAAGACTCTTGCACTCCTTCCCTTATTCCCCTTGTGCAAGGAACAAGAGTTCCCATTTTGGTGAGCATTTTCATTGTGTAGAAGCCAAGATACAATTACTACACCCCCCCAAAAAAAAAAAGATTTTGGGTGCATATTTAAATTGCAATAAACTCAAAATAAGGCCACGGAGTAACCCTTTACAAAGCAAATTCTTGTGTTTCTGAACCAAAAAGCTGCAAGCCATGTTCTTGTCCATTGGCACTGCAAGACATGGACATGTAGAATTCTTTTACCCAATGGAGACACCATAATGAAGCTAGCTTAGCGAAGAACATCCGTACACCAGGGTGTCCTCTGTAGAGACATTGGCCTAAGTGGTGGAAGGAGGAAATGGCCACAAAGGCATGTGCTCCATAACATGAAAAACTATATGAATCAGCTCAACCACTATTAAATAGCACACATACAAAGCACTTTCATGTCAAGGGTCCTTGATCATAACATAAAGCAATCAATGTTATTATCAACATCCTACCAAAAGAAAACCATACACCTTTTTGTCTCTCTTTTCACCTATTAATATAGTCCAGGCTTTTGTGATTTAGGGACAATGGTCACCTCAACCCATTGACCCCCTGTTCGTCAAAGTTGTCCAGACAAACTACATGCTACTTGTGATACCATGTTACCAGGATCTAAGGCATGGATTGAGAAAACAATATGCAATTTCCATTTGCTTTGACTGCTTGGTTTTAACAACAAAGCGTGAACTTCTGAAGTTTGGACACATTAGGTAAATGGTGTACGCAGTCCTACTGAATAAGAAAGACCTGCAACATGAAGCCCTCTCTTGACAAGATAGACTTTTTAAGGGAAACTTCTTAGTGCACGGCACTGTAATTACAGTGTTGGAATTTAGATAATGAGTCTATCGAAGAAAGAAGATTGCCACGACTTCTATCTTGGCCAGTTGCTACCTGCAAACATACAAAGAGCTCAGCAACAATGGAACGCAAAAAATTATCAGCCACAAAACAGAACACAGCTATGTTCACGCAGGACTGCTCAGTACCTTGGTAAGGTGGATAAGCTCCTGGGGGAGGGCCACCATAACCTTGCTGTGAAGGATACCCTTGAGGAGGATACACATGCAGAGGATATGCTTGCGGAGGATAACCTTGCGGAGGGTAAGTTCCATGTAGAGGCTGAGCTGCATATGAGGAAACTGGTGGATATCCACCTGCACCATAGGGACCATATGGAGTGTGTCCTGCTGGAGGGTAGGGTGTATGAACAGGGGGATAGCATGCATGTCCTGATGGTTGTGAAGGCGGATACATCGGGGAAGGTGCATATACAGGTTCATGATATGCTGAGGTAGAAGGCACCACCTTCTGCTTTTCCTTCTGGACAAAAGACACATTAGAAACCAGGTGAGAACATAAAATGCAATACCAACAGAAGCAGTCATTTCTCAGCTTGAAAGTGAGATTTGGGACTCAACTGGACTCGTATAATGCATGATGATTATGACTTCGCCAGCTCTCCTGTGATGTAAAAATTCAAGTTAAACCAGACAGCATTAGCTCCAAGTATAAAATGCCAGGTTATGTGATTTAACCAGCTAGCCAGTGTCAGCTTTAGGCAGGAACTGGGTCTTAAGCACTTACTTGCCACTTCTACTTGTTAAAGGCCATGAATTGTCATGATAACCATCTGACAACACTTTCTGGAGGAGTATTCTGATTCAGGAAACCAAGTATGTAAATTTTCAGCCTAGAACTACAAAATGGAGAACCTTGAACCATGCAAATACTTGATAACAACCAGACCCTAAAACAAAGTATAAAGAGGGCATGTGTATGTGCTTGCAGCGTCAAATCACATCTATTGAAAAAAAGCAATCCACAATCAAGCATACAGCTACTATGTTGGTCTCGATGCAGAAACGTTTAGGCAATCTGACAACATTTTCTGTAGGAGTATTCTGATTCAGAAAACCGAGTATGTAAATTTTCAGCATAAAACTACAAAATGGCGGACCTTGAATGATACAACTATTTGATAACCAGACCCTAAGACAGTGTATATAGAGGGCATAAGTATGCGCTTGTGGTGGCAAATCACATCTATTGAAAGAACCTAATCCGCAACCAAGCATGCAGCTATTATCTGGTATCAATGCATAAACACATGGGTAATCTAACATACACCGTATGAAACCATCATGCCTCCTTTGTTTGTGCCCATGGAAGACTAAGAGACTCTAGTTACCTGATTGCTCACCTAGAAGGGAATTTTGAATGGTGATAGTTGTGGCACACTTACCAGCTTGAGTCATGCCAAAGCAAAAACTAACTGCCCTCTCTTTTCCTCAGAAGTACAAGATAGCATTTAATAGTGGATTCACAGAAACAGTCAATCCACCCTCATTTCAAGAGGCTTCCCAACCCCTTCTGGAACTGTCTTGCATAGTCACCAGAAACGAGAAACAGCAACAGAAACATGAGGAATGGAAACGGAGAAACAAGTTATTAGGGGTGGAAACGGCCATTTCCTGTGACGATATCACTTGGGCAACAAGAAACGGCCATGGAAACAGATGGGGTCCTGAAACAGAGAAACACGTTTCTAGGGACTGAAACGGTCGTTTCCTGTGACTATGCTGTCTTGGCCCCAATGCATTACCCAGCATAAGAACACAAGTCCTTACATATAAGCCACCTATTTGACAGTGCACCAAAACTTCACAAAACTGTCATGAGCCATCATGAGCCATCTGGTCTAAATATAACCCATCTTATATCCGAACCTGGATGCTGATCATTCAAGCTGCTCAAATACTTTGCAAGGGTGCGGCCTGGGTAGCAAATGGGATCAAGTAACTGTATTTCTTGTAAGGTGAATCTCTCAGTTTTCAGGATTCTTATTGCTGTCTAAACCAATTTCATGCATGACCTTGATCAATACCGAAACAATTCCACCAGCATTTGGGCAGTGCCGAAAAGTTCAAATGAATGTGATGATGGCCTCTGGAAAACCAAGAGCCCGGAGAGAGGGGGGAAGAGGGCAGAGGGTCATTCCTATCTGTCTGATAAGCCCTATTCTCATCAGCAAGTATCAATGAGCACAGGAGAAACAAACTTGGGCATGTTACTCTGGAGTATGACGAAACCTTTCTAAGTTTTGTGGCATTTTGGTAAGACATCCATACTGGTCCAAATACATTTATGCACACGTGCACATCAGTTTCTAAACTAGATTAATATGGAGCTAAGCCTGAATAAAGATCGTGACACCTCAATCAAAACAATATTCAAAAACTTGTACACATGCACAGCATCCAAAATTTCTCTAGTCAATTTTTAAAAGAAGGGCTATGACATACTTTCCAGAGCCAATAAAATCATGTGCCTTTAATGTGTTGCTGTTCCAGACAGTAACATTGACTTCTCGGAGACCTTCAATCAGTGGAAGCATATATTTCTCATTAAAAGTAGGGTTCCGTCCACCATCTGTATTGCACATTTCAAAACACAAACAGACAATGGTCTTAGCTACTGAAAAGGGGTTGGATTAACACCTGATTTGATCTTTCAGCTTTGTTGCCAACAGTAACATATAGATCGTCAATCCACCATAGTCTTTGTACCTGTATCTGTCTTAGTCCGATATTTATTGCCAGCATATTCAAGAATGACATAAGGGTCTTGCCTCGATATCCACTCAGTATCCTTCAGATTCCTACATCCAAGAACTGCCCAAATCGATCTTTGTTACTTGCAACGCAACACAGGAAAATTCAAGATCGTGTTTTCAAAGGCCAGCACATATCAATAAGGCAATTCACCAAAAACCAGAAATAGCAAACAAATGACATGCCATGCTGCAAGTCATTAAATACATGCCGCTAGTAGAAGCAGTGTGGCAGAAGTATCACACATTAATTTTTCCCATCACAGGCATACACACCTGTGTAATCCTAATGCATATGCCATATACCAATGAAAAGCTCAAGTTTTTTCCCAAACTTTCAAAAAAAAAAACAAAGTGTGATCTCAACTCCTTGAGAATCTACTCACAAAGCTTCAAATCATGAACTCCATCGTGCATAGCATAGACTGTGCTATAATATCCTCATTCATTCATAATGATAGGTCCACTTTAATAGAAAAATCTCCATAAATAAACCACCATATTAAGTTTCTTATCACTTCTTTTGAAGCGAAGGGAAGACTCAGCCATGATGAAGGCTAGCACTAACACACACACCTCTCTGCACTATCCTAATGCATTCCTGTCTGACTGTACACACATGGCCCGCCCCTTTCTACAATAAGGGGTTATCATTCTCCTCATCTTTCCTGTAAAATGGCTCAACAATCATGTCACATGCATGTGAGGCCTGCTGCCTAATGTATGTGACATAGTAACAGCTTCTCATGTCAACTGTAGTTTCCAAACTTTACAAGTGATTGTATCCAAACATTCTAGGGCTTTCTAGCCTTGAAAAAATATCTCTGATAAAAAAGCAAGCATCTTATGTAACAAAATTACCACAAAACTACAACCCACCTTGATTTGCTTTTTGTGCTTCACTTTAGAATCTTACATACCTGAAGAAGAGACACAGCATAGTTTTCACTTTATAAGCAGATTGCTCCCTTACTTGAAGAAAAGATGCAGTATAGTTCTCACTGTTGTGTTCATCCTTTTGGAACCTTAACTTGCTTTAGACTTATAAAGCCCTCCAAGGACTTGAAATTTGGTTTAAGGAATCTCAATGCATGCTTACACAAAGAAAGTTTAGACAATACTTGCAGGAAAAAGCCCTAGTGTGCTCTGGCTAGATGTCACCAGCCTGGACATTTCCCAGTATGAAAGGAGTTTGGTGGACTCTAGGATGTTTAAATATTTGGAAAGTACAAGCTTTGGGAATGGGGGATTATCCTAGAATACAAAGGACCACACTCCTAAAATTTAGGAGAGTTGCTATTTTTGGCCCACTCCGATGGAAATTCTGTTCGCGTCATTACATCTGGAATTGAGCAGATACCAAGAGTTGGCAAAGTGCCTATGACAGAATGTCTACCAGTTGGGATATTTTTAGAGATAAAGTTTATGGAAGGACCCATCTCTTAGATTGGGACATGTGGCAAGAAAGTGGACCAAAGTGAGACAAATGGATCAAAGTGAGACAAGCGGCCTCACACTTGTCACTTCAGCTATTGTGTGGCTCTCCACTTGTCATTGTAGCCTTCTCTTGCCATTTTAGCTCATGGGAGGCCCAAATCTATAAATTGGAGCCCTCTCTCTTCATTAATGGAGGCTCTCTTGCTGCACACTAGCCTCTACCACCGCTACAGGCTGCCCTAATGATGGCTACTCTCTTTCTCTCTCTCTTGAAGGCTGCCCATGAAGAATACCGACTGTTGGGGACTGTTTTGGAGGCTTCCATCGCGAACGAATACTGAAGCTTCTGTACTTGCTGTACCACCCATTGTACCGGCTGTACCAACCACTGTACCTACTGTACCAGCCCTTGTACTGGCTGTACCAGCTTCTGTACTTACTGTACCACCCATTGTACCGGCTGTACCAGCTTCTATACTTGCTGTACCGGCTGTACCAGCCACTGTACCGGCTGTACCAGCCTTTGTACCTGCTGTGCCGGCTGAATGGAGAGTTGTACTTGCTTTACCAGCTCTATTGCATAAAGACCCGTGGTTTTTGGGGAAGAATCAGTACCCACACGGAGGTGTATGGATTATATTGTTGGCTCGGCATTTCTACAGCCTATTTTCTGGCTTGGTAGCCTTGTGTTGGGTTGTGTTATGGCATTTGTATAGGGATAATCCGGCATCTCCCGTGGGGAGAGTAAGGCCCTCAAAGCTTGTACATGATATTATTCTCCTTGGGTAATAAAATACTCCAAGGGGGGGGTCGGCCCATTCCGGCCTCTATGCGGTGTCACACGTGCAAGCTCCATTTTCAGCATTTGTGGATGTTTTGTCCAGCTTTATGTTTTATGCAAAGTGATGATGGATATATGTTAAGGCTGTGACCATGTTTAAATGTTTTAATATGCATTGATGGTATCAACAAGTGTGTCAAAGGCCCTAGTTCCCCGGGCACTCACCGCCGCGAGTTTCACTAGAACACTTAGTATCAAAAGTAATAAGCTGCACATTCCTTCAAAGAACAGCCCTGTTACCCTTGAAACAATTACCTATTTGTTAGTGTGTAAATGCCCATTGGATCTCACACTTCGAGAACTCTCAACAAACTCCCTTCTTGACTTTCACATCTCTATTGGGTATTCGGAGCCTCATGTGTGTGTGAAACAACCCTTAGATGGCTTAGTGTGTTTATGTGTCTGAACAACCTCTTATAGCCATCTTATACCAATGTATACCAAAAGATGTCTTGCTGACTCAACAGCTTGGATGTGCTCTCTGTGGACATGCTTGCATTCTTGCCTAGGGTTGCCTCAAGCCTCCTCTATCCAAGGTTCTTGCCAACTCATGAGAGCTGCCCAAAATTATCTCTGCCCTAACCTTTTGCAGTGACAAGGGACTCGTGGGTTGGTAGGGTCGGCTGGTTGGCCAAATATGCCAACTATGCTAACTATGCATGAGTAGATACAATGTATTTAAAAACTATCCGTATTTGATGAACCTCGGCGCCTTTCTCTCTGCCCTGTGGAACACGTGTGTCACTATCCTAAAAGCGCTCCAATCTGCCCTTACTCTTCCTCGAATCTTGCCCTTGAGGTGGCTACAAGTAGAAAGCATATAAGGCACTCACATGGGTGAAGCACCTGACATCTCCTCTTGCAAAACTTGGAGCACTGGGTCACATTATGCACTTTTGCTCTACTTCTATTCTGGTCCATCTAAAGGCTCTGCTCCATATCCACCGACTCGATCTCCACGCTCTTTGGCTCAGTTACCGGATCTTCTACATCACATGTAGCCAATACTCATAAAACTCAGAGAGACTCATATGAAGCTCCTCGGGAACTGATAGGCTGGCCTCATCCTCCTCCCCTTGAGATTCACTGAGACCCACCTCCTCGCAAACTCTCTGACCCCATCCTCCTCCACTTGGGATTCGCAGAGATTCAGGGAGATCTACCTGCTCCCTGTGTGCTTCAGACATTGGCAACTCAAGCAATGAAAACTCTACTGGAATCTCCCCATCTGTGAGCGTCACCCAAGAGCTGCTCCTCCCTTGGAAGATCTCCGTCACTTGGATCAACACTCTGTCATGGGCTTCTCCCCAACCCTAGGCGACTCAACGCCTCGTCTTCGGGATCCTCCACCGGTCTATACTCCTTACTTGCAGGAACAGTCTTCAAGATCGGAAGCTCTCTAGCATCCTCGGAAACTCCCTTTTGTTGAGTTTTAACCCTTCGTGAACTCTTCACCTTTGAGCCTTTGTCCAAGGGCTTTCCACATGTCAACTTGGCACCTCATGCCTAGATCTCTCTCTGACATGCTGCCAAGTGTGGCCCAACTTGGCTTCAGGGGCTTCAAATGCTCAGCTCTCCAATTCTCCCTCTCCCAATACGTCCACCTTGAATCACCAAACCACACTCCATCCTTCATAGCTAGATGCATCCACTCCACATAGGTTACCTTTAACAAGGATGCCAAATTGAACAAGATCGGGCTCGGTTTCTTGAGGACATCTGCCATGGCTTGGGCTGATTGCAAACCAAGGCTCTTTTTTTCCCAATAGTAGATCCTTCAAAAGTAGAAAAATATGTGCCCACCCAAAGGCGGTATAGAAGACCACTCAGTGCGGTGCTTACTGCGTGCCGCGGTGGGGGAGCGCCAATGAGGGCTCGAACTCAGGACCCAGTAGCTAGTAGCTGGGCTACAACCCATTGGCAATTGCCTACGTAGGCTTGACCTAATTATATGCAAAACTATTGCTACAACAAGACTCATTCTAATCTATCAAGACCTAGATGCAAAAACCATAGCGCACATAGCTATAGCGCAAAACGTCTCTTGCAATAGCTAAACCGAACCCTAAAAGCAATCTTGGCTGAAAGCGCAAACCCTAATGCATGAATCTCATTGAAGGACTTAACACACATGCAAATGGTGACTAACACATATGCAAAAATTGGAAAGGTGAAAATGCAAACCCTAATTGCTTGCTAGCACCTCCTACAACCCCTAATTTGCCTAGGAGAAACCTAGACGCTCTAATACCAATGTCGCATGAGTATAGACGGACATTGGTCATTGGTGTGATTCAACTAGATCTAGACACTCGTCACGCTCTGATACTAATGTCACATGAGTGCTGGAAGAGGAAGACTTAAACATACAATTAATGCTAAGCAAACTAGATTAACACTAATCCAAAAGGATTTAGCAGACACACAGGAGAGAGACCAGATGTATCCCTAATTTATTGTACATACAATAGTACAAAACATGAACATGTACAATGGTTCTTGGATCTTAACATAGAAGATCCTCATCATGCCTGCCTATCTATGATGCACACCAAAAGATGTCTTCATGAATCCACAGCTTGGCCCTACTCTTCAAATGTTTGTCTTCTTGCCTAGAGTTGCCTCGGGCTGCCTCTATCTAGGGGCTCTTGCCAACACTGGAGAAATTGCCTGAAATAGTCTATGTCCTGTCCTTTTATAGAGGCAAGGGGTTCGTCAGTTGGTAGGGTTGGTTGTTTGGCCAACTATGCAATGTATCTAAAAGCTGCCCGCATTCAATGAACCTCGGCACCTTTCTGTCCACCCTGTGGAACATTATTGTCCCAAAACTCCTCCAATCTGCCTCTACTGAGTACTCTTCCTCGAATCTTGCTCTTGAGGTGGCTGCAAGCAGGAAGCATGTGCATGCGGCACTCACATAGGTGATGCATGTGATCGGATGTTCAAAGCCACCATGCTCCTTGCAAAATGGTACAAAAAACAATGCAATATTTTGATACTAAGCAACTTGGGTAGAGATCAGCTTGTGGAAGAAATCCAAAGCATCCTTCAGCATGAAATGCCAAAGATTAAGTTTCCAACATGGAGACAGAACTAAAAATTCATTGAAAGTCCAATCAAGTACGTTAAATAATCATATCAGCCCCCAAGTGAGCACGCATGCCAAAAGGGTATATAAGACGAGCAATTCAAAAATTCTGCACTCTATGCAGCACCTATCTTTCCGTAAACAATAAGCGCACTTTCCATGTAATATGGCACGACAAATCAACAAAGGCTTGTTTGCCCCTGGGCATCTAACATAGGAAAGGTGTATCTTCAACTAAAGGTCTTTGATTCCTTAGAATGCAAGGATAACATTAACAACTCTTGGTAGTACCAAAAGCTTCAATGTTTTGCTGAGCTTTCTAGTGAAAAACGGAGAGACTCCATTAATGATAAGGAAAGCCAACCGAGTTCCATTGTTTTTAAATGTCTTTTCTAGGGAAGAAAGGATGGATTAGGTTGAGGCAAAGCGGCCCAGACAACATAGATTTGGGCAAAATGTAGCAGGCTCCATGCATAGGAGAGCACTGGAGGGGGGGGCGGGGGAACAAAAGCAGACATCCCGAAGATTTAGAGGATAATCCACAGACTCCAAAGCAGAGATTTCAAAGACCTTTTCCCCCTCCCTCCTTTGTATCTGGTCCCATAGGCCATATTGGGCCTCTATAGACGTTAATATCATCATCGTATCTCTCTCTCTCTCTCTCTCTCTCTCTCTCTCTCTCTCTCGCTCGCTGGCTCGCTCTTACAACACACAATGATGCACTCGAAGATCCTCCTTCTTGAGAAACAGAAAAGCCATGAAGAAGGAAGAGCAGGCTAGGTTAAAAATGATAGACGCAGAAAAGACAGAGAGAAATGGCCATAGATTTGGCGTACCTGTGATTTCGAGAAGGTGATCTTGAACCGACATGGCGATGGAAACCAAGGGGATTCGGCGTGCAGAGAATGCAACCGAGCTTTGATGCGATGATGCTGCCAGAAAACGACTATTTAATTTCTTCCACAAGGCAATTGCACACTCTCCCGGACGCGCTATCTGAACGTGGGTCAACAAGGGGAGCGTGGCTTCCGCGAAAAGAGACAATTGTACCTTAATGGCTCTGCACAATTATATGACTTTCCACCAGTAAGTACTCTCTCCACCAGTTCCGTACTTTAATTGTACCTTGATGGCTCTACACAATTATGACTTTCCACCAGTAATTACTCTCTCCTTTCGACAATCATTCACCCAACACTATCCATCCACTTTGTCACTCTTTTGTCACTCTTTGGCTATCTCATTTTTATAATGTGTAAGAAAGCAGAGTTTTACATTGTAAAGACAAGTAGGTGACTCACTTTGTTGCAGTTTTTTTTTTAAAAAATTCTTGTATACATATGTGTATAAGTACGTAAGAGCACGTAAGTGTATGCATCTATGCATATGTATATATGTGCAAGCGTATGTGAGTGAGTGTGTTTTTATGTGTGGTGTGTTTTTATGTGTGTTTCTGTATGCTTGTGTTATGTGTCTACGTGTGACTCTCTCATATAGACGTATATATGTGTGTCTCTCTCTCACATGTATTCTCTTTATGTCTCATTCATGTACATAGACACAACCCTCTCTCACACACATACACTTACACATCCATTCTCTCTCTTCTCACACCCGTCTCTCGCATACACACTCTCTCACACACATAGAAACTCTCTCTCTCTCTCTCTCATACACACACACACACACCCTCTACATGTATGTGTGGTTGTACATATGTGTGTGAATGTGTTTATATAATAGTATTAATATAATACTATATACATTTACCATATGTATATTGATTTATATATAATTATTATGATATATTTACTATATGTGTGTGTGTGTGTGTGTTTAAATTTTGTATTTAAATTTATGTATTATATATATAATATTATATTATAATATATTAGTATAGATTTAACATATACATTTATTTAATATCCTTGCTTATTATATGTTTACATATTGTTATTATATATATTTGTATTCTATATGTTTTATACTTACATATTATGCATCTTTATAGTTTTGTATTATATTATTTTTTAAATTTTCTTCTCTCAACATACTCCTACACTCCTCTCTCTCTCCCCTTCTCTAATATGTGGCCTCCACTCTTCTCTCTCTTTTTCTTCCTCTCTCTCTCTCCCCCTCCTTTGCCCCCACACAGCTCCTCCTCTCCCCCGTCACTTCTCTCTTTTCCCTACCCCAACACTTGGCCCTCTTCCAAATGTCACATGTTCGCTGCCAAAAACTTGTGCATAATAGATAATATAAATAAAGATAGATATATTATGCACACACACACACACATACATATGCATTCATACATACATACACACACACATATACGTACGTTCGTATGTATATGTGTGTGCGTGTGTATATATATGTGTTTTTCGGGATCAAAATTAATCATATAAGAGGTTGAAATTAGTGTTTTTGAGTGTTCTGAGAGCATCTAGATGCATCAAAACACCTAATTGCATCAATTTCATTATCAATTAGTGAAATTTCTCTCTCTTTTGCTTAATTTTGTATAAAGAGAAGAGACTAAAATTAAGAGTTTAATTAATCTCTAATTATGGATTAATTTACACATTAGCTGCTTAACAATTTCATGCTCTATCTAATGATGTGCTCAATGGTGTGAATTAATTAGTGATTAGTGGTTAATTAGAGCCCTTAATTAGTCCAAAATGAAAAAAAGATTAGTGAAAGAGTTAATCTTTTATTAATTCCTAATCATATTTTTAAATAACTCATTAGGGGCTAATGAGCATTGAATGAAAAGATACCAATCAGTTGTTGTCAATTTGTTCATTTTGGGAGTCATTTATGAAGGGTATAAGGGAGTGTCATAAAAATTTTGGGAGTCATTTATGAAGGGGGAGTCATTTATGAAGGGTGTAAGGGGGAGTCATCAAAAAGCCGGCATTGAGCCCTTCGAAATTGGTCTTGAGCGTCCAAGAGCAAAATCCATCATTTTGGCCTCCGATCAGCAGCCTCAAAATTCGACCCAAAAATCGAGGCAAAAAATGGACCTTAAAGCATTTAAAATAGAGTGAAAAAGATTATGTACCATATGCAGGCTACTTTTTGAGTGTATAAACGATAAAATCACAAAAATTTTAGAGAAACAAAGTTGTAGTACTCCAAAAATACTACAACTCTCTCATACAGAGTTTTTTCAAATTCCTTTTTAAACATATTCAAAAATGGATTGCGAAATAGGAAATATCTTTCCGAAAAAAAAATCATCTTGAGACAGTGATGGAAAATAGGTTTTAAGACCTGTTTGATCTAGGATGCTACTGGCATGCAGTTTTTTCCGAAAAGTTCATCCTAGGAGGGCGTTCACATGCGCTTTTGAGACCTCAGCTTCCATCTGGGACACCAGTGGCACGCACTTTTTTTGAAAAAAATATCTCTAAGAGGTCATTCACCTGTGCTTAGCACCTAAGCAAATCAAGGCAAACGGACACTTGTTTAACCTTGAGAGAAGTGCGCCACACTTTTTGAGGCTATAGTTTAACCTTGAGAGAAGTGCGCCACACCTTTTGAGGCTATAACTGGCTACTATAAGAAAACCTAAAAAGCAAAAAAAAAAAAAACACCACACGTGTGCTTGCTCATTAAGGAGCAACTGGCAACGTTAAGATATGGTAACGATAGAGTGATTACGTGGACTCACACCCAGACTAAACCTAATGGCTGAAATCTTCGAGCCATTAAGATCCATGCCCCAAATGCAACTCCCAATACCATTTGCTATGCCAACAATAAGCATGTCATCGGGTTTTACATCCCATGTCACATCAATCCCTCTGGGATTTGGTTCCTTGCCTCGCACTACCACAATGTGCGTACAATAGGCATATCTTTCTGTACTGCATATATTGCAAAGCCTTTGGTCATGATCCACCCCAATGTCCTAATTCACCTACAATTACCTCAAAACCTCAATCTCCCATGCCCCAACCAAACAAAGTTCAAAGGGTTGAAATTGCTCAAGAAGCGGTGCCCACAGTAACTGACACTTTGCAACCCATATGTGAATGATGTGGCATCGATCACATATTCCAAGATTGCCCAGGCGAGTTGCTTCAATGCAACATGTCTCACAGAATACAACTCTTAACATCTTGAGTATGAAAGATGAGAAATTTTCCATGATATCCTTGAATGTGCTTACACCCTTACAAGCCAAGGCACGAGAAACAATCAAAAAGAGTGTAAAAGAACACACTTGGAAATGGTTAGAAGAGCATGTTTCAAAACAGAGACCAAAAGAAGAAGCAAAACCTTCTAAACCTAAGAAAAACAAGGGCCAACAAACTCTAGAAACCAAGGTTGAAATAAAGGACAAGGGAAAGGAGCCTATGGAGGACCTAACCCCAAAAGAGCCAAAAGCTACACATGATGCAGAAGTATCCACCTCAAAGGCTAACCTTGAAACCACAAAACCCACATGTGCGACACAGGATTCAAAAGCCCGAAAGAAAGTGCGTTCTTTTCGTATGGACAAACATAATAAAAACCTAATGATGCAAGGAAAGTCAAAAGATGAAACAAGTTCTAGTACGTCACTTACTGAGGACGAAACAAGTTCTGAGTTGTCACTCAGTGCACCTCCCAATATAATCAAGAATCTAGAACCCGCCCAACCACCCCAAATTGAAAACTATGATCACATGACATATGTGGAATGCAAAAAGCAAGCTCAGGAGAGCATGCTAAGCATTGTTGAGTGTCATACATGATCATTGGTT
Source organism: Cibotium barometz (assembly GCF_041138505.1). Taxonomy (NCBI): domain Eukaryota; kingdom Viridiplantae; phylum Streptophyta; class Polypodiopsida; order Cyatheales; family Cibotiaceae; genus Cibotium; species Cibotium barometz. The sequence goes on from NC_141070.1 coordinate 25,649,886, forward strand.
GTGATTGAACCTCATAATATCAAACCTAAAAAAGTAACTAGAATATAAAAATCGGAGAAGTATCGCTTCCCCTTTCAAGAGGATGACATACTCTCTACATAAATAAACTCATCAAGCCAGGAAGAGTCATCAGTGGAAGATTGCATAAATGATGCAGTTGAAAAAGCACGTGAGGAATTCGATAAATCTCTTATGAAATTAAAGTAGTCTCTCAAATCCTCATTTGGAGGAGTGCTCTTCTCTCATGTTGAAGTTAGCATCGCTTCAGTCCTTGCACCTTTAAAGACTAAATTGCACCTTTAAAGACTAAACATAAGTTATACCAAAATCTCAAGAGCTACATAGAACATGGCTATAAGGATTTGTAAGTTTCCAAACAGACCTTAGTTAAAGTTGTCAAAGGACCCAGTGTACCATTGTACACATTGGACACTCTTGAAAAAGTTGTGAGCCAAGAAGAGGATGAAAGGGAATGGGAAAATGAAATTGAACTGAATCGGTACGGGAACATCCATGGTTCCACTTGAAGATTTTATCATGGTATGGTTAGATTTCCCTATGGAAAATGATGTTAAGCACAAACGTGCATTAATCAGCCCTCGAGCTAGTCATAACATCATGACAATAGACACTTGGGTGTCATTAAGACAACCTAAAATCATCCCTAAAGACAATGGTCTTGCAAAAGGTGCCAGTGGACAAAACATTAAAGTTCTAAGATGCTTTAGTTATGCTACTTAAACAATTAACATCTCTTCAATTCCGCATTAACACAAATAACATGTAAGTCTACTTATGATTGCCAAAAACAAAGTGAGTGAAAAAATATACCCTGCCATAATAAATAAAAATGCTCACAAAAATATAAAAAATGCAATTACTCGCCAAAAACCCCCACCACCCCTACCCCGTTAGGAATTCCCGCTAATATCTAACCTTTTCATTTACTAACTAGCCTTTGTTATTCCTTATGGAGGAACAAGGACCATTGAATGTCACCCAACATCAAAGGCCACCAACAAGCTTGTCAATTCTCCCCACACAAACGTCTTCAACACGATCACGACAAGACGCGATCGGCATTAGGAAGGGGGGAAGGTTAACCCATTCCTAGGGTTAACAAGAGCTACTGCCATTATCTTGCATAAAGGAGTCAAGGTAGATACACCACAAGGTCATACATTCAAGATATGAAGCAATGGTGTCCAAATCTACAACTTGGACGGGTGCCCGTAATGGTCCGACAGAATACTTATGGCGATTTTTGCTTCAAGAGCATGTGGTATAAGTTAGGGTAAAGTCCCAAGTGATGTACTTAATGGATATATTATGAGAGTAGTCATTGTAATAGCATTATGCCTCTTATGTGCCTTTCTGGCCATGTATATAAGTGAATATCTCTCATACTACAAAGAACTCTCCCATTGTGCAATAGAGTGTTGCTCGTGCTAATCTCTCTCTAATCCATGCTAGTGAGTGTGTGTGAGTGAAGTGAGGTGAGAGGAGGGATGAGTACACATAGTGCAATGCGGCGGTGTGACAACGCTCGCGGCGGTGGGAGGTGCGGTGGAATTGCTTCTCAAGGAGTTGTAGAGCTTTGAGACCTCAAGGGTTACGAGCTTGGCCATTGGAAATATCCTCACGACAATTGCAGTTCACCAGGTAATCTCTTGTTGGATGTGTTTCAAATTTGGGTGAGCCATAACAATCACCAAAGCAATGTGTTCAAAATGGGTTACAAAAGGAAAGTGCAGTGCAATGATAGAGGACACCTTTTCAAGTTGTAAGTGAAATGAAGATCTGACACTCCATAAAGGAAAGGAAGTCTTGGAAACTGGGTTGTCGCTTGATGATTTATAGGTAATTGATTAGCTAATCAAGGCTACTTTTTAGGAGTTCGAGTTCCCTCAATAAGAATAAAAGTACAAAAATGAGGAAGGTGTCAAGAGTGAATGGATACTTTATTTTTGATGTTTCCACGAGCAACACTTGCCTTCTATCAATAATGCATTGATTCTTTTGCCTAAAGAGTAATAACTTTTATTTGAGTGACCATAATTTCACATTTTTAGCATCATTGAAAAGTTTATTTTTTGTAGATAAGTTTTTACTCTTCAATCACCCCATTTGGAGTAGTGGATGGCTGTGGCAAGTTAGGCTATCGCCGCATTTCTTAACAAAATTATCCAAGCTATATTTTTATTTTAAATGCTTGGAAATTTGGGGGTTCACCTTCAAATAAAGCCATGCATGCATGTTGTTAATAGTATATACTTTGAGCATACCAAATATTATGCCCACACAAAACAATGGCACACTCACCAGTTTCAACATGCCAAAGTACCCTCCTAAACAAAGGTTGCAAATTGGAACTTTTTAACTAAAAATTATTGTAAATTTATCCTGAAATGTAATAACGTTTTTTGTGGTGGTGGCCAAAATTGTCCCAAATTAGGCAAGAATAAAATTTTATTTTTCTATATGACTTTTGACTACTTAAACATCTTGAACCGAGCTACAAAACTCAAGATGACTATTTGAAAATCTTGCACCGAGCTCAAAACCTATATCCAAAGCCTCGGGCTACAGAGTGTCCAGATTTACAAAAGGGGCCCTTTGGTGCCTAATATTTTCCATCATGCTTCACCATATATGCTGACATGATGTGTCCAAGTGGTCTTCGGACAAAGATTTACATGTGAGCCTTAGATTTTCTATGAATGCTCCCAAAAAAAAAATTTGACAGGCCAACACAAGCTCATTTAAAAATATGCTAAAAAGGTTTATCATATCAACCCTTATGCCATTCTGAGCACCCTAAGTCAATCTACCAATCTCAAATATTCTAAATGTTGGAAAGGTTTACTACTATATCAAATCTTATGTTATTCTGAAAAAAGATTTTAAAAACAATGCAATGATGAAAAGAAATCGTCTATTTATTGCTAGGAGGGATCACAACACGGTTGGAGGATTAATACATGTGACACATGGCACTAAGTAATTGGTCTTAGGATTTGTGTCATGATCACAACAATGGTCAGTGTGATCCATCATCCATGGCCGTGATCATGACTGTGATTCCTATATAATCACATCAAGGGAAAGATCTAAAAGGCATGTGATTCTTTCATTTCCAAGACACTTCCAGAGATTAGAAAAGAGTTTTAGAACTTTTTTTGGGGCGTGATTCTATAGGTGGGAGAATCATGGGCTGTGATTCTACTAGAATCATGTGGTGACAAGACAGTGAGGATCTGGCCATTAGAGGGTTTAGACTAGGTCATGAAGTACTTTGGGACTAATTTTATACTTCTAGGATGATTATGGGAAGAAGTGATATGACGTGATTCTACAGAGTCACGGTCATGATTCTGTAAAATCACAGTGGTGAATTTGAGCTTGTCGGAGAGAGTGTTGGTACTCGTTAGAGTGTTAGTGTGAGTTAGTCCTCTAGGGTTTATTGTGCAAGATCCTTATGATTTGCTAGCTTGATGCTCCATAGGATAGGCCCAAGCATATCAAGATGAATCTCTTGATGTGTAAGGGGTGTGTTAGTGTGTAGCATTTACAACTCGTCTGTGGAACACAACAACTCTTTCTCCATCCATTGAATCAACCAATCCCCATAGAATCTATAGTAGTAGGTTCTTGTGTGAATATGTCATGCTCAAACATGTGGTCTTGTGGGTTTGCTACAATAGCTTTGCCTTTGGGATAGGGAATTGGGTAATTCACTTGTTTTACCCTTGTATGCTTTGCATCTCTTGGTGACATCGAGTTGGGAAGGTTCTTATGGCTTCCCAGTCACATTTTCAATGGTTTACCAACTTCTATCTCCATTTCCACCTAGTCTCGACCTTGTGGTTTGATTTAGTAAGCTTAAGTGTTTGACTTGGGTTGCTTTTGGGCATCCATACCTGCTTTATTACTTGCCTTGAAAAGGTGGTGCGCATGGTCGAAAACCATTCATGCTTCCAATTTAACTTTGGTCATGTTGACTTCAATTCTAGCTTCTTCATCTCGACCTTTTCTTGTTTCACCTTTTCTTAATTCTTTTTGTGTGCCTATTCCAACATGTCTTGGGTTAAGGGCCTATAGGATTTCTTAAGTTTGCTACCACTTATGTAGCCCTGCATCTTAATTCTATCAATGATCTCAATGTAAGTTGCACCGTAGGAGGTGAGCTCTGCAACTCTGAATGGCCCTAACCCTTGATATTTTAGTTTTTTCCTCTTGTAAGAGTCAACCTCGTACATAAGTACTACGTCTCCTTCCTGTAGCTCATGAGAGAAGAGCACTTCTTCCCATGAGGATTTGAGAGAATACTTAAATTCTGTAAGAGATTCATCAAATTACTTACGAGCTTTTTCAACTCCAGTAATCTTGCAATCTTCATTTGATGACTCTTCTTGGCTTGATGAGTTTAGTTCGGTAGAGAGAGTGTCTTCTTCTTGAAAGGGGAATTGATACTCCTCCAGTTTTTAAATTCTTGTTGTTTTTTTAGGTTTGACACTATGAGGTTCAATCACAACTAATGATCTTGTATGACACTCAACAATGCTAAGCATGCTCTCCTAAGCTTGCTTTTTGCATTCCACATATTGCATGTGATCATAATTTTCAAGTTGGGGTGGTTGGGAAGGTTCTAGTTTCTTGATTGGTTTGCGAGATGCACTGAGTGACAAATCAAAACTTGTTTTATCCTCACTTGATGACATACTAGAACTTATTTCATCTTCAGACTTTCCTTGAATCGTCAGGTTTTCATTATGTTTGCCCATGTAACAAGAACGAACTTACTTTTTCGGGCTTTTTTTTCATGTGTCACACATGTTGGTTTTGTGGTTTGTGAGGTAGCCCTTGATGTGGATGCATTCACATCATCTGTATCTTTTGGCTCTTTTGGGGTTAGGTTCTCCACACGCTCCTTTCCCCTATCCTTTATTTCTACCTTTGTTTTGACAATTTGTTGGCCCTTGGTTTTCTTGGGTTTAGAAGGTTTTACTTCCTCTTTTGGTTTTTGTTTTAAAAATGCTCTTCTACCCATTTCCAAGTGAGTTCTTTTGCATTCTTTTTGAATGTTTCTCATGCCTTAGCTTACAAGCGTGTAAGCACATTCAAGGGTAAAATTGCCCGTTTTGCACACTCAAGATGTTAGAGATTTGTATTCTATGAGATAGGTTGTATTGAAGCAACTCGCCTTGGGAAATGTTGAAATATGTGATCAATGCCACATCATTCACATATGGGTTGCAAAGTGTGAGTGATGGTGGGCATGGAAGTATTCCAAACTATGATGTCTACCACTTTGTGCGGTCCATGACAATAAAAGCACTGCAGTGTTCGTTAAACTATTTCTTGAGTAGTTTCAACCCTTTGAATTGTGTTTGGTTGGGGCACAAGAGATGAAGGTTTCGAGGTAATTGTAGGTGAATTAAGACAATGCAGTGTGTCATTGCCAAAGGCTTTGCAATGTATGAAGTATGGAAAAATAGGCCTATTGTATGCACAATGGAGATTGGGATGGATGTAGTGATGGAAATGAACACAAGGCATTTTTCCCATCACTTTGAGAAGCATTAAGGATGTTTGGTTTTAAGGGAGCTCATCCTCTCTTGGAGATGCCAGTTCAAAGCTTTTAAGCAAGGTTGTATAGAATTCAGGGAACCACAATTCCAAGATCAATTCTTCTTTAGCCATTGCTTCACTTGGTTTAGATGAGGAACATCTCATATCATGATCTTCGTCCATCATGTTGTCATCTAAATGTATTGCTTCTTTACAACATTGATCAAATGTTTCTTGATTGGATACAATGATCAAGTTGTGTAATCTGTTATTCTTTAAGCCCATCATGAAACATCTCTTCAATTGGGCATCATTTAGTTTCCCCCATTGCTCACATCATGAGTAAGATTTTTATCCGAAGGATAAAATCTCTAATAGTTTCATATTTTTTTCGCTCAATCGAATAGAGCTCTCTTGCTACACTCCACCGATCACCTTGTCTTGAAAAGCCATGGATAAAGGCTATTTTTAAGGTCTTGAAGTTTGTTTTAATCACCAATGTGATGAACCATCAACTAGCCTTTCCCACTAAACATAGGTCAACACATGTACCTTGGTGAGGAAGTTTGGATTTCCAAAGGCTTTACATCTTTGTTCAAACATTTGCATGAATTGAACAAGATCAGTCGTTCCATCGTACTTGTCCATGCTTTTGGAAATCAGTGCGTCCGTGTTGTTAGATGAGTCAGTGAGGTCATGTGTGGGTGCTAATGTGGTTAGGACCTCATTTAGTCCTTGGAAAAGACCCCTTCCTAGATTTGTCAATATCTCCAAGGATTGGGCATTTAGGGGTTGCAAAGGGTTGGTTCCTAGCATTTCTAAAGGTCTAGGGTTTTTGGTGGTGCTAGGAAAGGGACCAAATCTTGGAGGGATTGATGTGACAGGGGATGTAAAACCCGATGACATGCTTGTTGTTTTCATGGCAAATGGAATTGGGAGATGCATTTGGGGCATGGATCTCAATGGCTCGATTTCAGGGGTTTAGTGTGGGTGTGAGCCCACGTAATCCCTCTATTATTACCATATCTTAACGTTACCAATTGCTCCTTAATGTTTTTTTAAAAGGTTTTCTTTACAGCCCGTTACAACCTCAGGAGTCCTGGCGAACCCTTCTATGGGTCAAATGAGTGTCTATTTGCCTTTATTTTCTTAGGCGCTAAGCGCACATGAAAGACCTCTTAGAGATTTTTTTTCTCGAAAAAAGTGTGTGCCACTACTATCCTAGATGGAAGCCTAGGTCTCAAAAGCACATGTGAACACCCTTAGGATAAACTTTTCCAGGAAAAGTGCATGCCAATAGCATCCTAAATGGAGAGAAGGTCTTAAAACCTATTTTCCATCATTGTCTCACAAGATGGGAAAAAAATCGGAAAGATTTTTTATGTTTCGCAGCCCGTTTTTTAATGTATTCCAAAAGGAATTTGGAAAAACTTTGTATGAGAGAGTTGTAGTATTTTTGGTTTACTACAACTTTGTCTCTTAGATTTTTTTTATGATTTTGTCATTTAGACACTCAAAAAGAAGCCTGAACATGGTACGCGGTCTTTTTCGGGCTATTTTTAGTGCTTTAAGGCCCATTTTTTGCCTTGATTTTCAAGTCAAATTTTGAGGCTGCTGGTCGGAGGCCAAAATGAGATTTTGCCCTCGGACGCTCAAGACCAATTTTGAAGAGCTCAATGCCGGCTTTCCGATGTGCACTAGCACGCGCATCAGAATCACAGTTTAGGAGATACAAGCCTTCAAATAGGGTTGTTTTCCAAACTTTTTTTTTTGCCCACGGACCTAATTCACGAAGGTGAAACAGGAGGTTTCACAAACGTGAAATGGATTTGACGGACTTGATTTTTTTTTTTTGCCCATGGACTTGGTTCACGGTCATGAAACAAAGGGTTTTATGATTTTTTTAAATTTCTATCTACCCACGGACCTGGTTCACAAACATGAAATAGATCTCATAAACGTAATTAAATTATTTATTTATTTTTTGCCCACAGACTTGGTTCACAGACGTGAAACAAAGGGTTTCACAAACATGAAATGGATCTCACAGACCTAATTAAATTTTTTTCGTAGGCCTATTTCATGAACGTGAAATAGGTGCGGTACACGACGTGAATTAGGGTTTCAGGGAATTTTTTCCCGCATGTGGGCTTGGTTCACGACGTAAACTAGACCTATTTCACGATGTGAACTCTATAGATAGTTCACGGATTTTTATATTTTTTTGGAGTCTAGTGGGAAATTCGAGTTTCCTTGTGTGGAGAGAATATTTTTTGAGTTTAAAATTGGGCATTTTCCCAAAAAGATAAGTGGGAATAAAAAAGTGAACACTGTAATGACACCCCCTTACACATTTCATAAATGACTCCCAAAATGGACAGATTGACAACTCATTGGCATCTTTTCATTCAATGCTTGAAAAAAGTGCTTAAAAACTAATCAAATATTAATCTTTCCACTAATCTTTCTCCCTTTTGAACTAAGTTAGAGCTCAAATTAACCACTAATCATAATTAATTCACACCATTGAGCACAACATTGGATAGGGCATGTAATTGCTAAGCTATTTTCATCGTCAACTAATGTGTAGATTAATCCATAATTAAATATTTAATTAAACTCTTAATTTTAGTCTCTTCTCTTTATGTAAAATTAAGCAAAAGAGAGAGAAATTCATTCAATTGATGAAATTAGGTGTTTTGATGCATCCAGATGCTCTCTCAAAACACTCAAAAACACTAATTTTGACCTTTTACATGATCAATTTTGATCCCGAAAAACACATTTTCTAGTTTTTTTACCTCTTGAATTGGATTAATCACCCCTTAATGATAAGAACCAGTCAATTAAGAAATATTAGTCGATTTCAAGAGTTTTTATGAAATTTTTTAAAGGATTAAACTACTCCTAATACTTGCTAACACTCTAATGCATACAAATCAAACAAAAAACATATAAATCAGATTAAAAATTAATGATTTTAGCCCTATGTTTAACTCTAAAGAGAGCTAAAAAATCACTAAAAATTGCATTCTATTGCATTTTTTGATGCAATGGAAGCAAACAAAGACTAAAACATTCTATGTGCAAGCCCTAGGAACATTAAAAATCAAATTAACAACAACAAAAACAACGAAAATTAAGCAAAAAAACATTCTTTATAAAACAAAAAAGAGAGCTATTCTTCACCAAATCACACACAAATCACTATCAAAACCACACCTTTTTTATGGAAATCCACTAATCAAGACAATGGGCAATGCGTAGATTAGAGAAAAGCGATGGAAAAAGCCAAGGGATGATTCCCTGACAGCAGCGCCGAAAATGTTATGGCTCACCCAAACCCCCCCAACAAAAAGATTACCTGGTGAACCATAACTAACATGAGGATCTTTCCATTGGCCGAGCTCGTAACCCTTGAGGTCTTCAAGATCTACAACTCCTTGAGAAGCAATTCCACTCATCACTAGCATGGATTAGAGAAATCAAGATAGTCACACCACTTACACACCCAATATGAAATTGCCTGTTTCATAGATTCAGCTGTCCTTAAAACAATCTTTTAATGAAACCATAGTATCACTGATCATAATCCTCCAAAATATCCGGTTGAATTCTAATTTCCAAATCATTTCTTCATCGGTGCACCTATGGCATCTTTGGCAACCAGAACGCTCAGCACCTGTCCACTCAGGGGCCTTTTCAATAGTTCTTAGCTCATAGTACCCGGAAATATATTCACTTATAAAAATCCAGATGGACTCTGTGAAGATCAGCAAGATCAACCAGCATATCCATATAAAAGAGCCATGGACTCATCCGTTGAGGACCAGCAAGGTCAATCAACCAGATCCATGCCCGAATTCAGAAAACAACTCTTACTCGTTCCAATATCTTCCTCAACGCACGCCTGGGTATCTTTGGCGACCCAGAGCCTGAGCACCGTATGGTCAGCACCCTCTAGGATCCTTCGCAGGTCACCTAGCGCTTCACTCATAGGCCGCTTCCTTGGTCCCTCATCCACCATACCGGAAGTTTACCGAGGCTGGTCAAGACCTCGGTCGGACCTTGCTACGCAAGACGTCCTCCATTGACTCTCCATCAGCTGTTGCAACTTTATCACTTAGGTCTCTACGACCTTATTCACAAGACGGTCAAAATGCTTCCCCGGCATTCTTGACATAAAACAATCATTTATTAAAAACTTGTCATAAATACAGTTTCTATAACGAACTCTCGTCTTTCCACATTATTTCACATCAATCCACATTACTTAATCCAAGTCCAATCATATGTATTCCCATCCTCCTTCATCCATTCTCATCCAATCGCATCATTTTTCATCCAATCGCATCATTTTTTCATCCATTCTCATCCAATCGCATCATTTTTCATCTCATCACTGACTCCAATAGTTTCTTCAATCAGCTCATTTAGTTAGGTGTAACATTCTCGTTAGTATTACAATGCTGCAACACTATGTCACCTGAGTGTATCTGCTCCCTGATGAAATTTCTCAAACTTCAATATGCTTGATCTTTTGATGCATGACAAGATTCTTAGCTAAGACTTCAGCTGATGTGTTATCACAAAGAATAAAAGTAAGACCATTAAGTCCATAAAGACTAAGCTTCTACAAACATCTTTTTAGCCATATAGCTTCACAAGCTGTGGTGGTTAAGGCTTTATATTCAACCTCTATGGATGACAAACTAACTATATTCTACTTCTTAGAACCCCATGAAATGGCTCATGCACCAAGAAAGAATGCATTGCCCCACTAATGCTTCTTCTGTCCATCAAACATGCTATGTAGTTAGAATTGCTAAATCCATGTTACTTGCATATAAGATACCCCAATGATGTGTGCCTTTCAAGTATCTTAGCACTCTTTTGGCTGCAGTCCAATAAAACAATTTGGGGTTCAGCATAAACTGAGAAAGATACCCCAATGATGTGTGCCTTAGCACTCTTTTGGCTACAGTCCAATGAAATAATTTGGGGTTCAGCATAAACTGAGAAAGACTATTTACTGTAAAATAGAGATCAAGCCTATCAATAGTCAAGTAAATGAGAGAACTAATGAGTTGCATGTACAAAGTAGTATTAGAAGGATGTCTTGTTTCATCCTTTGTCAGCTTCAGAGTGGATTCCATTGGTGTAGACACTGGCTTGCAAGTCTCCATACTTTAATCCCAAGGATATAGTGCATGGATCTAAGATCTTTCATTTCAAACTCAGCTGCTAAGAGTTTGGATTTGATAGCTGCAACCATGGCTTCACTACTTACTATCAAAATCATGGCTTCACTGCTTCCTATCAAAATCAGATCATCGACATATAGATGAACAAGAACAATGTCCTTCCCTTTCACTATGTAGGCAGAGAGTATAACTGCATTACTCTTCTGGAAACCTTGAGATTTGAGATGCTCATCAATCATACAAGGCTCTTGGAGCTTTTTTAGACCATACAAGCTCTTCTGCAACTTGCAAACAAGATGCTATGTTCCTGCTTTGACATATCCTGGAGAGTATAACTGCATTACTCTTCTAGAAAGCTTGAGATTTGAGATGCTCATCAATTCTACCATACAATGCTCTTGGAGCTTGTTTCATACCATACAATCTCTTCTGTATCTTACAAACAAGATGTTATGTTCCTGCTTTGACATATCCTATAGGCTACTACACGTAGACTTCTTCCTCAAGCTGGCCATTGAGGAAGGCATTGTTGACATCCATTTGCCACAATTTCCACTTATGAAGAGAGGCTAGAGAAAGGACTAACCTGATGGAATTCATCTTGGCTACTAGTGCATAGGCCTCTTCATAATCAACCCCATTAAGCAAAACCTTTAGCCACAAGTCTTTCTTTGTACTTTTCTACCTTCCCTTCCTTTTTGTACTTCAGTTTGTATATCCATTTGTAGCTCACAAAGATCCCAAGTGTGATTCTTGTGCAATGCAATCATCTCTTTGTCCATTGCATATGTCCATTCTTTCTTATCATAGGCATCCTCATAGAAGAGGGGTTCATCATGTTGCATCAGTGATGTTAAGAGAGCATAATTTGTTTGTTCAAAGTCTGAATTGTTACCTCTGTGATATGTTATCCTTTGGGGTTTCCTTCTATCTCTGGTAGACATCCTAAGGACTGCTTGGTGGGCATCATCTTCTTCCTCCAATTATTCAATGGAGTCTTCCAAAGGTGCTATCTCTCCTTTGAGAGTAGTTGATGAAGAAGGGGTGTCTGGATCTAATGGATGCCAACTGCCGGACCAAAGATCACATCCTTTGACACAAATGTTCCCTTTTTTATTGGATCATAGAGTTTGTAAGCCTTATGCTCACTACTATATCCAACAAACACAAACTTCCTTGACTTGTCATCGAGCTTCTTCCTATTTGCATCTAGAATATAAGAAAAAGCTAAACAACCAAATATTTTGAGATGATGTACCCGAGGCTTGAGTCCATGAAGAGCTTCATATGGGTTGATGCCCTAGAGTGCTTCAATTGGGGATTTGTTCATGAGGTAGCATGCTATGCTAATAGCTTCAGTCCAGTAGGTGTTGGAGGAGTTCCCAGCAGATGGTGTGAACTTGCATCATTTGACATTTAATCCCATGGATAAATCGATCAAGCAATTGATTGTTAGAGAAACGCTCGTGTAGAGCATAGGAAGAGTTCAAATGCCTAAGAGACAACTAATAAAATCTCTCACTAACTCGTCTTCTTCTTTTTCAGCTTTGTGCAACTGTGAAGCTAAAGTATGGAATTGTGCTAACAACATCTTGGGTGGGTACCCCTCTACTATGATCTTGGAATGTGAAATCTATGCTAGTAGATTCTTGGAGTCTTGTGTAACCTAGAGGAACAATAGTAGCAGAGTCGGGGCTTAGTCCATCATGTAGTCGGGTGATACTATAAAAGTAGGATCCACTGGCTCATAAGAGGTGTTACCATTTTGCTCATTGTGGGCATTCTTGCTTTGGACATCCTAACTTGTGCCATAGGTTTTTGAATTATTTCATGTTCAATGATCCTATGTATGTAATCTTCGTATAGATGCCTTGCAATTTTTCCTCCTCTGTTGTTGTGGCCCTAGATATTGATTGGAAAATCCCTTCCCAAACAACACCATAAGCTTGGGCTATAGTTCACAAGAGTCTCTGTTGATGTGTCATACTCCTGATCATTTGTGAGAAGACGTTGATCCAAGATTTGCAAGCCTAGCTCTTTCCACAAGGTAGACGTAATGTTATTGCCTAGGTTGAGACTATCAAGCACTACTTGCACAATCCTGGATTGGGACTCATTTTGGGTATACTGAGTTGTTTGGGGCATAGTGAGCTATTTAGGCTGCTAATCATTGCTATGCCAATTGTAAAGTCTCTTCTTCCTTTTCTCTAGTAGCCTAGATTATTGCCTTTATTGCCTGCACTTCTTCTAATGTTCTACCATCAGGCATAAGCACTTATGCGGGGCGGTTCGATGCTCACAATTGCAATAGGAGCTGTATGGACAAGGATATCAATGTGAATGCTCTTTGCTTGGAACAATGAGACTACACCATGTGTCTCTCTAGAGTTTACCTCAACTCCTTTATCATGTGTCTCTCTAGAGTTTACCTCAACTCCTTTACCATGTGGTATGTATGTAGTAAGATTTGGTTCAAAGGTAGCGGTTGTTTGCGCGGCTGAACCTCTGACTAGCTAGCTAGTTGGCTAGACTCCTGAGGCCTAGTTAGGTTCTCACTTCTTGGGACTAGGGATCCTTCCATTGACTTGAAGTTAGATGGAGAATAATTGGGAGTAGGGATCCTTCCATTGACTTGAAGTTAGATGAAGAATAATTGGCCCCTATTGCAAGTCCTTGTACAATGCTAAATTGGGTTATGAGACCGAAGGTCCTAAGCCTACTATAGGCTAATGCCTAGTAGTCACCATCTCCTTTAATATTTCACATGGGCTTTCTACACCCTTCACATGGGGGTATTCACTCCTAACAAACGTTTTTCAAGAATGTGACCTTTTTTTTAGAATCCTCCTACAATTGGTTTAAGTACAATAAGGTTCTCAAAAGTTCAAGTGCAACAATGTTCTCAAATAGTTCCCTTCTAGTTTACAATGGTTAAATACTCAAATTTTTATACTAAGTTCTTCAAACCTTGTACATTCATGGTGCTCCTTCCCAACCTTGGTTCGTAGTATTTTTCTTGCTTCCTTAGGGTCTAATATACTTAGGTATGAAGTACAAGATCCAGCTTAAATTCCTTATTTAATATAAACTAACTTTTTAAGGTAAAAGGTGATGGTGTCCTTAAGATTCCATTCTCCTTGATAGTACGCCCTGTTATTTATTGTGGGGGTCTAGGCCGATCATAGAAACCTCTCAAATGCTGTAAGGCACCTATTTGGAGTAGATACTACCACATGCCTTCACCATGGTGGTGAAATTCCTTGTTGGCTTAAAATGGGGGTAACTAGCCTATAAGTTAGGGTCTAGGATTATAATCCTTTGGAAACTGAGTCAACCTTTAGGTTTCCTCCTCAAGGTTGGGCCCCCTATATAACTATAGTTCACTTCGGCCCTTTTTTATAAAAAAGCTCTAATATGACCCCTCTTTCACTCAGGTCAGTATTACGGGGATTTTCTTCACATTCTAGACTTATAAAAGTTCTTAAAATATTCTAGTGATGAATTTTGAGATATTACATGACTCTAGATTATTTTTAAAGATTCCCACCCGACAAGCCTAACTTCATGGTTCGTGTCCCAACTTGTACCTTAAAAAATATCTCTTATTTGGGGTCTAAACAGAGCTCCCTTCACATATGCGTTCTCGAGATTAAATAAAAAATTTATATTTAGATAAAATTTTAAAGTGTAAATTTCTCTCTCTACTTCCTTACTATGCAAATGAAGGATTCTACTCATCAAATTCTTCCAAAATTTGTAGAATAATTGGATGACATATCTTAATAGATTACCAGACCTCAAAATGATCCAAAGCATACAATTTAGATCATTGCACCTACTAGATAGTCCCTATTATAAGCTCAAACTTTAAAAACCTCATTCATTAAACATTAGATTTGTGACCTGTTTGCCCCTTTGAGTGTTTGGAATCAAAAACAAACTTTCCATTCAAATAATTTTTCTTTCTAGGTTAATTTTCTCTATCTAGATTTATACATGACAAATGGGAGAATTTCAACTTACCTATAGGGCAACTTATAGGGAGGGATCATACACATCTTTAAACAAACATCCTTCACAAGTTCATGCATAGACTCTTAGACCTAGACTGTTATCTCAACATACACTCATGCATACAAGACTTTCATCTAAATGTGAGAATTTCTAAATAAAGCTTTCATCGCAATGTGTGATGGTTTGTTATAGATGAAGTGGATGGGTATATTTTGGCATTAATGACATGCATGCTTTTTAAAATATATAGAGAGTGTGTATAGGGTTGGAATTAGGGTCACGGTTGCAACAATGCGCACACACAAGATAGAGAAGCTTGAGAGCACACAAACTCACTAGATTAGAATGAACAAATGTGTGCCAAATACAAAAGATAAGTACACACCCCAAAATGAGTAGATAAGAGGGTGTACATACACACCGGGGAAAAAACCTCCTAGTGAGTGAAAAAGTGTCCCGACGGTCTTAAGTGTGTTCACACACATCACTACCATATAATGCTACAAATCCCCCTTGGAGTGATGATGTGAACATGTACAAGGTATGGCCGATCAATCCTGAAAAGGCAGTAAGTCCAAAGCTTTATGAAAAGCTTCAAACTTTTCACAAGAAAGAGCCTTCGTGAATAAATCTGCCATGTTGTCATGTGTAGGCACATAGACCAAGCTGATCTCTGTTTTGCAGAGTCTTTCCTTAACATAGTGGTAATGCACCTCAATGTGCTTAGTGCGAGCATGAAACATTGGGTTCCTTGCAATTGCTAATGCGCTTTGGCTGTCAGTGAAAATCATAGTGCTAGATGACTGTCCAACACCACCCAAATCAACCATAAGACGTCTGAGCCACACACACTCAACTATAGTTGTAAAAGCTGCCCTCCTGTACTCAGCTTCATAGCTGGAAGTGGCCACTGTAGGCTGCTTCTTGCTGAGCCATGATATACATGAATCACCAAGGCGAAGCAAAACCCACAAGTGGACACTCGTGTGTCATAACATCCAACCCAATCTGAATCACTAAAAGGATGCAGCTATGACTCACCCCCTTTTGGATAAACAATCCAAAATATTGAGTGCCCTGTAAATAATGAAAAACCCGCTTAACAGCCTGCCAATGCTTCGTACTTGGGCTATGCATAAATCTGCTGAACTATGAGACCACATACTGTATATCTAGCCTTGTGTTGCATACATAAAGAAGGGATCCAATAGCGTGTTGATACAAACTAGCATCAAAAGAGTCTCCTACATCTTGAAGACTAAGTTGAGTACCGGTCTCCATAGGTGTAGCCATAGGTTTACAGTCTTCAAGATTAAACCTCTTCAATAGCTTTTGTATATATTTAGACTGTGGCATAACAATGCCATCATTGCGCTGCATAAACTGAATCCCCAAATAGTAATGCAATGGCTACAAATCTGACATGTCAAACGATGACTACAAATCAGCCTTAAAGGCTGAAATCTAATCTATATCGTCTCCTATGAGAAGCATGTCATCAACGTATAGAACGATGATCAAAAATGTGTCCTTACTCCTCTTCACATAGAGGGTACTCTCTGTTGGACTGTTACAAAAATCATTTACAACCAAGTATGTATGAATCTTCTGATGCCATACTCTAAGAGCAGCCTGCTTAAGGCCATAAAGAGCCTTTTTCAACCTGCATACTTTAAACTTTTCTCCTTTTACAACAAAACCAGGAGGTTGCAATACATACACCTCCTCATGTAAATCACCATTCAAGAATGCAATCTTAATGTCCAACTGATGTACATTCCACCCATGATGTGCTGCCAAAGCAATGAGACACCTAATGGTAGTCATGGTAGTCATGCAAGATGTGCTGCCAAAGCAATGAGACACCTAATGGTAGTCATGCAAGATGTGAGTGCAAAGGTCTCATCATAATCAATGCCCTTTTGCTGGGCATACCCCCTTGCAACAAGTCTAGCCTTGTAGTGATCAATGATACTATCTCCTTTGCGTTTTAACTTGTAAACCCACTTAGTACCAATGGCCTTACCCCATGAAGTAGATCTATCAAATACCAGGTGTCATTCTTGAGTATAGAGTTATACTCATCTTGCATAGCATGCATCCAATGATCATCATCCTGTGCTTCCTCAAAGGAAATTGGTTCCTCCTCATTACATAAAGTAGAAATGAGAACATGATCCACATGAGAATAATCTGCATGATGAGAACCTGCACGAGTTCTGCTCGGTAAAGGAGCTGCCAACTTCCCTCAATGTCTACACAAGCCATTTTGGCATACGCCTAGATTCTTTTATGGCTGCTCTCCACTACATCCTCAATAATTGCCTCATCAAAAGGCTGATTTGCAGGCTGATTTTGCACCTGCAAAAGGTTGAACTTTAGCACTTGGTTCAACATTCAATTGCTCTTTATATGACTGCCCTCCATTAAACAACAAAGGTAGGAACGAATCAAACATGTCCTGTGAGCATACATTCTGTTGTTTTTTGCATAAAAGCATGGGATGAACTGAGTTTTGGACAAAAACAGCATCTATACATACCAAAACCACTTTGAGGCCAGATGGTAGAGTCTATATCCCTTACTTTCTGAACTGTATCCCATAAATATGCATTTAACTGCCGTATCATCAACCTTATTGCGTTGTTGCTTAGGCACAAGAGCATAAGCAGCATAAGCAAGACAACCAAAAACACGCAAATGAGCCACAGAAAGCTTTCTGCCATACCAAGCTCCATAAGGAGTTTTAGATTATAAGGCCTTAGTAGGGCATTTGTTTAACACATAGTTTGTGCACATAGTTGCCTCTAACCAAAAACCATGAGGTGAATCTTGGGCTTTCACCATACATTGTGCCATCTCCATGAGAGACCTGTTCTTCCTCTCAACCACACCATTTTGATGAGGTGTGTATGGCACTGTACATTGATGCCTTATGTCTCTTTCAGCCATATATGCATGAAATTCCTTGGTCATATACTCCCCCAATCGATCTGAATGAAGGGTGTCAACTTTACATTCACATGTATTTTTAGCCATGGATACAAAGTGCCTAAAGCACATAAAAACCTCTGACTTCTGCTTTAATGGATACACCCAGCTATATCTGGAGTAATCACCAGTAAAAGTGACGAAGTAGAGATATCCCCCAATAGATGGTGTCCTCATAGGACCACATAATCACTATGCATAAGTTGTAATTTATTAACAACTCTCACAGATCCATTGGAAATGATGCCCGATGCATTTTACCAAGAATACACCCCTCACATACATGTTTGGTAGGGGTCGCAAGAGTTGGCAACTCAGACACCATATCATGCCTTTGAAGGCATAACAACCTGCTATAATTCAGATGGGCAAATCGTGCATGCCATAATTCTGCATCACTCGTAGAACGAGTCATAGAGACTGAGTAAGCATCATGCTGCAACTTCTCAAATACATCTATCTTGTATAGGCCATGAAACAAGGTACCTGAGGCAATGATAGAATAGTCATCATTTTTGTCCTAAACTATACATGTGTCATCCACAAATTTCACTGTTAAGCCTGACAAGGCTAAGGTGAAATTGACAGCAAGTTCTTCTTAATGTCTGGCATATATAAAACTTTAGAAAGAGTAAATGCACTCCCATTTGCAACAGTGGGCACAACTCTACCAACTCCTTTGACAAGATATGATGAACCATTTGCACATGTGAACGGTTCCTGCACTTGGGATAGATTCTAGAGATGAGACCAAATTTTCTTGTAAAGTAATGTGCTTTACTAGCACCACTGTCAAAGTACCAAGCATCCGATTCTACCACTGATATGCATACATCATGAACAGAAGGGTCCTAACTGCAATGTACAGTCCATGCCCAATCATCTTGAGAAAAACTTACAGATTCCTTCTTCTCTGCACTTGGTGCAGATGCATCAGCCCACAACCATGCCCGATTCTTTCTTTTTCTCCTTCTCTAGCATTTTCTTGCACTCATTTATGTAGTGCCCTGGTTTCTTGCAATAGTGACGCTTGCCCTTCTTTTTAGGCTTATCACCTTCTTTCTTTGCATCCTTACCTGAGGATTCTGATTTTGGCTTATAGCCACCATGCGAAGAAGCTTTACCTTTGCCTTTCTGATTGGCAACAAAAGCTTGGTCACTAACTCGCATAACAGATCTATTTTGCCTAGACTTCTCTTCTCTGTAAGAGTATTGAAACTAGCTCACATCAAATGTAAGGGCATTTGGATTTCCCTTCATCATGGGTCTAAGGGTAGAGGCAAAACTCTGATAAAAATTCGGCAATGCATTGAGAATTGTGGGCACCAATGTACTATCAAGATATATCTCATCCACACTAGCAAGTTACTCCTTAAAATCTTTGATCTTGGTCAAGAAGCTATTCATTAAGTCTCCCTCATTCATGTGCTCAGACTCCAATTGTTTGCACAAATATACAACACATGTTTCATTGCGCACCTGGTATAATGTAGCAAGTGCAACCCATACCTGTTTTGAAGTCTTACATGACCAAATATGAGGAATAATGCTTCACAGAAAGTGCAAGTAATGCATGTGCCTGTGCATCTCTTCCATCCCATCTTATTTGAGCAACAGTGGGAGGTACTGGTGGTGCATGTGGAGGAGCCACATTTGTATCAGATTCTACTTTAGATGTACCTACAGGACCTGGTTACACTAGGACTTGTGAAACAGGATAAGTTTCACCACCATTGACTACATTCCAAAGACCTTTAGCAACCAATACATGCCTCATCATATAGGAACACAATGGGTAGTTAGTCCCATCAAGTTTGTCCTTAGCAAACAACATATTGAATACATCACTACTGCCACCCATGAGTTTCTACCAAATGCAAAATCTTTCAACATACTGCAAGTACTTAGTATTCACCAAGGCAACAATGTTTGTATTGTATGGAATAGAGCAATTGAAACCCCTAAATCTATAGAGGATGAAGCCGGAAATAAGCAAGGCAACAATGTTTGTATGGAATAGAGCAATTGAAACCCCTAAATCTATAGAGGTGAAGTATATATGGGAGATTTGCCCATTGGCTCTAAATTGGTTCAAAGGAACTTCATAAGTGGATGCTGCCCCAGATGCAGGATTGCCTTAGCAGATGGGAAACATACATTTTGGGATTGCCGTGCTATTAGAGGAGCTTGGGTTAAGATTGGGAAATAGGTCCCCAGAGCTGTTTAGGGGTGCATGGTCAATGGGGGGACTGGCTGTTTGGCAGATGGATAGGTAATGATGAACATGTTGATATGATCTTTAATATTATTAGGTGTTGTTGTTTATGGGAAATATGGAATTCCAGAAACTGCATTGTGTTTCATAAAGCTTGTGATACAGGGATTGATATATTAGTGGATTGATGCATAAATATATATGTATGTGCTGGTCTATATGCTTGGTTAACAAAATGAGTGGAGCTGAGTTGTTTCAGTTGATTCAATCTCTACAGTTTGCTATCATCTGAGCCTTCTCCATGGGGGGTCAGTTTGTTGTAGACATACTGGGCTGTGCCTAATTGTCTGGTGTATTGATTTGCAGGGTTTCAGAAAGCAAGGGGTGAAGACTAAGACAACCTGGTATAGACCTAGAACAAAGAGATGGTATAAGAAGGTCAAACAAGCAAGCTACATCTTTGAATACAGCGGGGACCAGACCAACAATTAAAATATGGTTTCAGAAAGGGGAGGTGAAGGGTGAGGTCTTGTAAAAACACGCTCCTAGGGGCTGCTCATATGAAGCTTTGATTGAGGCTTGTATTTTGCTTGGGTACCAGTTGTCTTGGGATGAGTCTTCTTTTGTTTCAAAGGTTGATAGACACGATTTGGTGTGTTGCTTAATGGTGGGTGACTTATGCTGCTGCTGTTGATGGCTTAATGTGGGTCTGCAAAGAATTCTATGTAAAGTTTTTTTCCCTTTTATAATCTATATATATTATTGGTCCCATTTTTTTTGAAAAACTTGTTTGAATCTTCTAAATATCTATCCCTGCAAAGTATTTGAGTACACACAGAAATAAAACCACACATACAATCAATATATTAGGTCATAGTATAAAAAGAAATACTATGTATGCATATGTATATAACATCATACTGGCAGCATCATAGAGCCAAGCAAATGGCGAGGGGCTGACTCCTGTTTTTGCTCGAGGTGAGTGCATTTCCATGTATGCAAAGCGGTCTAATGCAGAAGAAGAAAGCCTGTGTGTGCAGTGCCAGGGTTTATGCATGATCGATGTGATGAGAGGACAACAGGATAAATTTTGAATGTGTATGCAGGGTGCGCGGGTTAGTGTTGGGCTTGGAGCTTCTGAGTGCGCAAGGCAGCGAGGGGTTCCATGGATCCGAGAGAGGCAAGGGAGCTGGGCGACTACGATACCATTTTCTTCAGGACGGGCACTGCCCTAACGTCCGGCTTGGTGGCGGGCAGCATATGGGGTTCTGTTGTGGCCGCATGGCAGGATCTCCCCGCCGTGGAGAGGAACGTTGCCCTCCCCGCCCTCAAGAAAACTGCCCGCATCATGTGTAACTATGGCTTGACCTACTCCGCTGTTGCAGGTGTGTTTGCCTTCACCGATGCCACTTCGGAGACTATAAGAGGGAAGAAGGACCTCTGGAATGGGGTCGTTGGCGGCCTTGCTGCCGGCCCTGTTTTGGGACTAAGAGGTACTCTTGCATTCTATTTTGATTTTTATTCCCTTCCATGGATGGCTGCCTTCCCTATTGTGTGTTATGGAAGTGATCACATGAATAAACAAGACTCTGCACGGAGAGAGAGAGAGAGAGAGAGAGAGAGAGAGTAACGTCTTCAAAAGAACCAGAGGACCTTTGAGACCAAAAGATAGTACAATGTATCCATGAACCATGGGAAATTATAAAAAGGTACGAGACTAGGTATATAAGCTAAAAGTATCTGTTGTGAATACATGGAGAGAGAGAGAGAGAGAGAGAGAGAGAGATTGCACAATGCAATGATAAATGAATTATAATGATACTCCTACCATGTATATTGCTTTTATAGGTATCAAGCCTCATCTTTTGACATGCTACTAGACTTTGAATTACTAAACAAACCCCTTTGCGGAGTGATGGGGTGATGCTTGACAAACCTTCAATAGTCTCAGTACTCCAACACTAGCAAGAAATGAAGACATAGTCCCCACAACTGGCTTAGAGACTCATGAACATGGCTTAGAGGCTAACTAGCATGGCTCACAGGCTCATGTAGCATGGCTTAGTGTGAAAGACTCGAAGGTCATGTCTTGCCTCAGGAGACACGGTGGAATGATGAAGCATTACAAAAAAGGAACCCGAAAGATTCAGATTTTGGGAGACATCGGGGGCACAAAATCCATGACTACATAATATTCAGATTCGGGGGACATCCCGGCTAGAGAACCCTTGACTCAAATAAAAAAGGGCTAGAAGTTGAGGAAGAAGAGTCTCCCCTCAATGCTGATGAAGATTCTTCTGCGTTGTTGTTTCCAAGCCAATGTGACTAGCATCTTTTTCCGTACGGTGCTCCAAAATTCGGGGCTTTTTCGAAACTTTTGGTTTTTGGGTTGTCGATTTGACGTGTGTGCTGTTGCGCTGCGTGGCTGCTGTATGCGACCGTTTTGAGGCCCCCAAGCAAAGTAGACTTCAAAGCAAGTTGCCAAGCACTTAAGCGGCTAAGCCTTAAGGTAAGAAAATTCAAAAGCTGAAGCCTACGATTGTAGCATGTAGGCTGGCCGTCGCACAATGCACATTGCGCCCCCCCTTTTTTCTGCCTGCGAACCCCTTTTTACTGCATGTGCCCCCCTTCCCCCTCTCGTGAGTCTTGAAGTTGAAAGTTTCAACCTTGTGTCACGTGTGTGTGTGTGTGTGTGTGTGCGCGCACTTGCCACTGGGCCGTGGCCAATGTGTGCACGGTTTGAACTTTGCCAAGTGTGTGCCTTCCCCCTGAGCCCTCTTCATACTTCAAGACTCATCACTCTGAAGTTTGTTCAATTTTGTGCCCAATGTCTGCCTCTTCAACCTTTAACGAAGTTCTGTCTAAGTCGCCCTTTTTACAGATGGGTTGATCCAAGCATCCGGAGTGGCAATATGTGACCCAAGTGAAGGCCCTTGGGAAAGGGCAATTCACTTGTAAATGCAATTATTGCCCTCATCAATGGGATGGAGGCTTGCTATGCATTCAGGCACACATGTTGGGCTTGGTTGGCCATGGTGTTGTGAGAATACACAGCGGAGATGATGACCAGATCTGGGAACACAAGAGCAAAACACAATGCAGAAAAATAACAGCACAAGAGAGAGAATGGTAGAGGCGTGTAACTCTGCTCTATATACACAAGAAGATCCCGGGAATGATACAATGGTGACAAGGAGGCTGGGGGCCATTTTATATGGCCCCCCAACAGCAATCGGCATGCTGTAGGACAGCCGACAGGACACAAAAACCCCATGACTGCTGAAATGCACGGTCGGCCAGCAGCAAGGGGGGTCGGCCAGCATCAAGGAGGTCCATGACTTGTGTAGAGCAGTCGGCCACCTCCAGTGTTTCCACAGATGCAGTTGGCCAAGTTCTAGGTCCTCCTGCCACTACAAGACTGCCTCCCATGCCACAGAAAAATAGGGAAAAATGGGGGAAAAATACGGGGAGCGAGGAAAAATGATAAGACACCTACAAAGAGCGGGCACACCCACAACAGAGGCCTTGGTGTAAATGTATAGACAGGAGATGACTTCTAACACCCCCTCTCAGCTCATGGCTGTGAAACCAACCACAGGGAGCTGGGGTGGGGCCTGAGCAAATCCTAAGATAGCGACTTCGTGAAGAGGTCCACCGTACTGTCCTCCGTCGAACAGAACTCTAGCAAGATGTCATCAGCAACGATCTGTTCTCACGAACAAAGTGCCTCTGGATGACCATGGGTTCCTCCAGTCGAAGCCCAATCCTGCAATGCAACCTTTGCAGCCTCAACACCGCATGAGCAGCGTCACAAGCAGCCCGGTACTCTACCTCTGTCAACGACAAGGCAAAGGATGACTGCCTCTTACTGCTCCATAAAACTGCTCCTGGGCCTGAAGTAGATCCCCTCGTGTCCGGATCTCCTCCCCAAACTGAGTCACTCCAACCGTGGAGTCGGACTCCATCAATCAATCCCCCTCCTATGTAAAAGATGTTAGAAGTCATCTCCTGTCTATTTGTATACACCAGGGCCTCTGTTGTGGGTGTGCCCGCCCGTATATCATTTTTCCACACTCCCCGTATTTTTTCCCTATTTTTCCCATTTTTTTCCTAGTGGCTGGAGGGCTGCCAGGTGATGCCAGGACCACACTGAGGCTGGCCGACTGCATCTGGAGCAGTCGTGGGCTATCTGTGTGCTGGCCGACCTGATCTGAGCAGATGTGGGGACCAGATGCTGGCCGACTGCTGTTTTTCAGCAGTCGTGGACATTTCATGAGTCGTGGGCCTCTTCCAGAGCTGGCCGACTGCCCTTATGGGCTTGTATATATTCCCCCCCATCCTCCTCCACTTTCTCATTCAGTTATCTCCGGGATCTTGTGTATAGAGAAGAGTTTACACACATCTCTCAGTGTTTCTTGTGCTGATTATTTTCTGCAGTCTACTTGCTCTTGTCTACCCAAGTTTGGATATCATTTCCGCTGCATATTCTGACATGGTATCAGAGCCTAGGCTCTAGGAGATCTTGGGCGTTTTTTCTGAGCAAGAGGGGGAGCAACAGGTTGCTGATCGGTGGACTGTTTCGGGCTGAACGGGAAGTGAAGGTGCAAGAGGAAGGCGGGCAGAGGGGCTGGACAGCCACTTGCATATATTCTGATTTTCAGATTTTTCCCACCCACCCACCCTTTCAGGTTACTCTCCGAGATGGCGGATTTACTCGAGATGGTAGAGAAGCACGTGAAGATTCCGACTCTTCCCACGTTCCCAGTGGATCGGCAGTTGGACGGGTCCAATTATGGCATCTGGAAGGTCATGATGGAGTCAGTTCTGGAGTCATATGATCTTGCTGATTTTATTATCAAAGGGGTGCCAAGGCCGGAAGCTGAGGAAGGGGAGGTTTTATCCGCGAGGAAGGATCGAGAGGCACAGGCACAAATGTGGGACCGTGTCAACGCCAGGGTCCGGTCATTTATATTCCTCAATTGCACACCACAGGTGATCAACCATGTGAAGCACATGACGCTGGCGAGAGGCATATGGGAGCACTTGGCTTCTTTGTACAACAGGGTATCACCCATGAAGCGGATATCCTTGGAAGTGCAGATGCGGGTTATGAACCCTGCAAAGTCTTCGACGATGCGGGAACACATTAACAAGCTGCAGGCCCTTCAGCAGGAAGTCCTTCAAGCTGGGAAAGAGATATCGTCCGAAGATATGGCCATCACGTTACTTTCTCACTTGCCTGGTCAGTATTCCGCTTTCTATTCCTCGTTGATCACTAGTGGCAGGCTCAGCACCATTACTTGGGAGGAGCTTGTGCCAATGGTCTTGGACCAGGAGGAACGTTTCACGAACCCTCCTCACGGCGGAGGTTCGGAGGCCTTAACTGGCCAACGGTCGAAAGGCCGTAATACCAACAAGGGCAAAGGGAAGGCTTCATCAGATAAGTCTTCCGAGAAGAAGCCAGATCCAGAACGAGAGAAGCTGAAGGCCGAAAGATCTTGCAATGATTGTGGCGAGAAAGGCCACTACTGGAGGAAGTGCCCTAAGCGGACAGGGAAGAGTGCTGAGTCCTCAGCCTCAGCTGCGAAGACTCCGGCATTTGTGCACTTGGAGATGGTGGACTCCGATGATTCATCGTCTTCGAGCGAGGAGGCAGGTGGCTTCACCGCAAAGGATACTCGGGAATGGATTCTCGACAGTGGTGCTTCCAGGCACATGACTCCATCCCGTGACTTCTTCCTGGATTTGAAGCGGCAGTCAGGTCGTATCTTTATTGGTGATAACTCCACTATTCTGATTCATAGTGAGGGCCGGATGGAGATCATTCCCGACGGCAAGGGGGGCAAGCATGCTTCCCGTGTTCTTTATGTCCCTGCTCTGGGCTTTCATCTTTTGTCAGTGCATGAGGTATGCAAGACTGGCTTTCGGGTGGAATTTGAGGAGCATTCAGTTGCTCTAAGGGACCGTGAGACAGGCAAAGTTGTTTGGGAAGGCGGTGTGGAGAACGGTATCTACAAACTCTCTGCACTCTCCTCACTGACAGGCTCTCAGGTCGGAGACTTGTGGCACTTTCGTTTTGGCCACTTAAATGTGGATGCTTTGCGGCGCGCCTTCCGGGACCAGATGGTGGTTGGCTTGCCAGATGTTGGTAGTAGGCAAGGACGCTGCAGTTCTTGCATACGTGGAAAGCAGCACAGGGAATCCTTTCCGAAGCAGGCTTCCAGGCGGGCTTCGAAACCTTTGGAGTTGATTCACACTGACTTGTGTGGACCACAGCAGATACCATCCTTGGGAGGATCTCTCTACTTCATGCTGCTTGTTGATGATTGTACCAGATTCACGTGGGTCTACTTTCTTTCACAGAAAGACCAGGCTTTTGCTCGGTTCAAGGATTGGCACGTGATGGTGGAGAAAGAGTCTGGATTTCAGGTCAAGACTCTCAGGGCTGACAAAGGAGGGGAATTCTCCTCGACTGTATTCTTTCGGTTTTGTGCAGATCATGGCATCAAGAGGGAATTGGCCAATACCGGATCGCCTTCGGAGAATGGAGTTGTTGAACGTAAGAACAGGACTGTGGTGGAGATGGCGAGGACCATGCTGGAGCATCGAGATCTTCCTCGTCCACTGTGGGGTGAGGCTGTGGCGACAGCTGTCCATACCATTAACCGCTCTCCGACGACTTCTGTACCCCATATGACTCCATTTGAGGCATATTTTGGCAGGAAACCCGATGTCTCGCACTTCCGTGTCTTTGGGAGTGACGCGTATGTACATATTCCGAAGAAGCAGAGGGGGAAGCTTGACTCCAAGTCCCGCAAGCTGGTATTTGTGGGGTATAACTCTCTTTCCAAGGGATACAGGTTGTATGATCCAGAGAGGAACGAGATTGTTGTCAGCCGGGATGTGGTCTTTGACGAGCATGTTCTAGCATCCACTGTCGAGGAGCCGCCACTTCTTGGAGATCCAGAGTCTGATGATGATTCCCAGTCTATCACTCCAGTTGATCCACCTCAGTCATCACAGGAGGTTGAGCCCGCAGCTGGAGTTGAGCCCCCGCGACCACAGGAGGCTCCACGATCTGTTCGAGTACCTAGGTGGTTGATGGACACCCTTCGGGAGTCAGGTGTCACGGAGCTACCCTCCGAGTGGACCACAGAGGACGGCCCTCGAAGATCACATCGAGTTCGAGATAAAAGCAATACGGCGGAGCTTCTTCAGGTGAACTATGCTCTTATGTCTCGTATCATGCGGGGTAAAGAGCCCACTTCCGTAAAGGAAGCCCTTTCACAGGATACTTGGAGGGAAGCCATGCAGGTGGAACTTGACGCCATCGAGAAGAACAACACTTGGGAGTTGGTACCGAGGCCGTCGAAGCGGTCAGTCATTGGTGTCAAATGGGTCTTTAAGACCAAGTACGCGGCTGATGGGTCGGTGGACAAACACAAAGCCAGGCTCGTGGCTAAGGGTTATGCTCAGCGGCCAGGCATCGACTACGAGGATACCTTTGCACCGACAGCGCGGATGACCACGATTCGGACCGTTCTTGCCCTTGCTTCTTCTCAGAGGTGGCCCGTGTACCAGATGGATGTAAAATCGGCGTTCCTTAATGGTGACCTGCAGGAGGAGGTGTACGTTGAGCAGCCTCCAGGCTTCATTGTTCCAGGATCAGAAGGGATGGTTTACAGGTTACGTAAGGCCTTGTATGGTCTTAAGCAGGCTCCGCGGGCTTGGAATCAGAAGATTGATTCCTTCTTTATTCGGACTGGATTCCAGAGATCGGTTGCAGATCCGAACCTGTATCTCTTTCGGGAACGCGGCATGGTCACACTCATCATCCTTTATGTGGATGATCTCATTCTCACCGGCGGTCATGTGGAGCACATTGGAGTGACGAAGGCTGCCTTGTCTAAGGAGTTTGAGATGACCGACTTAGGCTTACTCCACTTCTTCTTGGGATTGGAGATCTGGCAGACCCAGAGGGGGTTTTTCGTCTCTCAGCAGCGGTATGTTCATGAGTTGCTTGAGGCCTTTGGGATGGATAACTGCAAGCCTATTACTTCGCCGATGGACCCGAACACAAAGTTAACCGTTACAGATCCTTGTGAGCCAGTTGATGCCTCGCAGTACCGAAAGTTGGTTGGTTCATTGATCTGGTTGCTGAACACCAGATTGGACTTGAGCTTCTCCGTGGGGCTGTTGAGCTCTTTTATGCAGACGCCATTGAAGACTCATTGGGACGCAGGATTGCGGATCTTGCGGTATCTGCAGAGTACGAAGGATCTGGGACTCTTTTACACAGGAGGGAATGGAGTCAAGCTCCAAGGTTGGAGTGACTCAGATTGGGGAGGAGATCCAGACACGAGGAGATCTACTTCAGGATACACTTTTACCCTCGGCTCAGGAGCGGTTTCTTGGAGCAGCAAGAAGCAGCCGACTATTGCCCTTTCTTCGACAGAGGCAGAGTATCGGGCTGCTTGTGGTGCTGCTTGTGAGGTTGTATGGCTGCGGAGGCTGCTTGGCGAGATGGGGTTTCCACAGAGGGAGCCCACAGTCATCCAGTGTGATAACCAGAGTTGTATAGCTATTGCTCGGAACCCGGTTTTCCATGCCCGGACCAAGCATATAGAGATACAGTATCACTTTGTTCGTGAGAAGATCTTGGCTGGTGACATCTTGCTACTTTATTGTTCGACGGAGGACAATGCGGCGGACCTCTTCACGAAGTCTCTACCTCAGGCTACGCTCAGGCGGCACTCCAGCTCCCTGGGGTTGGTTACACAGCCAGGAGCTGAGAGGGGGTGTTAGAAGTCATCTCCTGTCTATTTGTATACACCAGGGCCTCTGTTGTGGGTGTGCCCGCCCGTATATCATTTTTCCACACTCCCCGTATTTTTTCCCTATTTTTCCCATTTTTTTCCTAGTGGCTGGAGGGCTGCCAGGTGATGCCAGGACCACAGTGAGGCTGGCCGACTGCATCTGGAGCAGTCGTGGGCTATCTGTGTGCTGGCCGACCTGATCTGAGCAGATGTGGGGACCAGATGCTGGCCGACTGCTGTTTTTCAGCAGTCGTGGACATTTCATGAGTCGTGGGCCTCTTCCAGAGCTGGCCGACTGCCCTTATGGGCTTGTATATATTCCCCCCCATCCTCCTCCACTTTCTCATTCAGTTATCTCCGGGATCTTGTGTATAGAGAAGAGTTTACACACATCTCTCAGTGTTTCTTGTGCTGATTATTTTCTGCAGTCTACTTGCTCTTGTCTACCCAAGTTTGGATATCATTTCCGCTGCATATTCTGACAAAAGAGTCCATGATCCTTCGCATGTCGCAAAAAACACAGGATACGCAATCTTGCCTCCCAAAGAGTCATCTGCAACCATGAGCGCAACTGCCTCATTAGGAAGCTCCCATCCAATCTGGTGTCCATCAACCAGATCAATGAACCATTCTGCTTCTGAGTCAAAGAGGCATCACACTGCTCACAAGGATCAACACCTGTTACGGTGCAAACCAAGTCCTAGAAACCTGTTGAA
Source organism: Cibotium barometz (assembly GCF_041138505.1). Taxonomy (NCBI): domain Eukaryota; kingdom Viridiplantae; phylum Streptophyta; class Polypodiopsida; order Cyatheales; family Cibotiaceae; genus Cibotium; species Cibotium barometz. The sequence goes on from NC_141070.1 coordinate 25,679,413, forward strand.
GACCACGCAAGGCCTTTGAAACCTGTCAACCACCCCCTCTGAATCTGGAACCACAAAGCTTGGAGAAACCACCTCCTTCTGCAAGTAATCAACTGCCACCTGCCTGGCTTTCCGAAAGGTCCCCGTGGAAAGAACATCCTCATCTATAGGAGTTTTTTTGTCCTGAATACTACGAGACATCAGAGCATAAGTTACCTGTTCAGTTTCCTTTGACTGACAAACACAAGAACCACCAACATCAGTACTGGAAAGTTCCTGCCAACTGTTGCCATCACCTGGCAAGCTATCCACCATCTGGTCCCGAAAAGCGTGCACTTGCAGCGTATCCACACTTGAGTGGCCATTACCAGACTGCCACTCATCACAAACCTGAGGACCTAGGAGAGAGAGTGCTGAAAGCTTGTAAACTCCATTGTCCACTCCGCCTTCCCAAACTACCTAGCCTGTTGCTTTGTCCCGGAGAGCAACAAAATGCCCGTCAAACTCCACCCGTACGCCAGTCTTGCAAACTTGATGCACTGACAACAGATGAAAACCAAGTGACGGAACATACAACACCTGGGAGGCCCCCCTGCCATCGTGAACTATCTCCATCCTGCCCTCACTGTGAACTGGGATAGTGGATGTATCCCCAGTAAGAATGTGACCATAATACTTGCAGAGATCCTGTAAATCTGAACGGGAAGGAGTCATGTGCCTGGAAGCACCACTGTCTAGAATCCACTCCCCAGTATCCGTTGTTGCGGAGAATCCTCCAACCTCCTCCCTGCCTGAAGAAAATGAAACATCGGTGTCCATCACCTCCAGGTGCACAAAAGCCGGAGTCTTCATGATTGCTGCTGAGGAATCTTCACCCTTCTCGGTCTTCCGCTTGGGACACTGCCTCCAATAGTGGCCTTTCTTGCCACAATCATTATAGGTCCTCTCTGCTTTGAGTTTCTCGCCGGTAACGGAATTCTTCTGAGAGGACTTCTCCGACGAAGCCTTTCCTTTGCCCGTGTTACGGCCTTTCGACCCTTGGCCAGTTAAGGCCTCCAAACCTCCACCCTGAGGAGGGTTCGTGAATCGTTCCTCCTGGTCCAAGACCATGGGCACGAGCTCCTCCCACGTGATGGTGCTGAGCTTGCCACGGGTAATCAAAGACGAGTAAAATGCTGATTACTGAGAGGGCAAATGCGACAGCAACGTTATGGCCATGTCCTCTGACGATATCTCCTTCCCAGCCTGAAGAACTTCCTGCTGAAGAGCCTGCAGCTTGTTAATATGCTCCCGCATCGTCGACGACTTTGCAGGGCTCATAACCTGCATTTGTACTTCCAAGGAAATTCTCTTCATGGGCAATACCCTGTTGTAAAGAGAAGCCAAATGCTGCCATATACCTCTGGCTAGCGTCATATGCTTTACATGATTGATTACCTGCGGTGTGCAATTGAGGAAGATAAACGAACGGACCTTGGCGTTGACACGATCCCACATCTGTGCCTCAGCCTCCCGGTCCTTTCGGATCGACGGTAACTCCCCTTCCTCTCCTTTCGGCCGTGGAACCCCAACAACGATGAAATCAGCGAGGTCGTAAGACTCTAGAACAGATTCCATCATAACCTTTCATATGCCGTAGTTGTTTCCGTCCAACGGACGGTCCACCAGCAACGTGGGGAGTGTCGGGATCTTCACATGCCTCTCAGCCATCTCTAACAGATCTGCCATTGCGAGGATGTACTCTGAAAAAGGGTGGGTAGGTGGGAACAAAGAAGAACTAACACCTGCAAGTGGCTGTCCAGCAAATCAGCCCGCCGTCCTCTTGCTTCTCCTCTTCCCGAACAGTCCCGTATAGTCCACCAATCAGCAACACAACAGTCCCCCTCTTGCTCACACAAATCCCAGAGCCTAGGCTCTGATACCATGTCAGAATACGCAGCGGAGATGATGACCAGATCTGGGAACACGAGAGCAAAGCGCAATGCAGAAAAATAACAGCACAATAGAGAGAATGGTAGAGGCGTGTAACTCTGCTCTATATACACAAGAAGATCCCGAGAATGATACAATGGTGACAAGGGGCTGGGGGCCATTTTATATGGCCCCGCAACAGCAGTTGGCCTGCTGTAGGGCAGCCGACAGGATAGCCGACTGCTGAAATGCACAGTCGGCCAGCAGTAGGGGGGGTTGGCCAGCATGAAGGAGGTCCACGACCTGTGCAGAGTAGTCTGCCACCTCCAGTGTCTCCACAGATGCAGTCGGCCAAGTTCTAGGTCCTCCTGCCACTACAAGACTGCCTCCCATGCCACAAAAAAATAGGGAAAAATGGGGGAAAAATACGGGGAGTGAGGAAAAATGATAAAGACACCTACAACAGACGCCTTGGTGTAAATGTATAGACAGGAGATGACTTCTAACAGGTGTGGGGCCTTGCTCAAATGTATCAGAAGAGGTTAAAGATGTTTGTAGGAGGTTGCATGCAGACAGTTGTAGCAGTGTTCATGGCCAAGAGGCTTTTGTGGATGCTTTGGTGGATGATTTGGGTGGAGATGTATCTCAAGGTGCAGGGTCCGCATCAATGGGCACACAGGGAAGTACACAAGTCAGCGGTAGTGCAAATGTTGGGTCATCATGTAAGTAGAGAAGGGAAGGGGGATTTGGCAAATGCATGGAATGTATAAGCACGAAAGCAAGAAACCATTGCAGTGCACAAATTCTTTTATGCGGAGGACATTCCCCATTGGAAAGTGAGGAGTCCTTACTTTTTGTAGATGGTGAAGGCAATTGGACATGCCGATCCTTCTTATGTGCCTCCATCTTACCATTGCTTTCGCACCATTGAGTTAGTGGATGAGGTCAAATGATCGTGAGATCATGGGTGTGTGCGAGAAACGGAAAAAATATGGATACACCATTGTTTCTGATGGATGGTCAAACACTACGTGTAGGCCTATCATAAATTTTCTTGCATGCTACATTCATGACACTGTATTCTTGAAATTTGTGGACACATTTGGGGAGTTTATTTTCAAGCATTTAAGCAGATTATCATTGAGGTTGGCCTAGCAAATGTTGTGTAGGTATGCATGGATAATGCATCAAATTGCGTTTAGGTTGGGGAATTGGTTGAACAGGAGTGGCCGATTATTTTCTACACTAGATGTGCATGCCATTGCTTGGACCTTTTGTTTGAGGACATTGGCAAAATTTCTTGGGTTGCAAAAGTGCTAAACCAAGCAACTCAATTTGTCACATTTGTCACAAGGAAGTCCACAGTGTTGGCATTGTTTAGAAAACTCAATAAGAAGGACTTGGTGAAGCCTTCTGCAACTCGGTTTGCATACTTTTTTATTATGTTGGTTACTCTCTTGGATGAGAGATGTATGCAGGGTGTGCGCAAGCTAATGATTTATGATAAATTTGTAAAAATGAAGGCATCAAAGGTCCCTTAGGCAATTGAGGTGTCAGACATTGTGTTCTTTGCTTCTTTTTAGCAAGAGGCAAAAACCATTGTCGAGATATGCACTCCCATTTTGAAGATTCTTTGCTTAGCTGACAGGGAAGGAGCCACCATGGGTCTCATGTATGAGCTTGTAGATCGTATGGTAGAGCAAGTGCAAAACATGCAAGGCATTGAGGTCAATAAGATGAAAGAGGTTGAAGACCTATGCATTGGTAGATGGGAAATGATGCACACACCATTGCATGTTGTGGGCTATATCTTGCACCCTTAATGGAAAGGAAAAGAGTAAGATAGTGACTCAGAGATGCATGATGGATGGATGACATTGTTGGAGAAATACACTAAGTGTGATTTGGCCTTGCAAGGAGATCTCATTGATGAGTTGAAAAGCGAGAAAGTGTGATTTGGCCTTGCAAGGAGATCTCATTGATGAGTTGAAAAGCGAGAAAGTGGCACATTTAAGGGTGATTTGGCCTTGCAAGGAGATCTCATTGATGAGTTGAAAAGCGAGAAAGTGGCACATTTGCTCGTCCCATTGCAAAAGATGAGAAAATAATGCAAGAGGGTGTGAAATGGTGGGAGACATTTGGGGCTTGCGTACCCAAATTACAAGCTCTTGCACTTAGGGTGCTTTCTCAAGGCGCATGTGCCTCCCTATGTGAAAGAAATTGGAGTTCATTTTCTCTCATTCATACTAATAGAAGAAACAAGCTTCTCTCTTCTCATATGGAGAAGCTTGTTTTCATACACACAAACTTGAGGCTTATCTCCAAGATTGAAGAAAGAGGCTATGAGAGAATGGAGATCACATTGGAAATGCTTAACAAAGAAAAAGATGAGGAGCGCTTGATTGCCTTGCAAGATTTCAAGAGGCTATTACAGAGGTAGATGAGGCTTTGGAGCCTCTTTCGATTGCTCCACCCTCTACAGATGGCCAGCCATCCTCTAGCCATGTTGGGTCATCATGCTCAGTTGCTACCGAGGCTTATGAGTTTGATGATGATGATGAGGAGGAGGAGGAGGAGGAGTTTATATAGATGAGGATGAGAAGCCCATTGATCATGCCTAGGGTGAGGGGAGCTTTGATGAGGCTTAGGGCTACTTAGTATTCTTCCACTCTCTACTTATGTTTTGTCCACTTCCTACTTATGTTTTTCCTCACTTCTCAGGAGTTAGTCTACAGGCTTTGCGGCTTGCCCACTGAGCAGTGGGCACTCCATCATCCATGTTTTTGCTCGATTCCACTCAAACTTGTTGAAAGGTCGTGGACGTAAGTCGAATCAGCCTATCACTTGAAATAACGATCTGGATATGGCCTTGAGACTTTTGAAAGATAAAGTCAAGGAAGCACCTATCTTAGCACTACCCGATCCTAGTAGGCCTTATGTTCTTGAGACTGATGCTAGTGACTATGCAATCGGGGCTGCTCTATTCCAAGATGGTAAAGCTGTTGCTTTCGAGAGTAGAAATCTGGACGACACTCAATCTCGTTGGCCAACCCTTGAGAAGGAGCTTTATGTTGTAATTCACGCTCTTAAGGCTTGGAGGCATTATTTATATGGCTCCAAGTTTGTGGTATTGACTGATGATCAGTCACAATACTGATCATCAGTCAATGAAGTATGTGTGTGATGCAGATGATTTGAGAGGAAGGAAAGCTCGATGGGTTGAGTTAATGTAAGATTTTGATTTTGAGATCCGTTATCGAAAGGGGTCCATGAATAGTGTCGTAGATGCGCTTAGTCGGATTAGAGAAGTGAATACTTTGTCGTTCATCGAGATTTCTATTGACTTATTTCAGTCATTGAGAGGGCTTTGCAGGATTGATAGTTATTTTGGTCCATATTGGCAGAAGATCCAAGACGAGAGCTCGTTGATTGACCAAGACTCAGTGACTGAGCAGCCTACCATTCAGGCTGTGGGAGGCCAGTGGATGATTCGGAATGGTTTACTGTTCCGTAATGACAAAATTTGTGTACCACAGGTCTCGGACATTAGATTCAAGTTTGTTAAGGAGTGTCACGACGCCCCTTCTGCTGGACACCCTGGGGTACACAGGACATTAGCTTTAGTGAAACACACTTTTTATTGGCCAAAGATGAAAGGGTATGTAGAAGATTATGTCCTCAGGTGTTAGGTTTGTCAAGCAAATAAAGCTGAACGCTTTAGACAGGCTGGGATGTTCCATCCTTTGCGAATCCCGGGTCATAAATGGGAAAGTATTTCCATGGATTTTATTACTGGATTGCCAAGAACACGTCAAGGCCACGATTCTATTTGGGTTGTGATGGATCGCTTGACAAAAATGGCTAGATTTTTACCAGCACGGAAGACCATTACAGCTACGCAATTAGCAAGAGAGTTTATCGAGCAATTAAGACTAGCTTTGAGGCTTGGGGAAGCTTGGAGCTAGGCAGGCTGATTGGTGAGTTGGGCTAAGGATAGACTAACGGGTGGGCACCCAAGTATGGACGGGCGGACACCCAAGTGTGGACGCTCGGTGACTGGCCAAGAGCCTATAAAAGGGTGGCCAAGGTTAGTCAATAGTTCATAGAGTCTCGCGTGTCTTTGTGAGAGCTCTATGGTCAGGAGCCTGGGTCTAGTGCAGACGTGCACCTGCTTTATGTAGCCGAGACCGGGAGCAGCCTTGAGGCCCGCGAGGGTAGCTCCGTGGCGGTATGGGATGTCCCGGGGTAGAGACTGGTCGATACGTCTTGCTAGTTAGCTCCGCTCGTGGCTCGGTGGAGACAACCAAGACTTGTGGGTTGTACCCACGGCTGTCAAGGTTGGGAGGTGAGTCAGGCCTGCACCCCCTTCACGTTGCTTGGTTGTTTTGCAGGTTTCGAGGCTTGTATCAGGAGCGTTCTATGAGATCGGTGGGGATTTGACAGTAAGGGCTGCTCACACCCTAAGGAGGTATTCACACCAACAGACACACTACTAGACTGTGAAATACTCAACAAGATCCATGTGATGTGATACCATCCTCTTTGAGACTAGAATGCAAAGCAGCTAGTGTAGGTTAAGGGGGGGACCTAGATTTTAAGAATAAGGAATACTTGTATTTCGCCCGGGGGGGGGGGGGGGGGGGGGGGGGGGGGGGGGGGGGGGGGTATAAAATACCCCCCCCCCCCCTCCCTTCCCTCCACCAATTGTCACCGAGAGCCCTTCCCAGAGCTCTGCTTCGGCTACCTCCATTGCAGAGTTGACACAACAATCCCGTGCTTTACATGATTTATAGGTACGGGAGTTAGAGCTTCGGCTGTAGGCGTTAGCTCACGTTGCTGCACAGGAGGAACAAAGACAACACGTGGAGCACGAACGGTTACACAAGGGTGGTACCGGCAACTCTTGGACTCACCTTCATGAAAGGGTGAATTTTAGTAAGTATAATGGTAAAAACTCGACCCCACATCTATGTACTCATGGATTCATCAGTTTGAGGCTTATTTTTCTGTTGGTAGGAAGTCAAATGTGGAAAAAGTTATGTTAGCTAGTTGCTACATAGAAGGGGAAGCTATCTCTTGGTGGATAGACTTTGGGGGGGTTGTCTATGAATGGGACCAATTTGTCACGAACCTCAAGAAGCGGTTTTTACCGCCCAACAATCTTGAGTGGCCCGAGGATGAGTACTGGGGATTGTGCCAGAACGCGCAGCCACTCCTCCAATTTGCCAATAAAGTCACTCACTTGGCTTTACAACTGCAAAAATCAAAAGAGGACAAGAATGGACAAGTCCTTAATGGTTTAGAAACGCGAACTCACTGGGATGTGCGTATGTTTGAGCCACAGACCTTTGATCAGGCATTGTCGCTTGCACACAGTACTGAGTTGAAATACAACGGTGGCAAACCAAAGACCTCTTGGCCCGGAGTGACCAACGCACGAGCAGCTGCCAATGGCAAGGGCCAGAATGAGAACCAATCGGGGTCTATCCCAAGAGCCTCTTGCTCCAAGAACTCCAACAATGCACCTCGCCTTACTGCTGATCAGAAGGCTCAAGTTGGCAAGATAGGTGGTAAGCTTAGCCTTGAAGAGCATCATGAGTATAAGGAGGAAGGGCAATGTTTCTTTTGTCATACAAAAGGACATACTTCTAGGGCATGCCCTAAGAAGATCCTTGCACAGACCACAAGTTCCGCCTCGATAGCTTCTGTTGTGAGCCAGTCTCCCACACCGACCCCCCATGTTGTTGCTAGTCCTCCAGGTCCCAATCCTATGGTTAGCGCCATTGTTAGCCGGTATCTCGAAGATAAGTAGAAAAGCAACCATGCCTAGGAGTATGAGCAAAATTAGTTGCTCAAGACATTGGACTACATAGGTGGTCAGAGAGTGGTTGTCCTACTTGACAACGGTAGTACGGAGGACGTGGCTACGAAACAGGCTGCTGGGCGAAATGAGTTTCTCAAGACATTCGGCTACATATGTGGTAAGAGAGTGGTTGTCCTACTTGATAGCGGTAGTACGGAGGACGTGGTTACAGAACAGGCCGCTCGGGGGCGAAATGAGTTGCTCAAGACATTCGGCCACATATGTGGTAGAGGTTTTCCTATTTGACAACGGTAGTACGGAGTACGTGGTTATGGAACAGGCCGCTCGGTGAGCTTGTTTCTCGTTAACTTTAGTGGATAAGCAAGTGGAGGGATTCAGCACAAGCATGACCAGGGCATTAAGTTTGAAGCTCGTTGTGCTAAGTTAGTCATCTAGGACACACAATTTATGTAGGATTTTATGGTTGCCCCTCTTTGTCACGTGCACACCCTTCTGGTTGTGCGGTGACAAGTTGGCATCATCATCATCTACGACATCATCATCGGAATCACGGTCATCATCGTTGTCATCAGCATCAAGGTTATCATCAGCAGCATAAGCATCATCAAGGAGAGTCTAGGAGTCTAGTCGGCAACCATCAAGGGCCTTCAGCCCACAGTCGGCAGCCCATAAGGGACTCAGGCAGCCAGTCGGCTAGTGTTAGTGTGAAGGCCAGCACAAGGAGCAACATTGAAGACAAGCGCAACATTTTATTAGAATTTTTGATGATTATTTGTTCCAAGCAGCAGGCTGATAGCACCAGTTGCTGGCCGACCAGCACCTCAAGCACATTAGACATAATTGAGCATTTCATCAAGTTCATTCATGAGATCAGAAGTTGAAGTCGTCATTCAGCATTAGCATCATAGATCTGTTCACAAATCTCATCTCAGTTGTAATCATTTGCATCATTAATACAGTTGCATTTGCATTCATCTAAATTCATCTCTATAGTAATTAAGTTAATTAAGGCTGTGATTACTACGATCAACCTCATCATGTAACACTCTTGTAGGCGCAGACATTATCTTAGGGATCCAGTGGTTTTACAAGTTCACCCCAGACATCGACTGGGCAGCACACTTTTTGGATTACCCGAAATGTGTCCAAGGCTCTGTGAGTCAGGGATACCAAACTTTTCGATCGTTAGCCATATCTAGGCTAAACAAGAGATTTGGAGATGTGCACAATGTGTGTTCAGACCACCCAGACGGTTGCTAGTGCTTCTGAGAAGTACAAAGCCTTGCATGATTGGTTCCAGAAGATCTTTCTTTGGGACAATCTCCCCCCTAAGCTCCCCCCATCTAGACCAGAAGACCACAAAATTGAGCTCCTCCCAGGTTTCGAGTCCTCGTCCTTGCAAGGCAATGGAAACGGACTTGGACCGTCAACTCTAAGAGTTGCTGCAATCTAGTTTCATACACTCTAGTGTGTCTCCTTTCGTAGTCCTAATTTTTGTCAAAAAAAAGGATGGATCCTCTCGACTTTGCGTGGACTATCGTATTGTCAAGAAGCCGACAATCAAAAGCAAGTTTCCAATGCCTTGGATTGACATCTTAGAGAGGCTAAATGAAGCTAAGGTGGTTGAAATCCTCAACTGGGAGATTCCAAAAATTGCTTATGAGGTTCGGTCATTTGTGGGCATTTGCCAGGTATATTTCACCCACATTGACAAGTTTTCTGATTTTGATGTCTCGACAGCTCTCACAAATCTGCTCGCATCGAGACTCGAAGGCAACTCATTCACGTAACCCCTCGTGGATTACAAGCTTTCAAGGACCTTAAGGTTGCATTATCTGAGGCTCCTTGCTTAGCACTAGTCTCATGGGATGACCCATTCCAGGTGATCACTGATGTGAGTGACATCGCTATTGGAGGGGTCTTACAACAAAATGGGCATCCAATCGTTTACATGTCCTCTAAGCTGATTCCTGCAAAAAAAAACTACTCGTTCTATAGGTCCTAAAGCATTTGAAGCACTTCCTCTATGGGTATGACTTGGAGGTTTGCAGAGATCACCCGGCTTTTGTGTTTGCTTCAGATGATACCAAGTGCAAATTGGAGTGCTTGACAGCACTCTGTTGGAGTGAGCGACATCAATTTGGTGGCATGATTAAGTACCTTCTAGACAAGGCCAATCCAGTGGCTGACGCCCTAAGCAAAAAGAAACCTTGTCCCACATCCAATCCACACGGATGGATCTCATTGGTATATGACTAGACGAGATGAAGCACAAGTACGCAGATTTCCTAGAATTCGATATACTTAGTGGGAACATGCATTGGATGCTACATGACTCTGCCACTCCTTGATATGCGATGGTTGGCTTTTCTAAGTCGCCTGTGTGTCTTGAACCGATGATGTTGCCAAATTGCTCATCCGGCATTGGTACTCCATAGGTGGCATACGTAGGACCATTGTATCAGATCGTGATACCGAGTTTACCAGTCATTTTTGGAGGACATTGTTTGATAACCTTGGTACTAAGTTGAATTTCTCCAATGCATTTCACCCATGGACAGACAACTAGATAGAGATTTATAATCAATTGGCGTTCGACGTGCTTAAGTGTTATGTCCACGATTAGCAAGGCAAAACAATTCATTGTCTTTAGTTCAAGCTGTTTTGAATGACTCTTTTTCTTCAACAGCGTTTGGAAGACCGTTCCAATCCTCAGTGCCTGAAGCTAAGTGATTGACGAAGTCTTTGATAGAATGTGCAGCAGAAGAAGGAAAAGTGGAAACACAGGAGAGAGAGAGTGAGAGAGAGAGATGGAGAGGAAACACAGGTGAGAACCTACTCTCAATATCATCATCAAAAGGAATACATGTCCCGAGCAAGAGGGGAGAAAACCTCGTATGTGAGGGACTGCAGCAAACAATGCTAAGCAAGCAGTAAAAAATGAGGGAAGCAAGCCAGCTATATATGTGCCCAAAAGTAGGCAGCCGACTAGGAAAAAAGTCCACGACTAGGGAAAAATACCCAAGACTCCATAAAATGGGGAATAATATGGGAAAACATATGTGAGGGTTGACCAGCCCCTCTAGCTAACATGGTCAGCCCTAGAGGCTAAAATAGGACACCAAACGGGAAGACAGCAAGAAGGGGATGATGTCTAACACCCCCTCTCCGCACGGGATGTTGAGTGAACTCCAAGAAGCCAGAGACGCCATCCTCGATCAAAGATGAAAGACTGTAGAAACAAGTACCAAGAAAGCTCTACAAGCAATCTCCTCAGCAACTCAGCTACAAAAGCAACAGTACAAGCTACTAGGTACATCGCTCCTCTGGAAGAAAACAACCATGTAGGCTGCGACGTGCTGCTCCAAATAATGGTTCCAAACCCAAGTGTAAGAACACTCCCTGAAGTCGAATGCCGTGTATCCAGCCTGGAGAAGGTATGAAAAACCTCATAACCAACCAAGATCAGATCTTGTATATAATCAATTCTGGGAGAAGCAAACTGCTCCTCACTGGAACCCTCAAAAGAAATAGAGTCAATTTGCTCCAACTCTGTACCAAGAGTAGCCAAATGTTGTACAAAAGCATTCTCTGAAAAGGTCGGCATTGCAAGATGTAAAGACTCTGGAGAAAAGAGGGGTCCATCTGCTCGAACTCCGTATCATGAGTTGCCCAATGCTGTACATAAGCACACTCCACTGAGGTGGGCATTGCTAGATGAAAGGACTCCACATCCTCCTCTGAAAAAAAAATGTCGCCGGACTGGTACAAGCCCAACTTGATTCTGATCCAAATCCAACAAACTATGGAAGTACCACTGTGCCCCAAGCACGGTTAGCAACCACATATCCAAAGCATCCCACTGGGTCCAAAAAACCATCCTCCAAAACAACAAACCTGCAGAACTGGCAGGGGCAGGGGCATCCTCAGAAGTATCACAAAGAGAGGCAGAGGAAGACTCCTCACAATGAGGAAGGGAAGCAGGAATATAAATTGCAATGGTGACAAGATCCCAAGAATCAGCAACAAACAAGTGATCCATGTGAAAGGATCACACCTCACAGGCAAAACACCCTCCTTTCTCGGCAAACACTGCAAAGAGCATAGGCTTGGACAATAACTCTGCTCAGGATCTTTGAAAAGATCACTACTCTCCTCCAAAATCTATAAACTCCTGTCATAGAAGAAAGTCTCCACAAAAACAAAACAGCTCCCGAAACTGATTCTCAAGTGAAGTAGCTGGAGATAGGCCCCCTCTGAGTGTAGAAAACTCTTCTAGGAAGCAAAATGCAGCCAAAACACTGCTGTCCAGCAAAAAACAGCACTCCACCGCCAAGAGAAGGCGGGGAACATGAAGAAACCGGGAAACGGTGTAGGCTAGGAACAAAACACAGGTATGGAACCTCCAAAAATCAGCAAAACGTTGCCTGAAATGAGAAATTCAGTATCCTCCTCAAGTACCAAACTGCCTCCAAAGCCACAATCCAAACAAGAAACCCCCTTTGCAAGTGATCTGTGTCCACTAGAGAAGAAAACGCAGCCAAACAAGGGCTACAAACCTGAAAATTCAGGTCAACCAGTGTCCACACCTCCTATGAGGAAAAACGCTGAAGAGAAGGTACCTTCGGGTCCAATGGATGAAACCCAGGTGAAGGTAGAGCTACCAGCAAGAATCAATTCAGAAAAATGCAGCAACCATGGCTGTAAATCTGAAAACGCAGAGGTAAAAGGGGCTGTAGAACGGGCTGAATCTGGAAAAGTAGTAGAGATATGGTACCACCAAGCCTCAGGTCAGCAAACAGCATCAGAAAACCTGTAGGAGAAGAAAACGCAGCACACGTGTGGCTGCTATCCTGCGCAGAACAGGTCGCCTGCACTACAGGGGAAGATGAATCTGAAAACTGCTGCAAAACTGCACAGCCACTTGTAGAAAAACGCAGCATGCTTGGTGCTGCTGCAAAAAATAGGTGTGAAGGAAGCTCAGGAGGTCAAACCGGCTATGGATGACCACGGGCTGTTGAGAAAAAACGCCTGGAAGAGGCAGGCGACCAGCAGCAATGCTGAGAAAAAACGCAGATCTGTCCACCTTGCTGAAAACGCAAAAACGTAGGAGGGAGAGGAGGGAGCATCCAACATTGAAGATCACCGGCACTTTGATACCATGATAGAGTGTGCAGCGGAAGAAGGGAAAGTGGAAACACAGGAGAGAGAGTGAGAGAGAGAGAGAGAGAGATGGAGAGGAAACACTACTGCAGCAAACAATGCTAAGCAAGCAGTAAAAAATGAGGGAGGCAAGCTAACTATATATATGCCCAAAAGTAGGCAGCCGACTAGGGAAAAAGTCCTCAATGACTAGGGAAAAATACCCAAGACTCCATATAATGGGGAATTATATGGGAAACATATGTGAGGGGTTGACCAGCCCCTCTAGCTAACAAGGTCAGCCCTAGAGGCTAAAATAGGACACCAAATAGAAAGACAACAAGAAGGGGATGATGTCTAATAGTCTTACCAGGAGATTTTGGAGTTTGTGAGGGATAGGTTGGCTAAAGCGCCGGAGGCCTATATGCAACATGTCAACAAGGACAAAAGGGATGTGATCTTCTTGGAAGGGGATTGGGTATATTTGAGGATTATGAAGCAAAGGCTTCAATAGGTGGGCAAGGTATGCCCAGAGCTTTGGACTACCTCCCAGTTGGACCATGCATGATGTGTTCCATGTCGGTTGGTTGAAGCCTTGTATAGGACCTCCTCCCTCCCTTGTCCAAGATAAACGGGAACCAGACATCGACGTTATGATTCCAGAATACATCCTTTTTCATCGCTTCAAGCATGGGTCCGGCCGAAGAGAAAGATAGTTCTTCACAAAGTTTCAGGATTGAGGGACACATGAAGCGGTTTGGCTTGACAATAATTTTTTCGAAGATTATTTGGCATTATTGACGGACTTTTTGGAGGCTATGCAGCTTCCGTGAAGCAAAAGGAGATGTCATGTGCATCCCTCATTTGGATGCCATGTGGACATAGTGTCTTAGAGTGGTTATTGGCCCTTTGTGAGCCCTTGTCCGAGACGAGTTAGCGAGAAGTCCACTAGATAGTCATGGTTAAGTGTACAAATCCCGTACATGTCATAGTCAGGTGTGCATGTCCGGCACATGGAGCAGTGCTAGTTCGTACTATTAGTCACCCCTTTGGAATGATGATGTGGCATTCCGAGCATTGATAGGATTTTAGTCAGATGCAAGGGCACTAAGGTAGCATATAGATGCATGTAAAAGCGGGCCATAGAATATGTCTATGTTGCCCTACACTTGGGTTACACTTGCGCAGACTTTGGGCCATTGTTTGGTCCCATAAAGGCCCTATGCATTGTCGGCCAGCCCATGGAAGGGTATGGGCCTGTCAGCCAGCCTATGGGGCCACGTGTGAAAGGTGCTCAATGTGTGGTGTTTAATAAAGTCATGGAGCATTTAGCAACAAACCGACATCCCCTCTATAGACGGACCAGCATATATAGGCCCTATGTAAGCATGGGCTTGGCAAAGGGCTAAATCATCTCATTATTCACAATTGCTGAAGCGCTCCCAAGGGCTAGGACAATCAAAGGGAGGCAAACGCCGAGGTGAACTTGAAGGTCAAGTATAGGGCATCCTCAGGCTATTGTTTTTCAGCCAAGGAAAGTCTCCAGGAAGTCCGTTGTTCACATCATTCAATAAAGCAAATACACCAATCCTTGGTGGGGACCCTATCCTATGTACTTGTCTCTCCTCTCTCTCTCGTGTTACATTGTGCTATCGTCAAGAACCAAGGTGCTAAATATTCATGATCAAAGTATAATCTTGTCAGTAAGCGTTTGCATGTTATAGTTTTCCTGCCCCTTCATCACAAAACCATGAGGTTGAGATACATATGCCGCCTCATGCAAATCACCATGTAAAAAGGCAGTTTTGCTGTCCAACTAATGTTCAATCCATCTATGATGTGCAATCGAAGCAATAATACACATGATGGTAGTCATACGAGATGTGGGTGCAAAGGTCTCGTTCTGTTGGGCATAACCCTTTGTAACAAGCTTGGCTTTGTAGCGATCAATGCTACCAACTTTCCGTTTAAGCTTGTAAACCCACTTCGTACCTAAAGACTTCTTGCCATATGGTAAATCTGCCAAATCCCAAGTGTCATTGTTGAGTATAGAATCATACTCACCCTGCATGGCTTGCAACCAATGATCAATTTCTTGTGCTTCTTTAAAAGAAACAGATTCCTCTTCATTACATGTACTGGCATTAAGAGAGTGATCCACAAATGAACTAGATGCATGATGAGAACCTGCACGTGTCGGACTAGACAGTGTTGGCTGACTGAAGTTTGGCCCTTCCCATGGGCTGGCCAACCATGGCATTAGTTAGTCCCTATGGGCTGGCTGATTGGCTGGAAGTGCCCCCAACAGGTTGCTGCCTTTGAACATCCAATTTGTTGTCATGTAATGTATTCAAGGAAGGCTTATTCTCGGGCTTATGTCGTCTTTGCTCAAGCGCAATAACATAAGCTAGACAACCAAAAACTCGCATGTGAGCCACTGAGGGCTTCCTGCCATTCCAGGCCTCATAAAGCGTGATGGACTGCATGCCTGTTGCATCTTGTCAAGAATACACCACTCACATACATGCTCGACTAGGGCTTGAAGCTGGGGTAACTTTGACACTGTATCATGTCTTTGAAGGCGTAACAAACTGTTGAAATTTAAGTGACCAAAGTGGGCATGCCAAAGTGTTGTGCCAGGCATGGTTTTAGTAGCAACCATTGAATATGCATTATGCATAACTCTTTCATAAGAATCAAGCCTATACAAACCATGGCATAGTGTTCCAGAAGCAACGATAACATCATCATCACTCTTGTCATGCACAATACACCTGTCATCCATAAATCTGACCAGTAGGCCTGCCTTAGTAATGGTGAAAACTAACAAGAAGTTCGTCCTGATGCCTGTACATAAAATACATCCTGAGTGGAATTGTACCACCGTTAGGAGCGGTAAGCACAACCTGGCCAACACCTTTTACTGGATAGGAAGAGTGCGCATGTCACACTACCACATCGGGGAGCAGACCCACGTGTAGTGACGAGATTACGCTGTGATGTGATGTTGCTTACTAGCACCACTCTCGAAGAACCAAACCTGACATGCATACAACCACTGATGGATCATAGCTGCACTGCACCACAAAAGACCACTCGTCATGTGAATAATTTGCAGCATCTTTCTTCTCAGCCCTTGGTGCTGAAGCATCAGCTACTGACATTCTGGCATCCTTCTTTTCCTTTTCCAGCTTCTTTTGGCACTCTTTGATGTAGTGCCTAGGCTTCTTGCAATAGTTGCACTTACCCTTCTTCTTTTCGCTCCCCTTCTTGGCATCCTTGCCAGAGGACTCGGCAGAATCAACCTTGGGTTTAGAGCACATAATCAGCATGCTTCTGCTTGGCAATTTTATAGGCTATTTATTTCTGCTTTTCTTCAATTGGCTGCTTTTCCAAACTTCTTGGGAATTGTTTTTTCTGCTGTCCTTGATGTGCATGTGCAGGCACAATTGATGTTTCGGCTTGCTCCTTCAACCGGGGAAGTTTTGTTTGTGCTCGTTGTTCTCTCTTCTTGCTTTGTTTGCTGCGCAGGCAAAGTGCACTAGCTGAGTTCATCAGCTTGTTTGTGTGCTCCCTGGCAAGCTGATTTTAAAATAAACAATCGTGATAGATTAAAGTAAAAAATAGCTATCAGCAAAATTGATTAATCGGGCACAGTTGTGAGACTGGGTGCTGGGCAGCAGAATTAAAAAGGTAAGACTCTAGCCGAGGAAAAGGTGGTTTGAAAAAGTGAGAGAGAAGCAGGTGAAAGGCTAGATAGAAAGCAGCTTGGGAAAGGACTTCAATAATAGTTGAAAGGGTAGAGGAGAGGCCAGCAGTAGACTAGTTAAGCTGGCAGAAATCAAGGGGGATCTGTTGTGATGTATTGTTTGAATCACTTGATTGAGTATTTAAGCCTTTTCCCATTATCCCACAAATTTTTATGGAGTACACCTAATGATTTGGGTTTGGTTTTTCTATCTGCAGCTCGAAGTTTTCGAGTCGGGCTTGCTGCAAGTGCCGCTCTGGCAGCAGTATCAGCAATTGTGGATGCGAGTGGGCAAACGACTCGGACCCCAACTGATCGTGAATTTTTGCCTTATCCAACGAGCAGCTCAACTGCAGATGAAGTGTAGCCAATCTTTGCCTTACCTGGATGCTTCAGTTCTTTGGCAACTGTGATGTCTGGTATACATATGGCTGTTAGAAAAGATGATGCTAAGCTAATGTTTCTCTGCTTGTTTTTGTGGCTAAGCTGGAATAATAGGACATGTATCTTGTTAAAAGTGGAAATAAATTGCCCATTCTGGTTCATGCCTTTCACACATTTTTGGCTTAGTATTATGGGAGCATTAAGGTTAGTTTGCAAAGTGACTTCTTAAGAAGTATACCTTTCGTACCTTGTAAGGCCTTGATGAGAAGAGTACATCACTGCTACTTCTTTCCCTCGCATGGAATGAGAAGACATTCAATCCTGAGAGCTTGTAAATCGTCACGTGGCTGCCTCTGCCCATTACCAGTAGGTAGTATAAAAAGTCCATGTCCTTTTGTGACATGTTTAATCTAGTTTTTATTGTGTGATTTTAGTATTGGATATCACAGGATCAAAACTCATGCTAGTTATGGAGGTTTGAAGGCGTATCGATGGTGTGCCTATGGGAGAGAAGCAAGTGCAAGGAGAGAGGTGGACGTTCAAGCCATTGAGAGAGAGAGAGAGAGAGAGAGAGAGAGAGATGTGATAGCCAAGAGAGCAAGTTTGCACAACTCAGTGATATTCAATGTGATAATGAATCCACCCAAATTCATGCTTGTATAGGCACCAAGGCCTTGTCTTCTTTTGACCCTAAATAAGAGGGTGTTCACACCAAGACCTAGACATCCTTTCATACTACTGAGACCTTGACTATTCCAACTCCTCCCCTTGGAGTGAAGGTGGTGAGACCCGAACACACAACCAACCTTCAATTCCATCACATAAGTGCAGAGAGGCGACCTAGCCATGCTATTCCCTCAAGTAGCTTCTGATTGAATCTGAGATTATTGCTTAGTCACCCCCCGACTCCTAATTGGGATAAGAATACATCTTTGTCTTTTATCGCATCAAGGCTTTATAACAAATCCAAAATACTCAGATTTTGGGGGATAGCCCGAGCAGAGAATCCTAGTCTTGAACATAGTTAAAAGATGATTTTGGACGTTTGAAAACTCCCCATAGCGGAATGATGCTTTCATCGATGTTTCCAAGATTTCGACACTTGATTGTCAAGTATGGGAAGTGTACTTGCGAAGAATAGATGCTTCGTGGTGATGCTTGCAGTATTGATGGTTACAATCTTTTTAGGCATTTAAGTGAGGGCAGAGAACCCAAGAGAACGGATGATCACTAAGCATATGCGCAAGCTGTTGCATTGGTGAAGCAAAGGAGTACCAAGTAAAAGAAAAGCTTTGAATTTTGACCAATTTTTATTTTACCTCATAGCAAATGTTGTAGATGATGTAGATTGATTAAACAAAAACACAAGATTGAAGAGGAACGCAGAGATTCAGAAAAATGCAAAGGCTTTGTTGTTGACGCAGCAAGGTGGGTCATGTTGATGAAGGTGACGGTTGTTGTTGTCGCTGTTGAAGAGGCAAGGTCACAGGAGGTGCGTGGAAGAGGTTGTCGAGCATGGGGAGAAGGCATAGGCGAGGCAGGGCTGGAGCCGCTCCTTAGTTGGTGGTGCTAGTGCAGAGGATCCATCACTTGGTTGAGGAAGCATGCAGAGTAGTCAAGAGCTGGAGTGGAAGGGTGGAGCATGGAGTGCTCCACAGGTTTGCTTGGAGAATGAAAAAAAGTGCATACCTATGTAGATAACTAGAGAAGGGGGCGACACAGTCTAGAGTAGGGCAGTGGCGTCAGAAAACACACAAGAAAGGGTGCATGATGTGGAGATCAACGTAAAGAAAAAGATGGTGCATCATAGCAAAAATGCTAGAGCAGAAACATTGGGGTGATAGCTCACAAGCTTAACACAAGGCTATGGTGGAAGACAAAGAAAAATGCATCATGCATGGTACAAGCAAAAAACACATGAAGCATGCCAATAGGCTCCGATACCATATGGGATATCACAAGATCAAAGCTCATGCCAATAGGCTCCGATACCATATGGGATATCACAAGATCAAAGCTCACAAGGTATCCAGGGTGTGCTTGTGGGAGAGAAGCAAGTGCAAGGAGAGGTGGAGGTTCAAGCCATGGAGATGGTGTTGAGAGAGAGAGAGAGAGAGAGAGAGAGAGAGAGATGTGATAGCCAAGCCAATGCACAACTCAAATGATATTCATCGGTGGGCCTTTTTAACTTGTATCAGACATAATATTTGGGGTTTATAAGCGTGAATGTGTTGGCCCAAGGTAGGGATAAGCAAAGAATCATATTCTTTAGAACTTTATTTAAAGAAAGAAACCATATTCTTGAGCAAGCAGCATTTAAATAAAGAAACAATACTCTTGAGCAAGCAATGTTAAAGGAAAAATGTCATAACTTGTGTTTAAAGAAAAAATCTCTCAAGCAACAAGTTTTTAAAGTAAAAAATCTCACTTGAGTAATTGGTGTGCAAATATTCAATGCATTTTTTCATTTTGATGTGAGTAAAATGAAGGACCTAGTGTTTACCCCTTTGAAGTCAAAGATTGCCACACTAAAGGCTTTTAATAGCATTAATCCTTTATGTTGCTTAATTCTTGGTGTGAATACTACGTCATTATGGAACAATTTTTGGTAGTTTACCAAAAAAAAATTATATGCTTGGGTGTTTTAAGACACATGACGTTTACCACCAAGGAAGGAATGAAGGTTAAGTTGAATGAACAATGTTGCTGACTCTAAAATTAGAAGAAATTATTATCAGCAAGGATTGAAGGGTTAGGGCTAGTGGTAGTTGTCGTAATAAGGCCCAACCAAATTCATCACTTGCTAGAGGCAGAGGGAATGTAGAAGGTGTGTTGAATGAGAAACATTAAGAAGATTGGATCATGGTGGTGTGCTATACATTGGATGATGTTAGCATGGGGGACTCAAGGATGTTCTTTAGATGACACAAGCTTAGCAAGAGGCTACAACTGTGAAGCAGCCATATATACACGAAGGGATGTTTGAGCTGTAAGTGTGTGGCTCACCATCATTAGATTAAGCAAAACATACATGCTCAGGTGCCCCAAGAACAAGTGTTTAGAGGATGACGAGAGCTAGAGAATGTGCACGAGGATGACGCTAGCCCTCCCGCTTCCGCCTAAGCCCCCTCCTACCCTGGTGCACACGCATGTCCCACCTTCTTGCCTCCAGCGTGTTAGACATCATCTCCTTATTGTTGCTGGCTTCCTGTTTGGTGTCCTATTTTAGCCTTTAGGGCTGACCATGCTAGCTAGAGGGGCTGGTCACCCCTCACACCATTCTCCCATATTTTTCCCATTTTATGGAGTCTAGGACATTTTATCCTAGTCGTGGAGAGCTGGTTGGTTGCCATATATATAGCCGGTCCCTCCCTCACTGTTTTTCATTGCTTAGCATTGCTGCAATCCCTCACACACGAGGCCTTCTCCCCTCCTGCTCGGGACATGTATTCTTGGTTGATGATATTGAGAGCAGGTTTACACCTATGTTTCCTCTCCATCTCTCTCTCTCTCTCCCTCCCTCTCTCTCTCTCTCTCTCTCTCTCTCTCTCTCTCTCTCTCTCTCTCTCTCTCTCTCTCTCTCTCTCTCTCTCTCTCTCTCTCCTCTGTTTCCACTTTCCCTTCTTTCGTTGTGCATTCTATCATGGTATCAGAGTGCCGGTGATTTGTAGCGTTGGATGCTCTCTCCTCCCCCTCCTGCGTTTTTTCTTCTCAAAGTTGTTGCTGGTCGCCTGCCTCTTCCAGGCGTTTTTTCCACTGTAGCCCGTAGTCTTCCACTGCCAGTTTGACCCCTGAGAACCCCCCTCACCTGTCGGCTGCTCTGTTTTCAGGGCTGCAACACCTTGTGTGCTACATTTTTTTTCTATAGGTGTTTTGTATAGCAATTTTTAGATTCATCTTCCCATGTAGTGCAGGCGGCCTGTTCTGTGTAAGATAGCAGCCACACATGTGCTGGGTTTTCTTCTCCTATAGGTTTTCTGATGCTATTTGCTTATCTGAGGCTTGATGGTACCATATCTCTTTTGCTTTTCCACATTCAGTCCTATCTACTGCCCCGAATACCTCTGCGTTTTCAAATTTGCAGCCATGGTTGCTGTGTTTTTCTGAACAGATCTTGCTGGTAGCTCTACCTTCACCTGGGCTCCTTCCATTGGACCTGAAGGTACCTTCTCTTCAGTGTTTTTTCCTTGTATGAGGTGTGGAACTTGGTTGGCATGAATTTTCAAGTTTGTAGCCCTTGTTTGGCTGCGTTTTCTTCTCCAGTGGACACAGATCACTTGCAGAGGGGGTTTTGTTTGGATTGTGGCTTTGGAGGCAGTTTGGTACTCGAGGAGGATACTGAATTTCTGATTTTAGTTAGTGTTTTGCTTATTTTGGAGCTTCGATACATGCGTTTTGTTCTTGGCCTACACATTTCCCTGATTTCTTCATGTTCCTTGCCTTTTGTTGGCGGTGGAGTGTTTTTTTGTTGGACAATAGTGTTTTGGTTTCCAAAGGAGTTTTCTACACTCAGAGGGGGCCCATCTCTAGCTACTTCACTTGAGGATCAGTTTTGGGAGCTGTTTTGTATCTATGGAGACTTTCTTCTATGATAGGAGTTTATAGATCTTGGAGGAGAGTAGTGATCTTTTCAAAGATCCTGAGTAGAGTTTATTTTGTTCGAGCCTGTGTTCTTTGCAGTGTTTGGAGAGAAAGGAGGGTGTTTTGCTTGTGTGATCCTTTCACATGGATCACTTGTTTGTTTTGCTGATTCTTGGGATCTAATTCTACTTATGGAACAGTCTTCTGCTCTCAATTATGCTTTTGAGGACTTTGTTACCAAAGCAGTTTATATTCCTGCTTCCCTTCCTCATTGTGAGGAGTCTACCTCTGCCTCTCTTTGTGATGCTTCTGAGGATACCCCTCCCCCCTGCCAGTTTAATGCGGTGTGCAAGTTTGTTGTTTTGGAGGATGGTTTTTTGGACCTGGTGGGATGCTTTGGATTTGTGGTTGCTAACCGTGCTTGGGGCACAGTGGTACTTCCAGAGTTTTTTGGATTTGGATCAAAATCAGGTTGGTTTGTACCAGTCTGATGACATCTTTTTTCAGAGGGGGATGTGGAGTCCTTTCATCTTGCGATGCCCACCTCAATGGAGTGTGCTCATGTACATCATTGGGCAACTCATGGTATGGAGTTTGAGCAGATGGACCCCATCTTTTCTACTACAGAGTCTTTACATCTTGATGCCGACCTTTTCAGAGGATGCTTCTTTTCAACATTTGGCAACTCTTGTTATACAAAGTTTGAGCAGATAGACTTAAAGGGTTCCAGTGAGGAATAGCTTGCTTCTCCCAGGATTGATTATCCTACAGGATCTGATCTCTTGGTTGGTTTTGAGGTTTTTCATACCTTCTCTAGGGTGGATACACAACATTCGGCTTCGGGGAGTGTTCTTACACTTAGGTTTGGAACCATTATTTGGAGCAGCACGTTGCAGCCTACATGGTTGTTTTCTTCCAAAGGAGCGGTGTACCTAGCAGCTTGTTCTGTTGTTTTTGGCTGAGTTGCTGAGGAGATTGCTTGTGTTCTTGGTACCTGTTGTTGTCTCGTCTTTCATCTTTGATTGAGGACGACGTCTCTGGCTTCTTGGAGTTCACTCACCATCCGGTGCTGAGGGGGTGTTAGATATCATCTCCTTACTGCTAGCTTCCTGTTTGGTGTCCTATTTTAGCCTTTAGGGCTGACCATGTTAGCTAGAGAGGCTGGTCACCTCTCATCATTTTTCCATATTTTTCCCATTTTATGGAGTCTTGGACATTTTATCCTAGTCGTGGAGAGCTGGTTGGATACCTACATTTGGGCATATATATAGCCGGTGCCTCCCTCACTCTTTTTGATTGCTTAGCATTGCTTGCTGCAGTCCCTCACATACGAGGCCTTCTTCCCTCTTGCTCGAGACATGTATTCTTGGTTGATGATATTGAGAGTAGGTTTACACCTGTGTTTCCTCTCCATCTCTCTCTCTCTCTCTCACTTTCTCTCTTGTGTTTCCACTTTCCCTTCTTCCGCTATGCATTCTCTCACAACATACCCCCGCTAGCCCCCTTTCCTGCCTTTTGGTCTGCCCACCTGTCGGCTGTCCGCCATTTCGCCAATGCCGCCTCCTTCAACCCCTCTACCCTTGGTGTTACTACCAACTCCCCCCTTCTCCTTTTTCTCTTCACATTCGCCCGAGCTCTATCATCTCTTCAACAAAACAAACTGCTAGTGTTAGCTCTTTTTGGTCTTCACCCCATCATCAGGAGGATTCCATGGCAATCGCTTAGTCATCCCCCCTACCGAGGCTGCAGTCCCTTGCCCACCTTTTTTTTGAAGTGCACCTCTAGCTCCTCGCATTCAACACTCGCTTCCCTAGAGGCCTCCACCTTGGTTTGCAAGATTGTGGGTAACAACACAAACAATTCATGGATCATGGATCTTTTGCAAGCTGGCCTCATCAGCAAGCCGGCAAGAAAGTTTATTGATATTCATTCTTTTGGTCATGGATGTTTCTAGGCAAGAGTAGAGAAGAGAAGAGCTCACTGGGATTGTATTTGCAAGGGAATGATTGTTGGAATTAGGGTTGCAGGAAAGCACACAAAGCTTGGAGAAGAAGAAGCAAGAATCCACACAACACAAAGTGTATTAGATTGTGTCAATGTACAAAAGATAAGTTAGCCCTAGAAGGATGGGCGTATATACAAGCCGGGGGGAAAAACCTCCTAAAGAGGGAAAAAGTGCCCCGACGGTCCTAAGTGTGTTCACACACATCACTGCCTATATATATATGGCAACAAATCCCCCCCTGGGAGTGATGGTGTGAACGAGAGCTGGCACTCATGTATAGGGGAGTGCCATGCCCGAAGTAGATTAATCCACAAAGGGGAGCAAGCCCAAAGCTTTGCGGAAAGCTTCGAACTTCTCACGAGGAAGCGCCTTTGTGAAAAGATTGGCGAGGTTGTCCTATGTTGGCACATAGGCCAAGCTGATCTCTCTTGCTGAGAGTCTCTCCCTGACATAGTGATAATGCCAATGTGCTTTGTGCGAGCATGAAAAACTGGGTTTCTCGCAACTGCCAATGCGCTCTGACTGTCAGTGAAGATAGAGGTGGCAGACTCTTGTCCAACACCCAAGTCAGCCATAAGCCGTCTGAGCCACACACACTCAACCGTAGCTGTGAAAGCTGCCCTGTACTCAGCTTCACAACTAGAAGTGGCCACAGTAGGTTGCTTCTTACTCAACCAAGATATGCATGAGCTACGGAGCATGAAACAAAAACCACTTGTGGACACTCTTGTGTCATAGCAACCAGCCCAATCTGAGTCTGGAAAAAGCATGTAAATCTGGCGGCAACGATCCCCGCTTGGGATAAAACAACCCAAGATGTATGGTGCCACTCAAGTAGCGAAAGATGCGTTTAACTGCCTTCCAATGCTGAGACCCTGGGCTATGCATAAACTTGCTCACCTGTGAGACTGCAAACTGAATGTCCCGCCTCGTAATGCATACATAAATGAGGCAACCAACAGCTGTCTGATAGAGTGTGACATCAAAGTGATCTCCAGCATCATGAAGACTCAACTTCAAACCTGTCTCCATTGGAGTAGCAATAGGCTTGCAGTCTTCAAGGCCAAATCTCCGCAACAATGTCTCAATATACTTTGTCTGACACAAAGCAATACCTCCATCACACTGCTTAAATTGTATCCCCAAATAATGATGCAAATGCCCCAAATCTGACATCTCAAAAGAAGCATTCAAAGCAGCCTTAAAATCAGCAATATGACTCTCATTTGGTCCTGTGAGCAGCATGTCATCGACATAGAGAGCAGTGATTAGATGTACATCATCCACACGTTTAACATACAAAGTGCTTTCTGTTGGACTATTCTGAAAACCATGTGCAGTCAAATATGCATGTATCTTTTCATACCAAGCTCGTGGAGCTTGCTTTAAACCATATAAAGCCTTTTTCAACCTGCACACTTTGTTTTCTTGCCCTCTTTGAACAAAACCACGAGGCTGCGATACATACACCTCCTCATGCAAATCTCCATTCAAAAACGCAGTCTTTATGTCCAGCTGATGTACATTCCAACCATTATGAGCTGCCAATGCACAAATGCTACGAATGGTAGTCATACGACAAGTGGGAGCAAAGGTCTCATCAAAATCAATGCCCTTTTCTTGAGCATAACCCTTTGCAACAAGTCTAGCCTTCTAGCGATCAACACTGCCATTTGGCTTTCGTTTCAACTTAAAAACCCACTTACATCCAATGGCCTTTTTCCTAATAGGCAAATCACACAAAGACCATGTACCATTCTTCATTATAGCATCATATTCACTTTGCATTGCAGCCAACCAATTTTCTGAATTTTGTGCCTCATCAAATGAAAGAGGTTCTTCCTCTTCACACATACTAGACACAGCCAAAGCATAACAATCTGATGCATAAGAGGCATGCTGAAAACCTGAACGAGTACGACTAGTCATAGGTGCATCAATCTTACTATCACGCAAGGTTTGCACCAGCCATTTAGGCATACCTCTAGCCTGCTCATTTTCAGCCCTATCCTCACGAATTACATCCTGTAAATCTGCATCAGAAATAGGCTGATCTATGATGTTGTTTGAAATCTGCATAGGCTGAATATTTGCCTCATTAGGACTTAGATTTGAATTCCCACCTGTAAATAGAGGCAACAATGTATCAAATACATCCCGTGAGCTCACACTTGTCTCTTTGGTACATGATAACAAAGGCTGCACAGCATCTTCCATAAAAACAACATCTCGACTAATCAAGATACGCTTTGACTGCGAATGATACAATCTGTAACCCTTGCTTTCAGCACTGTAACCAACAAAAATGCATTTGACAGCCTTATCATCCAATTTTCTGCGTTGTTGCACAGGCACTAAAGCATAGGCCAAGCAACCAAAGACACGCAAGTGACCAATAGAAGGTTTCCTGCCATGCCAAGCTTCATATGGAGTAATAGACTGCAAGGCCTTAGTGGGACACCTGTTGAGTACATATGCAGCACACATGACAGCCTCAAGCCAAAACGCATGTGGCAAAGCTTGGCTCTTGACCATACATCGTGCCATCTCCATAAGGGACCTGTTTTTCCTCTCAGCAACACCATTTTGCTGAGGGGTATACGGCACTGTACATTGGTGTTTTATCCCACGACTAGCCAGAAATGCATCAAACTCTTTAGACATGTACTCCCCCCCTCGATCAGAACGGAGGGTGCCTATAGTACAATTGGATACATTTTCAACCATAAGTAAAAACTGTTTGAAGCAAAAAACCCCCCGGACTTTGCCTTCAGTGGATATACCCATGCATGCCTTGAGTAATCGTCAATGAAAGTCACGAAGTACAAGTGTTTACCAAATGACGGAGTTTGCATAGGCCCACATACATCACTATGTACAAGTTGCAATTTGCGATTGGCCCGCACAGAACCATCCTTTGGACACGCAGAACGCTGCATTTTGCCCAAAATACAGCCTTCACAAACATGTTTCAATGGTGCCTCAAGAGGGGGCAATGAAGCAACCATATCAAATTTCTGCAAACGCAGCAAACTAGCAAAGTTCAGATGACCAAAACGAGCATGCCATAGTTTTGCATCTGAAACTGCCTTTTCATCAGAAACTGCATTTGCTGAATCTTCCATACACTTGTCATAAGAATTGAGCCTATACAGCCCACGAAACAAGGTGCCAGATACAATAATCGTATCACCAGAAGTCAAATCATGAACAGTACATCTGTCATCCACAAATTTGACTACAAGTCCAAGTCTAGCAAGCGCAGAGACAGACAATAGATTCTTCTTTATCCCTGGCACATACAAAGCATCTGAAAGTGTGAAAGCGCTGCCATTTGCAACAGTAAGCATAATTTTACCAATGCCCTTCACTGGGTAAGAAGCATTATTGGCACATGTGACAGTATTCCCTTTAGGGACAGCCTCAAGAGAAGTGAACATATCACGATGCGAGGTAATGTGCTTTGTAGCACCACTGTCAAAATACCATACATGAGAGTCAACAGAAACTGCCAAACATGCATCATGTACAGATGGGTCATACTGGCAATACACGCTAAACGCCCATTCTGTATCCTGCACAACATTTGCAGAATCTGCATTTGTAGAAGCATCCGCTATTGTGGCTGCATTTGACTCTTTCTTCTTTGCCTCTTTAGCCTTTAGCTTAGGGCAATTCTTAATGACATGATCATTTGCCTTACAATAGTTGCACCTGGTCTTTTTCTTGCCTTTATCAAGAGCCTTCTCAGACTTATTGTTGCTACCTGTGGAAGGAGAAGAAGTTGCAGACCTACTAATAGGAGAAGAAACAGTGGAAGGGGCTGCCTTACCACTTCTTCTCTGCTGCTGTGCAGCAATAAATGCTTGATCAACTGCACGCTGCCTAGCCCTGTTTTGCCTGGACTGCGCTTCTTGCAAGAGCTTGTTGACTAAAGTATCATACTTGACAGCATCAGGTCTGTCCTCATTAAGAAGTCTCCACGTGGAAGCAAAAGTCTGATATGTCTCAGGTAAAGCATCAAGAACAGTCTGCACAAGAGAATGATCAGGAATAATCTCACCTGTAGAAATCAACTGTTCTTTGAGATCTTTAATCTCAGCAAGAAAAACATTCATGTCATCATCTTCTTGCATAATCTTCAATTCTAGCTCTTTACGCAGGTAAGCGATTTTTGCCTCGTTACGACCTGCATACAAACCAGCTAGAATATCCCAAGCCTGTTTTGCTGTTTTAGCTGAACGAATATGTGGGGTGATGTTACGTTTGACAGAAAGTGCAATCAAGGCATGAGCCTGCGCATCTTTACGATCCCAACGAGCTTGTTCAGCAGTGGGTAAAACAGCAGCAACAGTAGAGCTGCTAGAACCTGCAACATCCTCAACAGATCCTACATCCACAGAACCTGGACGTACATCCATACCCTGCACAATGTTCCACACTCCTTTTGCAACCAAAACATGCTGCATCATGTATGCCCAAAGTGGATAGTTGCTGTCTCCATCCAGTTTGTCTTCAGCAAACAACATGCGAAAAACATCATTACTGTTATCAGCCATGGCCACCACTGACTGATGCAAAAGCTACCTGTAATGAAGCAAAGACTGAACAGAAGACAACTTGTGCTATGTAGCACGATCCACAATAGAACACGTATGCCTGTTTTGCAGAAAATTGCACTGTCGAAATTTCTGCAGAAAATGACGAAAACACCTGTGCAGAACTTGAAATGCAAAAACGGAGCCCGAAACGACCTTAGATGCAAATTCTGAGAACTCACCTCAATCGGAGAACGTGCCCAAGCGCTTGTGAAAACTCACCTCAATCGGAGAACGTGAGTCGGAGGGTGCTAGCGGCGTAGCCCTGGGAGCCGATGCCTGCTCTGATACCAATTGTTGGAATTAGGGTTGCAAGAAAGCACACAAAGCTTGGAGAAGAAGAAGCAAGAATGCACACAACACAAAGTGTATTAGATTGTGTCAATGTACAAAAGATAAGTTAGCCCTAGAAGGATGGGCGTATATACAAGCTGGGGGAAAAAACCTCCTAAAGAGGGAAAAAGTGCCCCGACGGTCCTAAGTGTGTTCACACACATCACTGCCTATATATATATGGCAACAATGATTGCGTATTGCTTATTGTCAAAAATGACTTATATACAAGTGATTATTTTCACACTAGTTCGGCCAAACTAAAAAACGTCTTGACTTCTACTAAGAATTTTTCTATTTGAAATTAAATAGAAGGTAAGTATTCGTTCGAGTGGATAAGATGGAAAAGCGCGTTACTGTAGGTTGGCACGTAGGCAGGCGGGCGAAACCATATTGACCTACAGATTGGTTAACATACCCTCCTTGACCGCGTCCTTAGCAAAGGCATGGTGCCATTACCTGATTATATGGTTAGTGTAATAATCTGGATAGCAAAATGTAGATTCTACAGAACTTGGCAATCCGAAAGTGTAGAATTTTTTAAAAAACATATGTATCTTCCCAAATAAATTCATCGAGGCAAGTTTACCCTTCTGCTTATATAATAGATATCAATTATAAGCATTCATCTAATAAATCTAGACTTGGATATAATCCAGATTCAAGTTTACTTCAAGAAGTTACAAATTTTGGATTTATTATTTCTTATCTAAATAATCCTTGTCATCACAAGTGGGTTCGAATTTTTGTCCACAGGTCGGACTACCCATCAAGTGTGCCAGGTGTTAGCTTAGGGGTAGCTCAGGAATAAGACTCGAATGGTCATGCTAAATCAAAAGTGATGATTTGTTCCTCAATTCACATCGTTATGTAATGTGCTAAGCATTGGTGGAAGAGATTATCATGAGAAGATCAATAGACAAGGAAGGAATACACAACAATTCAAAGCTATGCGTGATTCATCTGTACAAATATGTGAAGTCTTATATTAGTAAGTGTTGAAATGTTTAGTAATTTATGTATCACATAATCTTAAATGTCTGAATGATAATTTATAATGCACTAAACTGTTATTGACTTTCTTTGAGTTACATTTAAAAGCAAAAGAATCTCTTGCTACACATGTCAACAAAATGAGGAGTCTTATGACTCAACTAGATGTAGTTAAATCTCTAGTAACTAATGATGATGCCATGGCAGTGCTTCTCAAAAGCATGCCTAAAGAATATAACAATCTGATCATAACCTTGAAGAATGTACATGCTCCAACCTTGAAAGGAATCATCACTGCCTTCTTGTAAGAAGAAGAAAGAAAGAAGAAGCAAAGGTCAACTGAAGCTGCACTAATAAATAAGGCTGTTGTGCAAAGTTCAAGGGATAACCATTGCAGATTATGTGGTACAAGCAATCATTTGGAAAAGGATTGTTTTAGCCTTAAACCATACAGTATTTGTGGGAAAAACAATCATCTTGAGAAAAATTATTATTCTAAGAAGATTACTACAAATCATTTACTAAAAAAGGAGCTTTCCAAGATGGAAGCTAACGATTGTGAGGATGAATGGGATTTTTAGTCCAAGTTCTATGCTGTTTTATTTTGTGTGTGTATGACCTAATCCTTTGTTTGGTTTCTATCCTTGGGAACCCATGTCTCGCATGAGAAAGTAGAGCCATTGTGCTTAGATTTATCCTAGCAATCCCTTGGGGAGGGTTGGTTGGAATCAAGGTCTTGTCTATGTGTATGAACACTCTCTTATGAGTGTATATATGTGTCTTAGTGTGTGTGAACACTAGCAACCCAAATCTTCTCACTAATATGCCCTACATCCGCTCAGTCTTGAACTATACCACCAATATGCCCTACATCTGGCTCTGAGGAACGATCTCGAACTATACCACCAATATGCCCTACATCTGGCTCTGAGGAACGATCTCGAACTATACCACTCAACCACCTTCATGGTGTATCTTGGACCATCCACACCTTTCCACCCCGACAACAACTTCACCATTGACTTGGGTATAGGTACATACCATGAGCTAGAAGAACTATCCGGAGGAGGAGGTTTTTTGGCCAAAGGTGGGACTTCCTTACTAAAATAAGTGAAAATCATTGCTGCAAAATATGAGGGCTTCATCCACACAGGAAATCCACTCTTGAAACCGAAACTCATGTTTAAGGTTTTGATGCAAATCACACCCTTCGAGCTGAGAGCGCTCTTCTAACCTATGTGGGGTAGACGAGTCGGGGTCAAGAGAGTGCTCCGGGGTCATTTCAGAGTCTATACTCGTTGCTTCCCATGACATCGAATCACCAATAATAGGAATTGTTGAGTGCATCCTCCATAAGACACGGACTGCACCACCAGAAGAATCCCGCCGGATGCATACTCGACCATGGAGTCGAGGCAGCCTGACATTCCATACCCTCTCCGAGCCCCAATGCTAGATTTAGAGGAGCTGTTACTGATGGGTGGAGAGGGACATTATGGGAAAATGTGGCTCGTCATACTACAAAGTTGGCCAATCCATAATTGGTTGATTTGATGGAATTCAGAATTGTCACATTTATGATCAGCTTACTATTTCCAAAGATGGCAGAAGAAGCACCCAGTGCATACAAGGGGAGGCTACACGGCTATCCTCATAGATGATACCAACCCCCGCCTGGCAGATTTTGACATTCAGTCGAAATGGCGATAGGAGTGCCTAACAGTTGCCTGAATACAGTTATCAGTACCAGAGCTCCCCACCAGCACAAAGAATAGATCCTTTAGTCATGTCACTCAAAAGGAACCTGACCCACTACAGTTTCAAGAGGCAAAGAAAAGGGATTCTCATGTGTGCTGCGACTCTCCGCATTTCTCGCCATCAACATTCCAAGATATAACAAGTCAAAGACAGCAATTACTCACATGGATAAGAGCATGGCGCAGAATCCTGGATTCGGATATAGTAGCTATTGTGAGATTTTTGAAGCTGATCGTAGTCCTCATCAATCAACCAAAAGAAAGACACGATGGATTTGACGCTGATCAGCTTTGCTTTGACATGAATAGAGGTCCAACTAAAAGAGGCATGATGCTTTACTATCATCGCCTTAGGTGTCTTCCAAGATATATGCATGTCACGTTCGAAGACATGGTCGACACACCGGGTTCTGGACTTCCCACTTAATATTTTAAAGAACCCTTAAAAAGCTCGGTTCCACCACAATTTCTATATACTCTTTCTCTATCTCTAATTCAAACACACACACTCTCTCTCTCTAAATATCTCTAATTCACACACATGTTCTCGCTCTAACTCTATATATCTCTTTAATTCTATAGAAGAAGAAGGGAGAGATGCCATACAGAGTAGCTATGAGAAACCCAAATAAGATATAGATAACTCTTACTATATCTCTCTAATTCTCTTTCTAACTCTCTCTAATTGTCTCTGTGTTATGATCTATTTTTGCTCTCTCAAGAAATCCTTCATTCTAGTAGACAGAGAAATAGACTACAATCATTGTGGGATTCTTACCTCACTTCTAGCCTAGGATTTCCTTGACCTCCAAGCACCACCATTGGTTGCTAGCTCCAATTTCTCGTAACTCCTCCCTGTTGTCACCTTCAAGAAGTTAGCTTTACCTCCTTGCAAGGAATCACCTATTTAGAGGTTAGCAGCCTATAAAGGGGATATGTACAATTGTGTGCATTTTCCCACTCCCTATCTTCATCAAAATTTGGGGATGTAGGGGGCTTAGTGCTATTAAAAAACATATTAAGATCTAATTATTCTCTTCATGTGTTATGATAGTGGGGTATTAAATATGCTCAATAGAAAAATCACATACCACGGATACTAAAATCTATTCTAGATGTTTATAGCTTTTTTGATAGAGTTTTAGTATTCCATAGGGGTGTTATAAAGTTATCTCATGTAAGCTTAAATACTTACAGGTTCCATATGCTTCTAGCTAACCCTAAGTTTGGAACCAAGATCTTGCAAGCTACATGCCATCATATAACATTTTTAAAACAATTGTAAAGAAGTTTAAATTTTTTTAGAATTTTACAAGACCAAACTGTACCTTGGATCATATATATGTGTAGCCATTATTGTCCATCCATGCATATGCCTAACATGATCAAAACCATTGAGGCAGCCTGCCAGTTGCTCCACCTGTTGTCCTGATGAAGAGGAATCTTTCCCTTTCCCTTCGAATCTCGTGCTAGTAGTTTTGAAGGATGCCTCAGATGTGCCCTCATGCAATTCTTGAGAACGAGTTCCCTTGAAATTTTCCTCAGTCTTATTGAAAAATCTCACAAAAATTGGGGAGTGCCAAATAAGCTCGCGACAAAAACGCTCACCAAATAATCACATCCTAAATTTATAAGCTTAATTGCTACTTCAATGGGTGTGTTTGATAACTTAAAACTATCAATTTTTAAACCTAATAAGTGAATGAGGAGAAAAAATTAGAACCTAAAAAGTATGCATGAAGGAACTAATTCACATAAACGCTCTCTTACATTGGTGGAAGAGGCTAGTCTAGAGGCAGGGGAAGCCATAGGGGTTGAGGTGGTTGGCAAAGAAATTAGAGTGGCACCTCTAACCACATGACCAGTCATGGTGAGTGGTTTAGAGACATGCAAAAAAGGGAAAAACTAGGATATGTAGAAACAAGATGATACTGCGCATCCCATTGTGCATGTTGGTAAAATGCCATTGTATATGCATGATGAAAAAATGAAGTACTTGGCAGATATACATGTTCTAAATATTACAAAGAGCCTGATTTCTATTGGACAGATGGTAGAGCAGGGTCTGCAAGTGAGGTTTAATCCTCAAGGATGTTTTGTGGAAGACTTAGGAGTTAGTAAGGGGGTTTCTAAATTTATGAGGGTTAGGAGGCATAAACAATTCAAGCATATCGTCTCGCTCATCTAGAATGGTGGATTTCATGAACACCGTGCATCGTGATCTAAAGTTTAGTACTATTGGATGCAGTGCATAGGTATACATGGCCATATAATTTGTGAGATAAACATCATTGTGAAAAATGGCCATGATCATATAGTGGGTTCAGCATCTTTTTAGATTTCTATTGTTCTAATGCAATATCCCCCTTGGTTAGATCTCCACAAATATTTATCATACTACAAAAAAGAGAGGGTTTGTCATAGTGGGATTAGCATCTCTATTAGAGTTTGGTTGTGTTAATGCAATATCCCCCTTGGTTACATCTTCATAAATATTTATATCATACTACAAAAAAGAGAGCATTTGTGTGAAAAAGAAAAGGCTTAGAGTTTGAGGAGGGGCCCTTAGAGTTACCCACAACGAAGCCAAAAAATGAAGCCTCCTTTTATAGTCTCTTTTCATACTCTTCTTTAATGTTTTGTAACTATTGACGTGTTGGCTTATATGAACCTGCTATAGCCTCTACGATTTTGGCCTCATGGGTTATAAATTCCAACACATTTTTGTTGAATTCTTCTTTTATATCATCAAGATGGGCATTGATCTCTTCCAACATAGCTTGATACCTTTGCTCCCATTCATGGAGTTCTTTAGCTCTACTTTTTGTTGCCACTTCTTTAATTAGCTCCTCTTTTGTTCTTTGTACCTCATCGTCACATGCTTGTAGACTTCTTTTTTGTAGTGAGATTAAGGATATAACTATGGAAATTGTTAGATCAAAGCGAGCTAGAGTGAAATGATATGAAGAGGTATCTTCGCCCAGAGGTTGTCTCCCCAGGATTTGAGGAAGAAAAGATGAATGAATTTTTAGAATTGACCCAAGAAGGGAAGACCATTGAAGAGTACCATCAGGATTTTACAAATCTTCTTCGATTTTCTCCCGCAATGGATGAGATAACATTATTAAACCGCTTTGTTAGGAAGCTTAATGAACCCTTGGATAAGCTAGTCAAGAATGCCAAACCTTCATCAATATCAAAAGCTGTGGTAATGGTTGAAGGCTTTGCTAAGGCCTTTCCACTTATATCAATACCCTTGCCTTCTGTTACTCAAAGACAAAGGACATTTTCTTTACAAGATGTCCCCAAATTTTACAATGACGTAGAAAGAATTCAGAATCAAGGGCTAGCTAGGCCAAACTTAGAAGAAAGAAATTATTCTCAATCACCATCTTTGGATATGCCTTTATGGACAGATGAACGACGAAAGAAATTTGCATAGAGAATAGGTACTACATATGTTTTCAGCAAGCATCATACAGAAGATTACCCAAACTCTCCAAGAGTTACTGCACCCACTTATCAAAGATCCCAATATCAGAGACATGTAGTATCTATTCAAAGTAATCAAGGACTTGCTCCTCAAAATTGGGGGAATAAAAAAAGGCAGTATCCTAATCAATCAAGTGCTAATAATGTTACAATTGTAAATTATGTAGATGAAGAAAAAGGTCAAATAAGTCATTAGTAAATGTAGATAGGATCAGAAGGTATAGCTTAGATTAAACATCATAGGATCAGAAGGTATAGCTTAGATTAAACATCATACTAATGCTATTCTTAGTCTTTCATATATCAGTATCCAAGATGAGGGCATCTCATGTCTTTAAGTGGGGGAGGATGTACGATCCCTCTCTCTCTCTCTCTCTCTCTCTCTCTCTCTCTCTCTCTCTCTCTCTCTCTCTCTCTCTCTCTCTCTCTCTTATATACAAAGAAAGTTTTATAAAGAAATATCCTTTTTATGATATTGTAAGGGTTTAATATGAGTAAAATAAGTTTTTTTCCTAAATTAGATGGTAAGGGTTTAATATGTACAATAGATAATTAAATACTAGGCAACAATAAACTAGATTTCTTTAATGACAAGTGTTGCTACCCTCTTAATTAAAAGATATTCCTCTTAACTAGAAGAGATTCTCTTGGAAAGTAATGGGTTGATGTGTGGCTCACTCTAGAAGTTTTCCAAGGTTAAATTAATATATATTTATATATCGAATTAATGTGATAGCCTTAAGTTAATAAGATATGGAGGCATGGACATCTGTAAATGCAATTAGAATTGTGAATGTATATACATGGGCCTTTTAACCATAAACATATGTTTTTAATGGGAATATAAGCTTGAAAAGTAAGGTATATCCAACCTTAATATGAAGGGGACATTTAGGAAGGTAAAAACGTGTGTTTGTAGACTCCACCTAATTCAAATTCAAAAATGCATTAAGGCTCTAGCTTGAGTGCATGGAGGCTTAACTTTAATGCATGGGTGGTTGCGTGGATTGCATGAGATCTTCCCCTTGCATGGTGGGCTACCCTCTTGCCTATATAAGAAGCCTAAGGGAAGGGCCAAGAGACATTCATTTTTTCTCCTCTTAGAATGTTGTTTTCTAGATACCCCTTTGTTAGTCATGCATTTTGTACCATTGTAATGGCTGAATCAACTCTGAGTTAAAACAAGAAAGTAGTGGAGCTATTGCAAGCTTTCAAATGAGCCAAAAAGTTTTGAATTCTGACTTAAGGAGCTCTGGTACACAAGTAAAATACTGAACAACAGATTTCTATAAATTCTACAAGGTATACTTTTGTTGTAGTTCTTCAATTGTTAATCATTCTTGAGGGTTGAGGTATGCCCCTAGATTCTGTATTTCTTGTTAATTATGTGAGAGTTAGTTAATTACTTATTAATTAATTTTAATTGAGGATTAAATAGAGGTAATGCTAGAGATTATTGATTCATTACTTCAAGTTTTATTGGGACTATGCTAGAGATCATTGATTATTGATTCAAGTTTCATTGAGACCATATTAGAGATCATTCATTCATTGATTACATGCATATTAAGAATATGATGGATATTAAGATAAGAATTATGATAGAGTTTATGGTAAGAAGTGTGATAAGAATTATGATAGAGTTTATGTTAAGAAGTGTGATGGAGATTATGATAGGAGATTCTTGTGAAGTAATATACAAGAGGAAGAAGACACTCTTGCACTTAATCTTTTAAAACAAGAATTAGGATTTCTAACCTATACTAATACCCTTTAGAGATTAATGGACTATAGGTATTAGCTTAGAGTAAATAAGTTATGGATGTGCACATAAATGTGTAAACAAGTATGCATGTGGAATAGGATGTGACTTTTTCATAAGAAATAAGTAGAAATTGACTCATAGAATTAGAAGTAGAGTTAAGGGTACATGAAGCTTGGCCATAGAAAGAATACTAGAATAGGATTAAATTCTAGAGAGAAGAAGTGAGAATCTAGGAAGATAATGGATTCAAAGGAATATGGTTGAGTACCATGCAAATAGGCTCAAATAAGTGTGAGCCAAGATGAATGATGGGTATGTGCAAAAGGATACATGGCTATGTGCTCAGTTGGATTCAATGATTATGAATTTGAGAAGGATTCTATGTCTATGTATATTGGATTGGAAAAGATTATTTTCATACATTTGCATGGCAGTATTTGCATTACACTCCACTCAAAGATTGGATTGATGGTGACCTACAAGATAGTGACCCCTCCTAATGTGTTAGGGGTGAGCTCTCGACATTGTTTTAGGAGAGGGACAACAAAGAAATCCATGGGTAGGATGAGACGGTGTGACCTACATATGGCTCATTACTCTCGGCTCATGAGGTGCTCAGGCTCGCAGGTCCAATGATGTTAGGCAATGTTAGGAGGAGGGAGATATATGAATCTACTTTGAGGTAGATCTAGGATGAGCCTAGTTCTATTAGGATCAGAGATATAAATGTGCTATACTATGGGATATTTCTAGGGGAGGAAAGGCTCCTACGATCCTAGTTATATTAGGACTAGAGATATTATGATAATGAGGCATGTGTTTCTTGGAGGCATATGTCGCGTGGAATAATGGTGTGAGCCATACCTAATAATGGTCGATAGAGTGAGCCGCTCTTTGAATGGTCGATGCACTAGACACTCGCATTTGCATCTTTGCATAGTTTTTCAATAACTAATGTGTACATTAATTAAACAGAGGATTGTTTTCAAAAGATGTGTTTATTAGAGGTGTGTGCGAGTAATGGAGACGAGTGTGTGCGTAATCGCCAAATCCGTCAACCCAGTGGGTTGGGTAGGGTGAGCTAGACCCATGGTGTTGATTAAGGCTAGGCTCAGTATACCAGATCTGGTAGAAAAGAATTTAACATTGGAAAGGGGGTGGTAGGGTGGACCCGAGTTGTCGGTGCTTAGGCTAAAAATTTGAGACCAAAAATTGTTTAAAAAACAAAGACAATCAAGAAAACATGGGAAATTTAGATATCTAGAAATGACAAAATTTAAAGTAGAAAAAGTCTACTTTATAATCAAGATATGGGACATTGGAGGGTCTCAGTGAGCCACCGATATGACTTCTATTTGTGAGATTTATAGAGGGACACAGTCTTGGAGGGATCGTACACATTTCCTAGTGTGAAGCTATTCCAGATCAGTAAAGAAAGAAACTATTGGAAAGCTAGCATTGGAACAACGTCGTAAGCAAGGCCCCAAGTGAGTATCTCTACCCACAAATATATGTGTTCGTCATGTTGTCACTTCCTCTTTGCTGGGCATGACCACTTCATTCTATTATTGTTGGATATTTGGTGCTCCTGCGGGCATTGAACTTTAACTTTCCTGGCTCTTGAACTGTTTTAGGTATCCATATCTTTGTGGTACCATGGTAGTATCCTTGGGTTGTCAGTTTAACTGGTTCACTTTTCCACTATGGCCACAAGAGCATCAATTCCCTGGTCTCGAGCTAGGGACTTCTTCTCCTTCTATTTAGGTAGCCAAACTTCTTTATTCCCTTCATAATAATGTGTCTTTAGGAGGTTCATCAAAACTACTTTCTAGTTGGCAAGTTTGACGCATGACAATTCCTGGAAGTTGTTGGAGTTGTTACTTTGACTAATCTTTCCTTAGTGCATATTTTTAGGATTGTTGGATCATCCAAGTTTGAGCTTGATTAACCTTAGGCATACTACCAAAGAAGACTTTTTTATAACTTGGGGACCAAAGTGGTACCATTACTCTACCTTCCTTTGTTTGCACTTGGATGGTCTATTCTTTCTATTGCAATGAAACAATCAGTTGTGGTTGCAGCAATCCATGCTCTCCCCAATAATACCTACCCTTCTTCTATAACACATGATGGTGTAACATATACCTTTTTGGCCACAGGGTTATTTTTGACAAGAAGTTGCACATTTAAACAACCTTCAGCCTGACACTAGCATATGGAAACTAGGAGCCTTTGCATTAGTTGGTGCTAAGTCTGGTTTTACCTAAAACTTCCCATGTTTCATATGACATCAGGGTGTGACTTGCTCATGTGCTAAATTAAGGATTTTTTCATGTTATTCTAGCCATAGGCACTTGAATATTGATCCTTATAGGTTCAATATCTAGGTCATCATCCATGTATTGGTTTGACAATGTTTTCCCATTTGCTGCTAGTTTGCTTTATTGATTCTAGCCATAGCCTCTTCTTGGTGGGAAAGTCTTTTCACCTTGTATTGCTCTTTTTTTTCCCTCTTTCTTTATTTTTATTTGTATTTGAGCAAGCATATCCTAAGTCATGGGTCCATAATAAATTTTTAGCTTGATCCATTGGTCTTAATATCATCAAGGGTCTCAATTATAACCGACCCCCCTAAGGAGTAATTTCAATGATCCTAAAGGGTCCCAATCCCCAAAGTTTAAACTTCTTTCATTTATTGCTCCATGTCCCAAATAACAGCACTAAATTACCCCCTTTAAGTTCCTTAATGTTTTAATCAAACCATTTTTTGCATCAAATCTTTTCTACCATTAGCCCATGCATGGATAATAGTTTGGTCTCTTCCAAATTTTTCAAGTCAATTAAACTCTTTGTTATAGCATTTTTTGCCAGCCTCTCATTGACAACAATTGTCAATCTAGGAATGAGGTACTCCATGGGCATCACCGCATCGACCCCATAGGTTAATAGAAACATGATATAACAAGTTGCTACTTTGTGTGACATCCAATAAGCCCATCGCACAACACCTGTAAGCTTGTGCTCCCAATCCATTCTAGTGTAAACTTTAAACCCTAAACCCTAATCCCATAAATGAACTTATAAGTTTGTATTCCCAATCCATTCTACTAGCTTGAATGGTTTTTATCAAAATGGCGCATAGGATTTTGTTATGTTTCTCTCTACTTAGATGTTGGCTTGTGGATATGAACTATCATGAAGCTTACATGAGGCAATGAATCACATGGACATTGTTTAACCCTTGGTTACTCACTATCTCCAATGGGCACCCAAACATAGAAAGGAACTGTTCATATAAGAATTTAGTAGTGGTACCAGCATCGGCCTTTCGGCGGGTAGCCTTGGCTTCTGCCCACTTTTTGTGAAATAACATGTTGCTACTATGATGTAGCGGGCTTGGGTCTTGTGATGAGCGGCATGACTAACGAGTCCTATAAAATTAATTTTCCACTTCTCAAAAGGGTTGCTGGACTATAACTATAGTGAGGGGAATTCTATCCCTCTAGTGTGGTATAGCGAATTGTAGTACTCATCACAATCTTTGACGATTTCCATCGCATAGTGTTGGCCACCATAGTCCTACTTGGAAAAGCTTTTGTGTTGTCACTTCATCCTCACGCCACGCCTCCGTAGGATATTATCTCACCTCCATGGAATATTATCGTTACCTAGCTTACATAATTGTCCCACTTTCAATTGATATCGGTGTCACAAGCTTGATAAGCCATCACATCTTATCTTTATTTAGTGGTCGATCTTGCAAACAACCATCATATGCAAGGTATTGAGGCATTTCATCATTCCCATTAGGCACGATGTCTATCTTGAATAAGCAAGCATCTACGAGATCTTCATTGATTCCTATGGAAGGCTTGCCATTAGGAATCTGTGAAATATGATCAACTAAAACATGTTGAATTTCTTTTCTTATAGTGACTATGGAGTAAAACTCCAAGCTTAGAAGTAACCATCATGCAATTCGACCCATGGTGTGAGGTTTGTTAACAAGATATAACAATGCTTGGTGATCCATAAAGAATATAAAAATTTTGGCCAAAAGATAATTTATGTATGTCTTTATTGCATAAACTATGGCCAACCCTTCCGTTTCTATGGTAGGGTAGTTCATCTCAGCTTCTTTGAGTTGTCTACTTGGTAGATTCCTTTCCCTTGGTTGTGCCAACATGCACCCAATAGCAAAACTTGATGCATTAATATGTACATAGAAGATTATGTCCCAATTTAGGGGTGTTAAGATTAGTGAACTTGCCATGGCCTTCTTAAGCTCATCATATACTTGTTAACATCCCACTCAAATACTAGTAGTAGTCTTTATAATGGCCTTGCAATCTCTACATAAAATATAATATAGTACTTGACATGTTCCATAAACCTTTACATTCCCTTGACATTTATGTGGGTGGTGGTAGTTCCAAAATCAAATTGACTTTTCTTTCATCCATGGAGATACATTTTTAGACATAATGTGTCCAAGGATAACCCCATGCTTTACCCAAAATTGGCATTTTAATGGGTTCAAGGATATTCAATACGATTGACATCTTTGAAATACTTTTCTCAAGCAAGCTAGGGGGTCTTTCCATTTGAGAATGAGCACACAAATCATCATTAGAACTTCCAACCACTTCTATAGGTAGTCTTTAAAAGATAAGAACATTAGCCGCCCCACTCTGAAATGCTAAAAGGGCATTGGTTAGTCCAAAGGGCATAACCAATGTCATAACTTGATAGGAAAACATGCCTCTCATAGTCATAAATGCAGTCTTATGCTAACTTAGGTGCGATGGACACTTGGTTATAGCCAGAGAAATCATCTAAGAAGCTGTAGGCTTCTTCATTTGAAACTCTTTCTAAAACATGCTCAAAATATGGAAATAGAAAAGATCTTTTTATGTGGCTACATTGGCTTTCTTTAGATCCACACACATTCTTAGCTTTCCATTTTTCTTCTGCACAATGACAATAGGTGATACCAAATTAGTGTGTTCGATTTCATAGATGAATCCCATGACAAAATAAGCTTGTCTTAAAGTCTTACAATAGATAGAACCCACATGCTTTGAGCAAGCACACAGACACAAGCGTTGGGAAGATGTTATGGATGAAGACTCGGTGGTTGCACTGGATGTAAATGAGTGTCATCATCTGGTTAAACGTGCCACTTCAACGGTTCAAGACCACCTACCCGGCGCCTTACAGCGCAGCTGAGCTATTTGATTGTCGCTAATGAAAGAAGGTGGTGACTAGCACCACACCAATCTACATGAGAAATCTCAGTCAGTTTCTTGATGACTAGACTAGTCAACCTCGGGATCATTGATGAGATAGTTCAGTCAACCTCCGGATCGCCAATGAGATGAGAGATAGAAGTGAGAAAACACTAACATGCTATGGTTCATGAATGCAGAAAAAGAGATTTCATAAGCATGCATATTCCAAAAATTGGACAAGAGGCTTAGTACAATGTGAACAACATAGTAAACTATTCACTTTCTAGAACATAAGTACATTCATGAAGAAAGTTTGTATGCTCAATATAATGCCATACTCTGGTATTCAGACTCAAAAAACTTACACATACTCTCCCTCCCTTGTCCCAATACACCTTCTATGTCCCAATATATACTCTAGTATTTAGACTCAAAAACTTTTGACACACTCTCCCTCCCTTGTCTCAATACACCTATGTGTTCTACATGTATGAACTCAATCTGGTACTACTTGTTTGCCCCAAGACAATTACAAAAAAGCTATTATCTAAACAAAACCCTTGATCATGATCGAACATTATGTCATCGCTGGTGGCATAGCCATTAGAGAGTTGAGCTAGCAGTTTGTCTCCATGAACCCTCAGAGTTGGTTCACCTGCCAACACCTCCCATGACCAAGGGAAAGATCCCATGATCTACATCCTTGTCTTTTTTGTGGGTTGGGAGGCTTTTTTGAACAAGGTTATATTCTGCCCTAGCCAAGGTGATTGTGGTCCTCTTGATCGTTTCTTGCTATGTGGATATAAATAGGACTTTATTGGTCAGACTATATCTAGGGTTGTACGCCCTTTGTCTTTTGCTAAGGCATTTGTACCCTAGTCCTTCCCTTTTTCTGGTCTCCTAAAATCCACTTCAATAATTTTTACCTCCGAGTATTGGCTTGTTGCCCTGAGCATGGTGTCTACAGCCACCTGCGCGGCACGACGAAGGCATGGGGTACCGAGAGTTTAGGAGGAGTGATGGCATGATTAGTGTAGATATGCATTATAAACTGCGACAACTTGGGTGCATAGTTCGGATGACTTCTGGGGTTCTTTTACTAGCTTGATGACCTATTCTTGGACTCTATACTGTCCTACCCATTCTTTTGGTTTTAGCCTTCCTGTTTCCAGTTTGTTCTTTGGTGCTTCTGGTACTGCCCGGCCTTTGTGATCTGGTCACAAAGGCCATTGCTTCTGAGGGTTCCACCTCTAATTTCCCAGGTATGGTTTCAACTCTTACCATGTTTGTCCTTTGGTGCTTTGGTTACTACACGGCCTTTGTGATCTGGTAATAGCCATCACTTATAGGGGTTGCCTCTCCAATTTCCTAGGTATGGTTTCAACTCTTACCATGTTTACTGTAGGTGCTTGTCCTCCTTGGGCTGCATCACCTTGATGTTTTGTGGCTTGAAGCTCCTACTAGTGTCTTTGCTAAACTGGACATTCAGCCCTTCTATGTTGGGGTGCATTGTTGCAATAGCAAGTTAATCTTGCTCCTCTTGGTCCAAATGTACCACCTCCTCCTTGTCCATATTGCCGAGCATTCTGAGGTGTTGCTTCCACTTGATTCACATCTGGTAGGGCTTGTCTCTTCTACATTTTAGCTACCCTTGGGTTCCTATTCCTTGAGTCGAAAAATCATTTGTTTATGGTGTGGTATGTCCTATCTCATAGATGGCACATTGCGAAGGAAGGGGCATCTTGCATTCTTCCTTAGTGTGACCCTGGGTGGTTATTACACTTTATGTACCAAACATCCATCCTCCCTCCAGAACTACGGATTCTTGCATGTCCTTTGGTAATCTTGGCTAGGGAAACTTTCAGTTCTTCTTGAATGTCCACATTGCCTACTTCGTACCTTTCTTCTTTTGGGGCTTCCACTCTTCATCACAGTTTTTAA
Source organism: Cibotium barometz (assembly GCF_041138505.1). Taxonomy (NCBI): domain Eukaryota; kingdom Viridiplantae; phylum Streptophyta; class Polypodiopsida; order Cyatheales; family Cibotiaceae; genus Cibotium; species Cibotium barometz. Next base: position 25,723,097 of record NC_141070.1, read on the forward strand.
ATCCAAACTGGTGTCTCCGCTTCTTGAAGTGTCCTCTCCAAAATTAGCCTCTAAGGAAGATTCCTCCCTTTCTTTACCTTTATGAACCCTTATCTTCTTCTTCTTGGGCTCTTTATTCAATGGTCTCTCTGTTCTGATAGTTTCTACCACTTATTTGAATGTAAATGTGTCCAAATCTGTAGATGCTTGTCAAAGTGTTCACCTTAGTCGTCTCATAAACCATTGATTCCGAGTGGCTACTCTCATCCAACCTCATCAGTATAATCTTTTATTTGGTAGCTTTTTTTTAGTTAGCCTCTGTAATTTATCCATCACTTAGGTGGTTATCTTGTCATTCTGGAATCTTTCTCCTCTCACAAACCATTAATTCAGAGTAGCTGATGTGGTCGGTTAGGCTTATCGAGCCTCATGTGAGTAAAGCCCTAAACTTCAAGATATAATCTTTTATTGGCAACTTTTTCTAAGTTAACCTCTATAATTTATCCATCACTTAGGTGGTTACCTTGTCCTTCTAGAATCTCTTTAGTAAATAATCCTTTATTATCTCAAAGGTCTAGAAGTAATCCAGTAATCCGGACCGTATTGTGTGTTCCTCCCAGTGTTGTGGCAAAGAATTCTATCTTTTGTGTGGTAATGGAGCTCTGGTGGTCAAGGAAGTGGTTTCAAAGGAGAACACATGTGTATTTGAATCTTCATTGCTCTTGCCTTTAAATTTTGGGTACTTTAGCACCATAGTATATCTTTTGGCTCCTCCTCTCAAGGACCGATTTCAACTCTTTCTTATCTTAAAAATAAAAAACAAAAAAAAATCCTAGTTCTTGTCCACCAGCTTCTTGCTCAAGATTCAGATTCTCTTGACCTTGGGGTGGTTGAGCTACCACTGCAACCTCTCTTTCCAAGAGTGATGAGATTGATGCAGAGGCACTTGCTCTCCCAGCACATTATTTGGGTTGGGATTGTGCAACCCATCCCCATCTTCGACTTGTTCTAGTTACCTACGCCGATATAGCATTGTTTCCTTACACTAGAAAAATATAGAGCCTTGAACTCTACATGATCAAGTAAATGCCAATGACTTGCTAGTTGAATGAAAAGCAAGGTAAGTCGAATAGTCATTGATGTATGATGCTGAATATGTATCCACTCATACTACAGAGGGTTAGAATTCTCTGTAGTAGCAACCTTCGTGATGATAATCAATGCCACATCTTTTGACTAAATGAGATTCTTAACATAATATAATGCTTGTTGTCTCATAATGGTAAACTATATATCCACCCGAAATCCATGCAGCTCATGCATGCTAATACTACTACCTTCCTTTCTATGCTCTCTCTTGGCATTGCATGATTGCAAAGTGTCACTATCCGTTCAAACCCGATAATTCGATGGTTCAAGACCACCCAATTGACCTATTTTGATTGTACCCAAAGCAATAAGATGGTGGTTTAAGACCACCTAGCCACCAGCGTCGTGCAACCCAACTATTCAACTATACCCAATGCAATATGCTGGTGGTGACTAGCACCACATCGGTCTATAGGAGCAAGTCGGTCAACCATGACTAGACTAGAGTCTAATCAACCATGATTAGACTAGAGTCTAATCAACATCCAAATCGCTGATGAGATGCGAGATGGAAGCAAGAAAACACTAACATGCTACAATTCATGACTGCAAAAAAAGAGAGTTCATAAGCATGAATATTCCAAAAAATGGTCAAGAGGCTAAATACACTAAACAACATAGTAAACTATTTACTTTTTAGAACATAAGAAAACCAAGTAGCCCTCAATAACTCCTTTTGATTACATTCATGCAAAAATAACCAAGTCTGTCTACTCAATACAATGCCATACTTTGGTATTCATACCCAATATACCTCCTGTGTTCTACATACATGGACTCAATTGAGTACTTCCTGTTGGCCCCCAAGACAGTTACAAAGAAAAGTTGTTATCCACCAATCAAAACTCCTGATCGATGGAACATTATAGCATCGCTGTGTGGGGCAGATCGTTAGATTTGAGCTGGCAAGCTATCGACGACAACGGGTGAACCCTTAGAGCCAGTTCACCTGCCCCAACAATGAGACATGGGAGCTGGTGCCTTAGCCTATGAAGAAGAAGGCAATTAGATACAAGTGGGTCTATGAAGTAAACCAAAATTCAGATGGATCAATTAGCAATAGGTATAAAGGAAAGATATGCATAGACCTATGGCATTGATTATGAGGAGACATTTACTCTGGTTGCTAGGATGGCAACCCTGAGAGCATCATTGCTATAGCTCCATTTAAGAAATGGTCTTTACATGAGATGGATGCAAAGAATGCATTTCTATGTGGCGATTTATAGAAAGAGGTCTAATTGTTGGTGCAACCACCAGAATATGAGGACCATGCACACCCAAATATTATTTACAAGTTGCATAAAGCCTTATATACGGCTTGAAACAAGCACCAAAAGCATGGTTAAACAATATACGAGAGTATCTTATTACTATTGTATTTCATATATCTATGTAAAATTTTCACTTTATGTGAAAATTACTTAAAAGGACATTGTTTTAGTAGTCATCTATGTTGATGATGACTTGATTTTCACAGGGGACACTGATGGTGACATTCATGAGGTAAAGAATATCCTGAAGAGGAAGTTTGAAATGAAGGATCTGGGTGAGCTATGGTAATTCTTGGATATAAAGGTGATTAGATCACCTCAAGGGATTTGGCTCATAATGTGTCTATATAGGCCTGGAGATGTGGGGCCATAATGATTATACCATGTTGATACACAATCATAGTTTGGAGCCATCGCCTTATCCTATCTAATAATGTGTCAGATCTACCAATACCATCTGACCACTAATGCCACACTGGTTTGGTATCTAAACTAGGCCTATGTGTTAAATTGCTCAACATTGGTTTTTCCTCATAAAGGGGGCCTTACAAAACATGAGCTCACTAAACCCATTACAAAATAGAGTGAATTTTGGCATTCATATCCAACAAGACTTGTAAACCCACTAATTGTGCAACTCTAGCACAGTGGTGGGATGTCACTAATTGTGCAACTCTAGTGCAGTGGTGGGATGTCACTGATGATGACAAAGTGAAATTTTGAGTAGTAACTTTGTGATTAATAAAACTCAAACACTCTAGCTCCTCTTAGGGACATGCCACCTTGTTGAATGGTAGCATTGAATGGTAGAAATGTTAATCATCCATTATCAATGTTGCTATGCAAAACCAAACACGGTATTCATGAAAACCTAAATATGGTGCACTAACTGGTTTCTCACAGTTTCTATCAAGAAATTTAAAAAAAACACCAAGGTTTATTAATACTAACATTGATGGTGATGGCCTAAGCATGGAAATCACCACTTCAATATAGAATTGATATAAACTTGGGTATACACACAACACTAGCAAGTTGATGATTTTTTCTGCTAACAGCCATCTTGTATGCGGTGTGATAGGCCCATAGAGCAGAGCTTGTGCTCCCAGTCACTTCTTGATGCCCGTCTTATTTGTGCTTTTGGCCTTTGGCCATTCGCTTTGTGGGTAGTAAGGTCTCAAGTTTCTATGCACCACAAGAAACTCTTTGAGCAAGAACTCCACCACTTCATTTATAAAAAATGTGTACAGTGATTGCTCACTATTTCTAGTGGGCAACCAAAATGAGTAAGCACATTCCCATAAAGGAACTTGGTGGTAGACCTCACATTATCATTCTCTGCATAGCTTTGGCTTTAGCCCACTTTGCGAAGCAATCATTGGTAAGCACACATGGGTTCCCTTAAGGGCTAAGAAGAAACATAGACATATTTTTAGAACAACATAAGATTAACTTGGTTGTAATTATTCACATCAACACAAAAACGAGAATGCTATTAGAAGTGTGTGCTCGAGAGAGTAATTGTTGATAATGAGTTGGATGCCGAATACTTCAATCATTAAATATAGATTAATTTATCTGAGAGAATAGTTGAAAATAAATTTGTTAACCAACACTAATTTTTAATGAATTTAATTGTTTTGACTATAGTACTCTTTTTTGTGCATATGTGAGTGGAAAAAAAAAGACCATACACAAGATTTTGTTGGAAAGTAACATAGACCTCGCGTGAAAACTATAATCATTGGAAAACATGTCCTTTTTTTATTTTAAATGGACACCCTTATATTAAAGAAAGTGGAGGATACCAAATTGCTAGTACGTCCATAACACGTGCTAATGTACTTAAGTGAATGACCCCGCTTTAAAATACTTTTTGATAAAGTTCTTAGGTGGAGAACACTCGATTCAAAATATTTTTTGAACATTCTCTTTGTGTATTTAAAATATGTTGCTTGGTAATAAATAATTATTTCTTGGTAATGATCCCAATTTATAATTCTACTTTTGTTATACATGTGAATATACTTCATATTTATTTAACTTCATTTTATCCTTATTTACATAGGTTTACTTTATTCAAACAATGATAGTTTATGGGCATCTTTAAAATAGGCCCGCTCCTTTCGTTTAGAGATATTGCCCACATACACATATCATGCAATGTATGAATGCAATTCGTTCTCCCAACTCTTTAGAGAATCAATACCTTGAATTATTCAAGATTATCCATATAATAAACGTGAGAAATAGATAGTATCTACCACATGAATAAGAAGAAAAAAGAAAATAAGGTAAAGGGTAAAATTTTCCATTATGGATAACATATTCTTTGATGATCTCCCAAATCAATGGACTCCTCTCTACTTACTTTTAAGTACTTACTCCATCAATCTTCAATCTTTCAAGGATATCTGTATGATATATGTAAGAGTCTTTCAAGGATATCCATTTGATATATGTAAGAAATAGATAGTTTTTATCATATATGAATAATATAAAAGGAAAATTTAAAAGAGAAAGGGTTGTATGTAGAACATATATGTGAAGATCTTTGAAATCTTTAACTTGTAGATCTTTCGTCCGAGAACACAAGCTCCATTCCATGTATGCCATGAAGAGATGCTTCTTGTTTTTTAACATTAATCAATGCACAAACCCTTACCCTAGATCTCTACATGCTTCCTAGACTCTCAAGACCATGCTAGGTTGAAATCTACACTTTCTAACGTTGTACTATGAAAAAAATGAGCAAAAATCTTGATGCAAAAACACAAATTTAATATAAAAATGCAAACCCTAATTTTGACAAAAAAAACCCTGAAACACAAACCCTAGTTTGTTGATTTGCATGTAAAACCTAGTATTAATACAAAGCTAGAGCTTTGCAAGACTTTTACTCTAATACATATGTAACATGGGTGCTATCTTAATGAAGATAGATTAATCTACAAATTAACACAAACCTTTTTGTGTGGAAACGTGAATGAAAGCATGCAATAAACTATAAACCTAATCTATTATCTATAACTAAGAACGATTATTGATGATGAGAACTTGATGACGCTCATGGTATGTTGGTTGTGGCCTTACCTTGCTTGCCTATTGTTACAGAGCATATGCTTGAACTCTTGAAAGACCCTCAATCCTAGACCTCTATTTATAGTGTATATTATGGACTAGTTGGCTGGCCTTTGGGGATAGTCAACTACCAACCCTAACTTATTAATAAGAATGTCGAAGTATAATAAAAAAGATCCACACTTGATATTCATTAGACACCTGGACCAAATATAATGAAATGGCTAAAACAATGAAATGGCTAAAAAGCCCCCAAAAATGACAAACATTAGCCACGAACATGCCCTCTACATTGCTTAAATGGTAGAGATGTGTCAGAGTATAATAATAATCTATAACTAAGAATTATTGTTGATGATGAGAACTTGATGATGCTCATGGCGTGTTGGTTGTGGCCTTACCTTGCTTGCCTTGCCTACTGTCTCAAAGCACATGCTTAAACTCTTGAAAGACCCTCAATCCTAGATCTCTATCTAAAGTGTATATTATAGACTAGTTGGCTAGCTTTGGGGTTAGTCAGCTACCAACCCTAACTTATTAATAATAATGTAGGAGTATAATAAAAAGTGTCCACACTTGATATTCATTGGACACCTGGACCAAACACAATGAAATGGCTGAAAAACCCCAAAAGTAACCAATGGTGGCCACTCTCTAAACTGGTTAAATGGTAGAGATATGTCCACGTTGCGCACTTGACATATATTTTTACAAATTTTCTAGCATTAGCAATTTTGACTTAGAGTAGATGTATAGATGTAGTACATACTGCCCAAGGCAACTAAGAAATCAAAGGATCTAAACTTTTTGGGACACAAACTTAAGCACAGAACTTTGGGACGGCTCAACAATATTGTCATCATTTCTCTCCTAATGCTACTTGTATTATTACAAAGTGAATTTATAGAAATATATTTATAATGTAGTACATAATGCCCAAGGCAACTAAGAAATCAAAGGATCTAAACTTTTTGGGACACAAACTTAAGCACAGAACTTTGGGACGGCTCAACAATATTGTCATCATTTCTCTCCTAATGCTACTTGTATTATTACAAAGTGAATTTATAGAAATATATTTATAAAAGAAAAATTTTAATCAATTTTGGAAAAAAAACGTAAGTCCATAAAGAAAAAGGATCATGATCACACAAACATAACAAGGTGAGATACTAATCACACAAACATAAAAAGATAAGAGACATCAATATACATAGGCGACACACATACACAATATAAAAAAGACTCAAGAGAGTAGTCTTATCAACAAGAAGTCGACACACATTGCAAGATCCTAGATACAAACAAGAAATGAGCACACCTTGTATACAGCTACTTCACATCCACAAACAAAACAAGTGCAACAAAAACAATAGTTGCACATAGAAATTTCATCATCCCTTCATTGTTTGTCCATATCAAGGATTATGCATATGACATAATATGTAAGAAGTAGATAATATCTCACAAAATCAAGTAAAAGAAAATTTTAAGAGAGAAAGGACGGGATGTAGAACATATCTGGGAAGATCTTCCAAATCTTTAACTTGGAGGTCTTTCATCCGAGAACAAGCTCCATGTATGCCATGAAGAGTTGCTTCTTGTTTTTTTACATTAATCAATGCACAAACCCTTACCCTAGATCTCTACATGCTTCCTAGACTCTCAAGACCATGCTAGGTTGAAATCTACACTTTCTAGCATTGCATAATGCAAAAAATGAGCAAAAATCTTGATGCAAAATCACCATAATTTAATATAAAAATGCAAACCCTTATTTTGACAAAAAAACCCTAAAACACAAACCCTAACTTGTTGAATTACATGTAAAACCTAATATTAATACAAAGCTAGAGCTTTGCAAGACTTTTGCTCTAATACCTATGTAACATGGGTGCTAACTTAATGGAGGCAAGATTAAGCTACAAATTAACACAAACCTTTGTGTGTGGAAGCGTGAATGAAAGCATGCAATAGACTATAAACCTAATTTATTATCTATAACTAAGGATGACTATTGATGATGAGAACTTGATGACGCTCATGGTATGTTGGTTGTGGCCTTACCTCGCTTGCTTACTATCTTAGGGCACATGCTTGAATTCTTGAAAGACCCTCAATCCTAAACCTCTATTTATAGTATATATTATGGACTAGTTGGCTAGCCTTTGGGATTAGTCAACTACCAACCCTAACTTATTAATAATAATGTCAAAATATAATAAAAAGTATTCACTTGATATTCGTTGGACACCTAGATCAAATACAATGAAACGGTCAAAGCCCCAAAAAATGATCAACATTGGCCATGAATGGCATATGCCCTCTACGTTGGTTAAATGGTAGAGATGTCTCGAAGTATAATAATAATCTATAACTAAGAATGATTGTTGGTTGTGGCCTTACCTTCTACTGTCTCAAAGCACATGCTTAAACTCTTGAAAGACCCTCAATCCTAGACCTCTCTCTATCTAAACTATATATTATGGACTAGTTGGCTGGCCTTTGGGATTAAGTTAGCTACCAACCTTAACTTATTAATAATAATGTCAGAGTATAATAAAGAGTGTCCACACTTGATATTCATTGGTGATAATGCCCAAGGCAACTAAGAAATCAAAGGATCTAGACTTTTGGGGACACAAACTTAAGCACAAAACTTTGAGATGGCTCAACCATATTCAGATCATTTCTTCCAATGCTACTTGTATACGTACAAGGTAAATTTACAAAACTATATTTACAAAAGGGATTTTTAAATCAATTTTGAAAAAAAGAACCATAAATCCATAAAGAAAAAGGGGTCATGATACAGATCACACAAACATAGAAAAATGAGATACATATCAATATACATAGGCAACATAGAAAGATGAGATACATATCAATATACATAGGCGACACACATACATAGTATAAAAAAGACTCAAGAGAGTAGTCTTAACAGCAAGAAGTCGGCACACAGTGCAAGCTTCTAGATACAAACAAGAAATGAGCACACCTTGCATGCAGCTACTTCCACATCCACAAACAAAACAAGTGCAACAAAAGCAGTTGCTGCACATAGAAATTTCATCATCCCTTCATTGTTTGTCCCCATGCAGACACCCAATGAAAATGAATGCCTACCCCTTTCAAGGGTAACCCCTCTTCCCATACCCTTTGTTCTTCACATTTCGGAAAGCACAGCATCCCACCGAATACACAATAATGAGGAAGACAAGCATGATAATGTTGACTTCTGCAACCTTACGCCAATCTTTGTTTATATTCTGCAGCACCCCTGCCCTGCATGAGTTGCAGTTGAAGCACAGCATGGTGGAGTTGGTCTGATAGGTCATGCAATCAGTATCATAGGATGGAGTAGTGCAGGAATCCCAGTAGGTTGCATTCACAAATGAGCAGCCACAGCCTGTTGGAGGTTTGCAGCAGCCAGACTGAAAATTTGACAAAACAACAGAGAGACAATTAATACCGAAAACCCGCCCAAGAAAAAAAGGAAAAAAAAACAGGTACTCTCTAAGCCCATGAACATGTATGTATGTGTATGTGCACACATGCTCACACACACAAACACAATCTAAATAGTGTGTAAATGTACATATGTATGTGGATGTATGCATACATGCAAGCAGCATCTAGGTAGACAAGATGTATCTAGATGTATGTACATCATTGACTTTCCTTCACACTCACATGGATATGTGAATGCATGACAAAACAAAAAGAAAATCTAATGGAATAACACGGATGTATATGTATGGGTATGTACTCAAATCAGATATCATGGAAAAACAATGATCTGCAAGTGTGTCTACATTGTTTTCCCATAAAAAACACATGGATATGTATGTCGGTGACTAGCTACATATACATACACTGATGACAAACCAGTGTATGTGTCCACACATCCATGCATTACATTTTTCGGTCATTAACACAAGGATGTGAGGATAAAACAAGGATGGTTGGACATGGATGTAGGACAGATATCTGCATAGAATCTACAAGAAAGAAAGAAAAAAAAACAGGTAAGCCCATGAACATGTATGTATGTGTATGTGCACACATGCTCACACACACAAACACAATCTAAATAGTGTGTAAATGTACATATGTATGTGGATGTATGCATACATGCAAGCAGCATCTAGGTAGACAAGATGTATCTAGATGTATGTACAGCATTAACTTTCCTTCACACTCACATGGATATGTGAATGCATGACAAAACAAAAAGAAAATCTAATGGAATAACACGGATGTATATGTATGGGTATGTACTCAAATCAGATATCATGGAAAAACAATGATCTGCAAGTGTGTCTACATTGTTTTCCCATAAAAAACACATGGATATGTATGTCGGTGACTAGCTACATATACATACACTGATGACAAACCAGTGTATGTGTCCACACATCCATGCATTACATTTTTCCGTCATTAACACAAGGATGTGAGGATAAAACAAGGATGGTTGGACATGGATGTAGGACAGATATCTGCATAGAATCTACAAATCTGGAAGCAAACAAGGAAGGTGGAGAGGCAGATGGTACCTGGATAGGAGTGAGGCTGGCCTTATCAAACTCAGTTTCAGTGGGGTACTCATTTCTAAGGCCGTCACAGAACTTGGAATCAGAGAGGCAGCTCTGGATCTTCTTCCAGTTGGATGCCTTGGTAACCTGGCGTTGTAGCCAAGTGGAGTAGTCCCCAAGCTTATATTCCTTGTAGCCCTTGTTGCCCACAACCTCTCCTGCAGTCTTGTTGGTCACCACAAAGGCAAAAATGGTGAAGATGAAGAGTAGCACAATGATCAGAAACATGACCACCAGGTAGAGCCATAGCAGGCATGTGACCTTGCAACAGGATCCTGCAAAGCCCGCCAGGGAAACCAGTAGTATGAAGACCCCAAGGGCTATCACAGGACCTTGCAGAAAGCGGTAGCAGTCCGTGCTGTGCTGCTTGGACAGCCATATCCCTGCTGCTATGATGGGAATCGAAAGCAGCAAGGTAAGGAAGTTGAGGATGCCCACGAGACTGTCACTGAGACCCATGGCAGCTGATGTTAGGGTTTTCTGCAGTGTACTCTAGGATTCTTCTGCTGCGTCTTTTGATGCACCCGCTGGTTATGTTACTAGGGTTTCAGAGATGGTGTTATTATTGAGGAAGAGGTTAGTGTTCCTGGGTTTGAAACAGAGATTGCGAAGATGGGGAGGAAGGGTACAGGCCACAGCACTACGCAACAGCAGATGCAGATACACGCGTGACGCTGCCCTTTATCCGAGGCGGGAATGGGGAAAAAATCGTCAACGGTTACCTTCCTGGATTCTGGAAATTTTTTAAATTCCGTTGAAAAGTCCACACCTCTCAAATTCCGTAACTTTTTCAAATCCCATCATTGTTTATCTTTTTTTTTATAAAAAAATTCGAGAGAAACACAGGTTTATATACACTACTCACACACACAACTCCGATAACACGGACGTGCAACACCGTAGAGAGCACGGATCGAACCCGCACCACCGGCTGCGGCTTCGTCCGCTTTAACCACTCCACTACAACCGTGTTCGCACCATCATTGTTTATCATATATTTTGGTATTCAATTCAATATATATTGGCAAGCTTTTGACCTCGTGTCATGCTCGTTTTTGGGCATTTTGGCCCTTTTAGTGATCGTCCAAAAGCGCGTTTTTGGACATTTTGGCCGTAAAACACAGCCACTTCTTTTAATTGACCATCAAATTGTGAAAACAAGGATATTATTTCTACTAACCCTTTCATTTTGAACGGTGACCCAGTCCATCAAAAATCATCATTGTGTCAATGGCAAGAATGGAAAGCATACCTTAGCAAAGGTGGATGCATCATGCATGCATTACAATGAGTTGAACAAGTCAACTTCAAGTTAAACACTCAAGACATGCAGTAACCAATTGATTAACAGGCGAACTGCACTTTGGGACCCTGACTTGGCGCGCAGTACATTCAGATCAGAGGATTGATCCTTCATAGCAATCTCTCAGAAAAATAGCCAAACTCTACAAAGAGACCGTGCATGTAGAGACCATTCTCGAGGTTGAGGAGGATGCTAGATTTGATAGTGCAGTTTCTGCATTCCAAATCATTCGGACTCTACCCCCAAACGACAACTTGCATGAGTTGATCGATGATTGCACATTCAAAAACAACTATCAAAGACATATAATGATTACTGCATATACGAGCTTATGGAAGGCAAGGGCATGGAAGGGATGTAGCACAAGATAAAATCTCAGACATAAACAAGATCTAATAAGTCCTTCATTTTGCAAAAGAATTTCTGCGGTGGAATTTTCCAATGCATGAATGGGAGGTGCTCCTTTAGGTCTAGGATGAAACAATTGCATTTCAAATCTGACAAAACCTAGTTCCAAGTCATTCGCTCTAAAAGGAGTCATGTCTGTTGTGGTTAATTATACATAAAGCTATGTGGATGAATGGGGTTGAGCAATAGTAGTTGGGAATTGGTGATGGGGGGTATGCCGAGATGCAGATCAAAGGAAAAAACAATTGCACATCTGATGTAGGTGCTTCTTTAGGATTGTGTCATAGATGTGCATAAGAGTGATTTAACTTTTGGAAAGAATTGTTGTTGGGTGATTGTATTGGATATTCATCTTCCCTTTGGAACAGCATTAGGAAAAAATAAATGTGTGGATGAACATAAATCAAAAAGTTATTAAACGCCATGCTCATAGCAATTTGTTATAATGCTTGAGGATGAGTATGGTTTTGCAGATGAAGATTGTAATGAAGGTGTCATTCAAGGAGTGCAAAGTGAGGATGACGCTACATAAAGTGGAAGAAACGCTTGTAATCAAGCAGGTTGGGGAAACCTTAGTGCAAGCAGCAAAGTTTTCACACAAGAGTGCATTTCCTCCGGTCGTTCTTAAAAGCTGGGCGATATTTATTACACGAGAGTCCAGCATACTCTTTTTACAAACACACACACACACACACACACACTACACACGAGAGTCCAACATACCCTTTTTACAAACTTACACACACACCTACGAGTTCAGAAGTTACAAGGTAGCACATGCAGCTATGAATTCATCCACTTTAACCAATCGACCTATGTAACAATGCAGCTATTCCTCCAGAAGATGCACATGCCAAAAAAACTTGATTCTCTCTACATAATAGATATAGCAAGGCATTATAAAGATATGTTCTACCTGATTCACCTGGTCCCATCAAGGAAAAAAACACCACCATTATTCAAATATCAAGGATGGTATTAAATGCTCTTGATTGATAACTATTAAGACTCCTTTTCATTAAAAGACATAAATTAGCATGCTGAACAAAATCAAACATAATCTCTTCCATCAATAAACCATTGACTATAGCAACACTTAATCTATCAAGAAGAGGGGCAACCCTTCAAAATCATGTAGACATTTTTCGTATTGTTGTAAGAGGTCTTGCATGTGTAACAAAGCTTGATTCTTAGCTACAGAATGAAAAACACCAACCTCAGCACACCTTCTTTGCAAGCTATGAAAAAAATCATCTGAAAGTTCCATAGAGAATTTATTCCAAAGTTGTCCGGTAGATGTAGGCTCACAAAATACCAAAATAATGACAAAAGTTGATGTAGTTGAAACCTTGTTTTACGAAATGCAGCTTCTTGAAGACACATATACCACTCCTCATCACTCCCTAGAATTTCTTTAGCTTCACATTCATGTAACCTTAAAACAGGGATACAAATGTCCATTCACTATCTGTACATCCTCAAAAGATTTGTAGCCTTTACACACTATGAGTAACATACTGTGAGTAACATGTGTAAGTAATATTGCTCACCTGTACTCGAGCTAACATTGTACATACATCCAATAATATTTTTCCTTTTTCTTTTAGTCCATGACTGAGAAGCTATATTCTACACCCACGTGCAAGGAAAATCAATATATAGCAAGCTATTTGTATATGTATGTAATTGATTAGCTCTGAACCATTCAGTGAGAGTAGTTCTTTGGTTTCTATCATGAATAATTACATCACACAAATCATCATGGATTGAATATAACATGATTTTGTATTGGAAGATGAACATGCAACCTTTGTATATCTGGCTTTTGGACATTACAATGATTGATTATGTTGTGCAACTGAAGAAACATCACCTTAGCATATACCAACTTATTATAGTAAGAAATATCATTCGGTTTACATACATTTTCTAATATTAATAATATATGTGTATGTGGCAAGTCTCTTTTTTGAAATTCAATAACGGAAATAAATCCCACTACCCTCCCAAATAATGCTTTTTTCACCAATAAGTGCAACATATCCTTATGCTTCTCATAGAAGACCCATGCACTCAAGTCTAGTCGATCTTAGGCAGCTTGACTCGATAGTAAAGCATTGCTTATTTCATCCCACTTATGATTGCAAGTAAATGTAATAAAGAGGTCAGGTTTACCCATCTTCCTAACAATTACCATTGAATCCTGATACAATAGATGCATATATTGAGGCCTCCCAGTATATGTAGATGGTAGAACTATCCTATGTCCAACAATGCCACTAGAGACTTTATTTACCCCATCACTTATATTAACCATATCTGCAAGTCCTTGGTATACTTTGGCATGCAACGCTTTATGATTATTACGTATCTATACTAATCTTAATTCTTCCATGTTGATGTGCATCAACAATGTACAGTTGCAAAAGTTGACCACCACGTAACAGGCATGCATTTGTATCTTCCCTTATTTGTAATCTATATGCATAATATTACCGTTGAGTTACAATCTTTGTCTCCTCATTTGAACATTGTCTATTTCTACCATGGAGAGAAATTCCAGCATGCCAACCATCCTCTCCTCAAGGAAACAAAAGAACATATAATAGAGGCATATATGAATGATGCAAGTTAGATATTCTTTTTATGGTGTCTATGCGAGACATTATTTGAATATCTTTATGACCTACATGAGACTCATCCCTTTGACGTGGTGGCATGATAGCAGCTACTTCACTATCCATAGAAACCAAGGATTACCTTGAGGTTCATTGAACTTCAGTGATGTGACCATTCTCAAATCTGCATATGGATTGGACTATAACATTTGTCTTATTGTACGAAATGCACATGTATACGGATTATGTTCATACATCATTGTTTGTAACCTTTTCAAGCACATTGGTTCTTGAAGGGACGGTAGTAGTAGGAGTTGCTCTGCTACATGAACCTAAGGGGATTCCAGCATAGAATTCTCCGTGCCTTTGAAAATCGATATGCACATTTGTATTTTTCTAGGTCTTCCAAATGCTCCTCCACACCTTCAACCCTTCTAGATGTTTCAATTTGATTTACATTAAAGTAATCCTTTAAATTAACAACGATGAGATACGAGTGTTGCATCCAAAATTCGAAGGCGATAACCTTGGTTCAAACTTAGGTATATACATATCCTAACCATCTTCAAATTCCTTTGAAAAACAAAAAAGAAAATACTAATTTTCCTATTTTTCTTTTACAAAATTCTTAACTTCAAACTTACGAACAAAATGTTATCTTATCATATTTATTCTACTTCAAGATTCGTTTTGTAAAGAAAGTTTATGCAATAATTGAGAAGATATTTTAGATCCACTGTTGATATAAGCATCCAAAACTACTCTTATATAGATAGAGGACTATATCTTGACATCATGTGACTCTACTCTCAGGGCTAGCCTCCGCACAGTAGCAAACATGATGTAATTATTAGAGAAATTTTAAATGGAAAAGTATGTCATGTTAAAGAAGAAGTTTAGTAGATCTAACAAATTAAATTCCATTTATATCTCTAATTTTTATGTATGACACTAATAAGTGATTACCTCTCTCCATCTCTCACCTTTCTTTGCTAACAAAGGCATTACTCCAAAGAGAGAGAGAGAGAGAGAGAGAGAGAGAGAGAGAGAGAGAGAGAGAGAATATAAAACATAGAACTATAAAATGTGTTGAGAGAGAAAGAGAGAAAGAAAGAGAATATAGATAGAAAGAGAGATATAAAGATAATGAGAAAATAAATAATTCATGAATATCACCACGAAGAAGCCAACCTGGAAATTTGTATAATAAGATTTTTCCTTAAACAAATACATCAATTTTGAAGCTACCAACAAAATGTCATTACTCTTGTGAAATCTCTAGGCAACTAGTTACCTTGGTTTCCAACATACAACTTATCTTTTTCTTAATGGCATTGAGTCGATTAACAGATATCTTTAGACTCAATACCTCCAAGCCTAGAGTACATACTTGCTCTTTTAAAGAATCGGCTTGTTCTTTACATTCTCTACTACATCTGCCTAGACGTTCCCCAATTTCAACACGCAAAAGTTTCCATTGTGAAAATCATGTCTACTTGGTTGGCCTCCATCACGATGAAGATGATGTGTTAACTCATCTCTTAGCATATCTCCCCTTTGGGTGCCACTTCCATGGATCTCATCCCAAAGGGCATTTAAGTACTCCTTGCAAGAAACTTGATTTTTCTCAATGCGCTCGCATATGTATGTAATAGTCTCTAGACGTTTAGAGCTTGATTGTCTTGATGGAGATCTTGACCGAGCAAGGTGTTTTTCAACTCGATCATTGATCAGCTCAAGCGGGGTAGACAAAGCTACATTAGAATTGGAAGCTCCGTATGCAACCACTATGGCAACTGAGCCATTGTTATCATTTTGGATCTCCATTATTGAAAACCAAAATGAACATCTTAAGGCTCTTCAGAAATCTCTTTAAATCTTAGTCAATGTATAACATAACCTTAATAACCCAACTATATACCAACACTATTTAAGACTCTCCAAAAATCTCTTTAAATCTTAGTCAACATATGACATAACCCTAATAACCTAACTGTATACCAACACTATTTACATGTAGATACCTTCATAGTTGCAAAGAGAATCCAAAATATTCTCTAAGCATGCCATATAATTGTCTCTCTAAAAGTCTAGTATTAGCAACCACCATAAACAAAGTTCTTTACTTTCAGGCATTTTTTTCTATTATTTTAAGGCTAATATAGTCTAAGTAAAAGGACTGAAATACTTTAATGTATGTATATTCTCTTAAGCCCATGATATTCTCTCTCTAAAACTCTCTCCGGAGTCAAATGCAATGGTTTGATAAATGAAAAGTTTCTTGCATTTTCAAGCATATTTGACTACTATCTCAAGGCTACATGTATAAATTAGACATGGTATTCCATTGCGAATGAAGTAGAACATGTGCTAAACAATTTATTGATAATTCTCAACTTGCATAATTTATTTTAATGATAGAGAGGGGTGAGAGAGAAAGTATGAGTATGCTCTATACTCTATCTCACTCTCTCTTTAAGATCTCTCTCTCTCCCTCCCTCCCTCTCTCTCTCTCTCTCTCTCTCTCTCTCTCTCTCTCTCTCTCTCTCTCTCTCTCTCTCTCTCTCTCTCTCTCTCTCTTATAGCCAGCCTTGTATGTCACTATAATTGAGGCTACTTTGAATTTTATTGTATGTTGTTTAAGAAGAAAGATGGTATGCAACGATTGCTTGTAAAATTAAAACAAGAATGAAGCTTTGCTGTCTAGGAAATGGGGCTGCTTTGGTTGTAAATGCCTTAAAAAAATGTTTGTTGATAAGAGGTGCTCAGGTAGACGTTCAAGTAGTAAGGAGTCAAGAGGTGGGATCCAGTAAAAGGGTATGAAACAATTGGCTATAAACTCAAAAGAAGAATGAAGCTTTACTGTCTAGGAAATGGGATTACTTTGGTTGTAAATCCTTAAAATGTTTGTGTGCTAGGAGGTGCTCAGGTAGACATTCCTGTAGTAGGGAGTCGCGATCTAGTAAAAGGGCACTTTTAAATCAAGCCCAACTTTCAATCCAAAGTTCAGAGATACGAAACACCAATTAGAGCCCCATCTTGTTGAGGTTAGAGCCCTATCCTACCAAGGGAGAAGACTCTGCCTTTCGAAGGACCAATAGCTCCAAACTTTCAATCCAAACTTTGAAGATACAAAACACCAGTTAGAGCCCCGTCCTGCGGAGAGCAAGTCCTGCCTTTTGAAGGACCAATAGCTGCAAATCTCGCCAAAACATGTCTCCAAAGACATTGTACTACCTAGCAGTCAATTGGATGGGTGACTAATTGAGGTGGGTTTTTTTTTTTGAAATTGAAGTTGATGATTTTTATAGAGGGTGTTCGTGATATGAAAGGAACTATTACTTCACATCATGCATTGGCTAATCATGCTGCAAAATAGCCCACCAAAATATTGTTTTGCATTTCCATTAAATATATTCTGAGAGTTTTTCAACAGTAAGAGTGTTTTTCTAAGGTTTTATTTTCGTATGTAATGAATAATGCTTGAAAAAGTCAAAGAAGTGATGACCCTCCTTGCCCTCTCTATTGACATACATTCACCCATGTCCTTTCTATTTAAGGTCTCACAATTCTCTATAAAAAGGTCTCAAGGGATCATTCTCTATGAGTTGAAAGAGTAGGAAGAAGAGGGGGGCTCATATACTAAACGTTGTATTAATTTTCCATTAGCTAGTAGCCATTACTCTAGCATATTAATAAGGCAAGCATCATTATCTCATTAATAAGGCACCAAATTTCAAAACCTACATCATCACAAAACTTTTTCTTTTACTTGGGTAGTGTAGCATGACCCCAAAAAAGCCTAGCTCCTTAATTTGCCACATGGCAACTTTTAGCTGGCTCCAAAAAAAGCACGTGATAAATGCAACGATAATTGCTTGCTTGGATGCTTGTTTTGTTGACCCACCAAGCTCCCACTCACCATCAAAGCTACCCACAAGAAGGGTACTATGTAGGCTAGTATCTATACACAGTCAAAAAGCTAGTTCTTTATGTAGCATTTACTTGACGTAGCCTAGCTTTTTTAATACTTCTGCCTTCAAGAAGTTTAGGTGTGAATTGAGTTGATCATGGGCACTTTTTACCTTGTGCTAGGCAACGGTTTTTTCCCCCGTGTGAGAACACATCCTTAGTGTGTTAGCAGCCACGTAAGCCCTAGTGCTAGGGCTACTAGAGTTGTACTCTACTCACTCATTATCTCATTTGAGTACATTCTAGTTATTGCTATCATCTCTATTGTTCTCTAAGCTCGTGTGCGTGTTTTGTCTATGAGTATGTACAAAGCATCTTCTTTCACATTCAACATTGGTATGAGAGCCTTGTTATTCTCTTGCCGGTATGAGAGCCTTGTTATTCTCTTGCCGCTCTTGTTGATCTTCATCTCATTAACGGCGCTACTTGTTTTGGGTAAGATCTTGCTCTGCTCACTTTCAATCAGATCTAGGGTTTTGCTGTCTATTGTACATTGGCGTTATTTTTTTAATATTGTCGTACATTCAAGGCTCACCCCCATGCTAGCTCTTCACAAAGCTTTCAATAAAGGTTTTCAGCTGGTACTATTATTACTATTGTTCAATCATTCAGCTTTCTTTTGAGATTGGACTTCTACATCCGTCAGCTTTGAATTGTCAGCCTCTCAGCATTCCTCTTGAGCATTTGACTTTTGCATCAGTTGATTTTGCTTGGTCAACTCATTTAACTATGTTAGCCAGTATTGCCTTATATGTTTATCTGTAGCTCAACCCTTCGATTTTCTCATTCAGTGTTATGCTTTCAGTCTTCATCATTCAGCGCTTCTCTCTCAACTTTTAGTGCGTGGCTCTTAGCTTTTAACATTCTGTACTTTGCTCTACATTAATTTTTTTTCTCTCTCTACAATTTTATATCTTTAGCTGTGAGTGCTTCGCATTCCGAATTCAGAAGTTGGTCGGGTTTACTTTTCTGGCCGGGTTTACTTTCAACATAGTCAAATTCCACGTCAGCATCAGACCTGCTGACTCCACGTCAGCTTTGGATCTACTAACAACACGTCAGATTTGAAACTACTGACTTCACGTCAACATCGGATATGCCGACGGCACATCAGCTTCGGAACTGGTGATTCCATGTCAGTATTAGATCTACTGATGACACATCAGCTTTGGAACTATTGACTCCACATCAACATCAGACTTGCTAACTCCACATGAGCTTCGAATTTGCTAATGACATGTCAGCTTTTGGAACTGCTACTCCACGTCAGATTTGGACCTAGTGACTCCACGTCAGCATCAGACCTACTGATCCCACACGTCAACATCATCAGACCTACTGACTCCATGTCAACATTAGACCTATTGCTCCACGTCAACTTCGGATCTGCTGATGCCACTTCACCTTCAGACCCACTGACTACATGTTAGTATCAAACTTGTTAATTCTATGTCAGCTTCCATTTTGTTGATTCATCGTTAGCTTCGGATCTGTCTCTGGGTGAAAGTATGATAAGGTGGATTGAAAACCTGTGTCCTAGACAATGGTTTACAACTGGTTGTAAACCATTGTCCTAGACAATGGTTTACAACTGGTTGTGAAACACTTTTATGCAGAGTTAAGAGAATTAAAACATGGTTGTTTAGTCTTGTTTCACATTTATTATATCTAAAAGGCACTATATAAATTGCTAAATACATCTTATGAAGATATTAAATCCAATAATATTGGTTGTCTTCAAGTGTGGTAGCAACCAATGCATGGTAGAAAGTGTACCACCTTATCATGCTTTCACCCCTCTACATCAGCATCAGGCCTGTTGTCTCCACGTTAGCATCAAATTTGCTAATTGCATGTCTACTTCCATCTTACTGATTCCATGTCAGCATATGGTCAGTTGATTATGACCTACTACTTCCCATTTGACTTCGCATTTGGCGATTCTACAATGTAAGATTCCTCCCTCCAGCTTTTGAGGTGTACATGTGTAAGAACCTCCCCTTTTGATCTTATAATTATTCCCCTCTGTGAAATAAAAGAAAGATCTCATTTTATCCTATTTTGGCCTAGAGAGAGAAAATATCTAGAGAGAGGTAGTCCAAAATTGAGATATTTTTAGATATAAAAATCCTCGTAGTGTCTAAAATGGTTTCCCCAGAAACAAAAATTCAAAAAGAACTTTCCAATGTGCAATTGGAATTAATTGAAAATGAGTATAAAGGACCTTAGCCTAAGGGTCTAGATTTTCGAAAAATTTTGGATTATGATCCAATTAAGATTCCTATGGGCTAATAGGATCAATCCAAGTGTGGGGAGGAGATAAATCCAATGAATGAAAGAAAATACCCAAAATGAGTAAATGCCCACATAAGATGAAGAGTTGACTGAGTACAAGGTCTATTAGTTAAAAACTATGAGATATTACTAAAAAAAAGAGATATTTTGGTATAATGATACATTTTTGACACCTTGTTAAGGAGAAGGGGGGACTTCAAGGAGGCACCTATTTTACACATGTGGTGGAGTTTTTAACTCAAAAAGATTGTGATATTTTTATCTCTCCCCTCTCCCGGATCAAACCAAATCAAAAGGGAGCCAAACTAGGTCTAAATCTTGTCCAAATTTAGCCAAACTGAACTTGAAAAATTCTAGAACCTAGTTGGACTTGGTTAGAGGCCTCCCTCACCTATAAATAGATCCTTAGTCTTTTGTACAAAAATCTGTGAACTATACCATGCCAGTATTATACTAAATAATGATATTTTTTATTATCCCTTAAAAATCCTCTACTTTTGGAGAGAGTGGAGCCTCTCTCTCTCTTCAACCATCCTTGGAGCTTCCTTTCAACACACAAACCAATTGATTGGTTGGGGGCTTCTTCTATGATAGAGAAGCAAGCGAAAACAAGAGGTAAAGTGTGATTTTATGGTTTTTTCTATACTATTCTCAATGTTTTCACTTCTCAACCCCTCTCAAGCTTGAGAAGTTTCTTAATTAAGTGTTTATAATGCAAATCAAGCTTTTCTTAAGTGTTATAATGAATAATTA
Organism: Cibotium barometz; assembly: GCF_041138505.1. Lineage (NCBI taxonomy): Eukaryota > Viridiplantae > Streptophyta > Polypodiopsida > Cyatheales > Cibotiaceae > Cibotium > Cibotium barometz. Next base: position 25,744,530 of record NC_141070.1, read on the forward strand.
AGAAAAGTTTACATTTATGCTTAAATTAGAATGCTTTTATGTTTATCTCTCTCCCCCCCCCAAAGAATGGTCATTCCTATGACCAATTCTCTATTCAATTGATGCTTCTCATGGAGAAATTCTCTATTCACAAATCAAACTCTAGGCTTGTAAAGCTAGAGGTTAAGAAAATGATTTTTTATACTTATATGCTTGTAAATTATGGTAATATTATGAGATAATTCCATAAATTGGATTTAAGGCTAAAAGATAGTTATACTATCATAATTACATTCCTATGTCTTATTCTTTTCAAAAATATTAAAATTTTCCAGTAATAGCAACGGAGCTATAGCAAAATTTTTAAGAAATTGATACATAATTCATTCTTATGCATAACGTGAAAAGAGGACTTCCTACCATATTCTAGGATTGAATATCCTAGGCTAAAAGAATGATTTTCATCACATTCAATAGAAAACTAATTTTTAAGGTTTATGTATAATTAAATAATTAAGAAAAGAGAAAATTATGGTAATTTTATTTAAATGATAAAAGAGGAATTCCTATGACATTTGGAATTCAATCATTTAAATGGAAAAAGAGAAATTCCTAGCATATTGGAATTAATGGATATTTTATTTAAATCCAAAGATGAATTTTAGATAAATTTATTTTATGCATGAGAAATATTTAAATGATAAAAGAGGAATCCCTATGACATTTGGAATTCAATCATTTAAATGAGAAAAGAGAAATTCCTAGTATATTGGAATTAATGGATATTTTATTTAAATTCAAAGATGAATTTTAGATAAATTTATTTTATGTATGAGAAATATTTAAATGATAAAAGAGGAATTCCTATGACATTTGGAATTCAATCATTTAAATGGGAAAAGAGAAATTAGGGGAAGATGGCCAAGCCCAAGGAGAGGGAAGATTCTGCTAGGGGAAGGGAGAAAGAGGATATTGACTCAGAGTATTCTCTCGCCAAAAGAAAATATAAGTTTAGAGTTAGGCTCTCCCACGGCTAGAGAGAGCAAAAGGGTGAAATTACTTGATAGCAAGGCCTCTCCATTGACCTCTTCATAGCAATTTGGTCATTAGTCTAGTATGAAGTCGCTTACAGGGAAGGGAAGGAGCACTTCGATAGGTCTTGGTATCCTCTCTCTCCATCCCCATCTCTCTATATGCTCCCCTCTTTCTAAGAATGTCCCCATCTCTCTTTTTTTTATATAATAGAAGATATATTACCAAAATTACTTTACAAATGGCCACATGGCCTCCATGTGATATACTAGCTTTCCCTTACTAATTACTCCAAACCACCACAGGTGTAGCTCGAAGTACCCTCATCTAATATATAGCCATGTCATTCTGCACCAAATGAGCTGACTGCAAGGAAGAGACTTTCCACAATAGTAGTCCTTTTATATGACATATGTGAGCTGTAATACCAACTTTTGCATCAAATATGAAGGCATTCCTAGTTAACAAGATATGCCACAAACCTGTCTACTTGAAAAAATGAAAGAAAATTGAATGTTGTGGGGGTTATCTGGCCCATTCAAAATCTTGCCAAAAATCTAGTCTTTAACCTTTACGGGGATATCTGTCAACGGATTCTATACGTGAGAAAGGAAATCCCACACATGAAATAAAAAGATGTAGGCATGTTTCCAAGCATGTAGTACAAAACACACAATTACTAGAAGCAATCCACCGCTTTTGGAAAGTGGTCCCCTAATAGTAGGCCTCCAACTAGCATGTACCATAAGAACATCTTCCCTTGATATGGAATTAAGATGGAATCTTAGGCCACCAGCCCTGTAAGATTGCTTCCTTCCACCAAGCCCTACTCTTCCTAATGTTCCATACCCTATTAGCCTTCTCAGTGATCTAGCGCTTATCTTCCACCGCCATATGGTACACTTGATTTGTTATACACATTGGGGGACAATGTCCTAAGGCTTTCTAAATGCCCAATCTAGCAAAGGTTGCTAATCCTCCAACTGAGGAATATCACCAAACAGTGTAAGTGTTACCCTTACCTTCTCCCATAATTGTACATAACCACATGGAACCTGAAAATATTGATGGATTTTTTGAAAAGAAAATAAGTGGCCTCTATATGGCAACAAAGCATCCAGAATTCTCACTAGTCCCAATTGAGCCATTCTATTGAATTTTGGCCACTCAACAAGTTTGTCAGGCTGCTCTAGAAGTCGTGAAGTAGCCCACACCTCACCTACCATCATGGAATTCAACTTCAATCGGTGATCTGAAGGCTTCCATTTAGTGTGTGCCAACACCTCCTTCTATGAGATTATTAAATGAGAAAGGAGAGGTGAAGCCACCACTGGTTGGGAACCATTCACTACATCTCACCATGTACCATCAATCCTGGCACAAGTGTGACCTCCTCTATAAGAGCCTTAGTCATTACAAACCATAGCTCTTGAGATACACACATATCTTGCAATAAAGGCCATCTCCTAGAAACCATACGTAATCTGACATCTAATGGGGATGCCCCTCCACTCCTCTCCGGAGTTGTAACATGTTCCCAAGAAATCCACGTCGTCTGCCCTAGCTTATTTTCTGCTCTTTTCCATAGCATAAATCGAATTGGTTGTTGTATCTGATGTAAAGCTTTGCCAGTCTATGAGAATAAGGGCAAGAAAAAAGATATCATGCTAATCATAATGGATTGTGCCACTTTGAGCCGAACATGCATAGGCCAACCCTGAGATTTCCAATACATAAACTTATCATTTATCCTTGCAGAAATCCATGCCAACAAAGCTTGTGAATTAACATCAACTCCAATCAGATATCCCAAGTGGTGTGTGATACATCCCCTTTGTATGACGCCCATTCCATCCCAAACCAAGCAAATAGCCATAGCCTTCTAAATATTATCTCTTTGAGCCTTAAGGAACATGAAAGAATCATCTGCCAATGCTTGGCTAACCATCTTCTCTTCGCTTGGAAGTGTAAGCCCTACAACTTCACCATCCTTTGCTAGCTTATCCAGTCGAGATAAGATTGGATGTGTAACAATTGCAAACAAGAGAGGGCTAAGTGGGCATCTCTACTTGACTGATCTTGTTAAATGAATGGCTAAGTCACCCCACCATTAATCATAAGCCTAGCCACTGCATGTTGGCTAATAGTATAAATCAAAGAAGACATGCGAGGGCCAAATCCCATAGCCTACGTAAGCTATGAAAGAAAAGACCAACTATGTGATCATAAACCTTTTCAATATCCAATTAAATCATAACCACCTGTTGGAATTAGGGTTGCAGGAATGCACACACAACTTCAAGAAGATGAGGAAGCTTGAGCACAACACAGTAGTGTATTATGAGTGCCAAAAATGAAAGATAACAAGCCCTAGAAGATAATGGGCGTATATACAATGCACGGGGGAAAAAACCTCCTAGTGAGGGAAAAAGTGCCCCGGCGGTCCTAAGTGTGTTCACACACATCACTACTATAATATGGTAACAAATCCCCCCTGGAGTGATGCGGTGAACAAGAGCTAGCACTCATGTATAGGGAAGTGTCTAGCTATGTGGACGAATCCACAAAAGGGAGTAAGCCCAAAGCTTTGCGAAAAGCTTCGAACTTCTCACGAGGCAGAGCCTTTGTGAAAAGGTCTGCAAGGTTATCCTGTGTTGGCACATAAGCCAAACTGATCTCTCCTGCAGAGAGTCTCTCCCTGACATAATGGTAGTGCACCTCAATGTGCTTCGTACGAGCATGGAACACTGGGTTCCGCGCAACTGCCAATGCGCTCTGACTGTCAGTGAAGATGGTGGTGGCAGATGGCTGCCCAACACCCAAATCAGCCATAAGGCGTCTGAGCCACACACACTCAACCGTAGCTGTGAAAGCTGCCCTGTACTCAGCTTCACAACTAGAAGTGGCCACAGTAGGCTGCTTCTTGCTCAACCATGATATGCATGAGCTTCCAAGCATGAAGCAAAAACCACTCGTGGACACGCGTGTGTCATAACAACCAGCCCAGTCAGAATCTGAAAAAGCATGTAAATCTGGCGGCAATGATCCCCCCTTGGGATAAAACAACCCAAGATGCCGAGTACCACTCAAATAGCGAAAGATACGCTTCACTGCCTGCCAATGCTTAATGCCTGGGCTATGCTTAAATTTGCTCACCTGTGAGACTGCAAACTGAATGTCTGGCCTCGTAATGCATACATAAATGAGGCAACCAACAGCTGTCTGATAGAGTGTGACATCAAAGTGATCTCCAGCATCATGAAGACTCAACTTCAAACCTGTCTCCATTGGAGTAGCAATAGGCTTGCAGTCTTCAAGGCCAAATCTCCGCAACAATGTTTCAATATACTTTGTCTGACACAAAGCAATACCTCCATCACACTGCTTAAATTGTATCCCCAAATAATGATGCAAATGCCCCAAATCTGACATCTCAAAAGAGGCATTCAAATCAGCCTTAAAATCAGCAATATGACTCTCATTTGGTCCTGTGAGCAGCATGTCATCGACATAGAGAGCAATGATTAGATGTACACCATCCACACGTTTAACATACAAAGTGCTTTCTGTTGGACTATTCTGAAACCCATGTGCAGTCAAATATGCATGTATTTTTTCATACCAAGCTCGTGGAGCTTGCTTTAAACCATATAAAGCCTTTTTTAACCTGCACACTTTGTTTTCCTGCCCTCTTTGAACAAAACCACGAGGCTGCGATACATACACCTCCTCATGCAAATCTCCATTCAAGAACGCAGTCTTTATGTCCAGCTGATGTACATTCCAACCATTATGAGCTGCTAATGCACAGATGCTACGAACAGTGGTCATACGACATGTGGGAGCAAAAGTCTCATCAAAATCAATGCCCTTTTCTTGAGCATAACCTTTTGCAACAAGCCTAGCCTTATGGCGATCCACTGTGCCATCAGGCTTACGCTTCAATTTGTATACCCACTTAGTGCCAATGGCCTTCTTGCCAGGGGGCAAGTCACATAAAGACCATGTACCATTCTTCATAATAGCATCGTATTCTGCTTGCATAGCAGCCATCCAATTTTCTGAACTTTGTGCCTCATCAAATGAAACAGGCTCACTTTCATCGCACATACTAGAAACAGCCAATGCATAACAATCTGACGCATAAGAGGCACCATGAGAGCCAGAACGAGTGCGACTAGACAAAGGGGCATCCAACTTGCTGTCACGCAAAGTCTGCACCAGCCATCTAGGCATATTCCTAGAGCCCTCAATCTCTTGTCTCTCATCTTCAAGTGCATCATGCACATCTGCATCAGATATAGGCTGATCTGTGCCATCATTTAAAACCTGCATAGGCTGAAAAACTGCCTCATGAGGTATTGCACTTGACTGTGCACCACTGAAAAGAGGCAACAATGTATCATAGACATCACGTGAGCTGATATCTGTCTCCTTAGTACATGAAACCAAGGGCTGAACTGCATCTTCCACAAATACAACATCACGGCTAACCAAAATGCGCTTTGTCTGTGGATGATACAAACGATAGCCTTTGCTCTCAGCACTATATCCAACAAAAATACATTTGACAGCTTTGTCATCCAATTTTCTGCGATGTTGCACAGGCACTAATGCATATGCCAGGCAACCAAAAACACGTAAATGGCCAACAGATGGCTTGCGGCCATGCCAAGCCTCATATGGAGTGACAACCTGTAATGCTTTGGTGGGACACCTGTTTAGTACATAAGTGGCACACATGACAGCCTCAAGCCAAAAACCATGTGGTAGACTTTGACTCTTAACCATACATCTTGCCATTTCCATGAGAGACCTGTTTTTCCTCTCAGCCACACCATTTTGCTGTGGTGTATACGGCACTGTACATTGGTGTTTTATCCCACGCTCAGCCAGAAATGCATTAAATTCTGAAGACATATACTCCCCCCCTCGATCTGAACGGAGGGTGCCCATCTTACTTTCTGACACATTTTCAGCCATAACCAAAAACTGTTTGAAGCACAAAAACACTTCGGACTTTGCCTTCAAAGGATATACCCATGCATGCCTGGTAAAATCATCAATGAAAGTCACGAAGTAAAGGTAGTTTCCAAATGATGGAGTTTGCATGGGACCACAAACATCACTGTGAACAAGCTGCAATCTGCGTTCAGCTCTCACTGATCCATCTTTGGGAAAGGAAGCACGCTGCATTTTACCCAATATGCAGCCCTCACAAACATGCTTGACAGGTGCCTCAAGCTTAGGCAAAGAAGACACCATTTCAGATTTCTGCAGGCGCAGCAAACTTGCAAAATTCAGATGACCAAAACGTGCATGCCACAGTTTTGCATTTGAAATAGCCTGCGTATCCATAATAGCACATGCTGAATCCTCTACACATTTGCCATCCATATTGAGCTTATACAGCCCTCGACATAGTGAACCAGATGCTACAATGATGTCACCACAAGAGAGATCATGAACAGTACATCTGTCATCCACAAATTTTACAACCAAACCTGTTTTGGCAAATGCGGAGACTGACAGCAGATTCTTTTTGATCCCTGGCACATACAATGCATCAAAAAGTGTAAAGGTGTTGCCATTTGCAACATTCAGCACAATCTGTCCAACTCCTTTAACGGGATAAGAGGAGTTATTGGCACAAGTGACAGTATTCCCTGTGGGAGCAGACTCAAGGAAAGTGAATAAACTGCGCTGCGAGGTGATATGCTTAGTGGCACCACTGTCAAAGTACCATACATCTGAATCTACTGCAGACATACATGTGTCATGCAAAGATGGGTCATAACTGCACTGCGCATTGAATGCCCATTCTGTATCTAGCACAACATTAGCAGATTCATTGTTAGAAGGAGAGGCATCTGCAACAGCCATACCAGCCTCTTTCTTCTTAGCCTCTTTCGCAGCCAGCTTAGGACACGCTTTGATGACATGATCATTTCCCTTACAGTACTTGCAAAATGTCTTCTGTTTGTCACCCTTCTTCTCATCTTTGTCTTCCTTCTTTGGTTGCGCAGCATTTGCAGATTTCTGCTTACTAGAAGAAAAGCCAGCTTTACCTTTCCCGCTTCTCTGATTAGCAACGAAAGCTTGATCTGCGACACGCATACTATTCCTGTTTTGCCTTGACTGGTCTTCTTGCAGCAAAACAGAAACTAACTCCTCAAATGATAAGGCATTGGGATTGCCTTTCATCATCAAGCGAAGAGTGGAAGCAAAACCCTGATAAGAATCTGGTAGACCATTCAAAACAGTCTGCACAAGTGAACTGTCTGACAGGATTTCATCTGCAGAAATGAGCTGCTCTTTGAAATCCTTGATCTTTGTCAAAAAGCTATCCATAGAATCACCTTCGTTCATATGCTCATTCTCCAACTGTTTTCGGAGATAAGCAACACGAGCCTCATTTCTTGCCTGATACAATGTGGCAAGTACATCCCAAGCATCCTTAGAAGTCCTGCAGGAGCGAATATGTGGGATAATGGTACGTTTGACAGACAGCGCAATCAAGGCATGAGCCTGCGCATCTCTACCATCCCAACGAATCTGCTCTGCTGAAAGTGGTGGTTCTCGAACAGCTGCTACAGCACTTGTGCCTGCACCATCATCAACAGTACCTGTTTCTGATGTGTTTGCAGCATTCCCAGCCACAATAGGACGTGCATCAATACCCTGCACAATATTCCATAACCCCTTTGCTACCAATACATGTCGCATCATATATGCCCACAATGGATAGTTGGTGCCATCCAACTTATCCTCAGCAGCCAACATGCGGAATACATCATTGTTGTCAGCCATGGCCAATGACTGTACTACTAGATGTAAATGCTGTCTGTAAGAGGTAAACCTGTATAAAATCGACCTGTGCTATGCAGCACAGCCCAAAACAGACGAATGGGCACCTGTCCTGCAGATTTTAATCTTGACAGAAAATCTGCACAGTAGGACGATTTTGCCTGCGCAGTACTTGGAATGCAAAAACGGAGGGCGAAATGACTTCAGATCAAAATTCTGAAACGACCAAGCCCTACGGGCCCTCCCACGGCATATACTAACCTGCAGACGCTCGTGAAACCTCGTTGCAATCGGAGGAGATGAAGCGGCAGGTGCCGGTGATGCTGCCCGGGAGGAGGAAGCCTGCTCTGATACCAATTGTTGGAATTAGGGTTGCAGGAATGCACACACAACTTCAAGAAGATGAGGAAGCTTGAGCACAACACAGTAGTGTATTATGAGTGCCAAAAATGAAAGATAACAAGCCCTAGAAGATAATGGGCGTATATACAATGCACGGGGGAAAAAACCTCCTAGTGAGGGAAAAAGTGCCCCGGCGGTCCTAAGTGTGTTCACACACATCACTACTATAATATGGTAACACCACCTCTTGCCTCAAAGCCCTTGCATAATGAATTCCAATTTATACATTCAGTATATTATGTAAAATATTCCAACTTTTAATAAATCCATATTACCTTGGATGAATCAAAGTAGGAAGAAAATACTGCAATTTGTTGACCAAGGCCTTTGCAAATATCTTATACATGTGACACCCATAAATGTGATTGGTCTCCATTGACATAGATTAACTGGGGATAAAACTTTAGGCAATAAACGTACAAGCCCAATCTTTCAACTCGCAAGCATGATACCTATATTCCACACCTTCTAAAAATAGAAGCGAGAGGGGCCTTCAATACTTCATGAAAAGCTCATTGGGGAGTCCATACCATCTTGGAATTTTCCCTTTAGGAAAATGCTTCAAAATAGCTTCCACCTCATCCTCAAAAATATCTCTTTCCAATTCATTTGCAGAAACATCTGATACCTGGTGACAAACCAAGTGAAACAAAGACTCTCTAGCTGCAATGACATTAGGAGATATGACCTCGTGCGGACCCAACAAATGGCGATAAAAGTCTATACACACATCTAGAACACAAGCAGGATCAGTAATCAATACTTCTTGCCTATCTTGCATCCTGGCAATATTCTCACGTGTATTCTTTTGCTTCAAACGAGCAAAGAACGCATGTGATTGATAATTAGAATCCAATAGGACATCCATTCGAGCCATAAGCTTATATCTCACATATTGCAATGCTGCAATCTAATGGGACAACCAATCAATAGCTATCTTAATATCAAGGCAAGAACCATCCTCTTGAACCATCTAGTTCAAATCAACCAATAACTATTGTAGGTTCCGTAACTCCTCCCTAAAATATGATGCATTATGAATCCCATACTAGCAAGCAAGCTTTTTAATATCAAACATACAACACTCCCAAGCTAACACCCCAATAGAGATTACATGGCCTTGAAAGTTTTATAACTCCTGTAACATAAACAAGTGAAAAACATTATGCTCCAAGAAAGTCTGGTCAACCTTAAGAGGAGCCTTTCCCAAATAATGGCCTATAAGCATCCATAGAATGGCTATGCATCTCCAATACCAAAGGGAAATAATTTGACAAAATATGATTATATTCCACCTATATTGACAATATCTCTGGCAGAAACAAAATCATGTTAGAAAATATACATTCGATCCAGACAAGCTCTTGTACCCATGTACTATTGAGAGGCATATATAAATCCTCTCTCATGTGGCAGAAAACAAAATCATGTTAGAAAATATACATTCGATCCAGACAAGCTCTTGTACCCATGTACTGTTGAGAGGCATATATAAATCCTCTCTCATGTGGGTGTAGCCACCATGACCACATATCTTGTTTCAAAACTTGATTGGCAAACACATTCTAGCTGAGCCTATCCAGCCCATCCATAATAGAGTGAGGTGTAGAAGCATGCTCCAAAAATTCACATACATTAAAATCACCCAACACAAAGCTAGGCTTAGTGTTGCACAAACACAATAAATCATCCCATAAATGACGACATTGTGCAACACCATTAGGCGCATACAACTCTCTCTCTCTCTCTCTCTCTCTCTCTCTCTCTCTCTCTCTCTCTCTCTCTCTCTCTCTCTCTATGCTTCCCTCTTCAGTCTCTATCTCTCTCTCTTTGTCTCTTTTGTTTATTTCTCCCATTGCATGTATGTAGGCCAGTGAAAAGCTCCTAAGGTAGTCTACCCAAGACAAAGAAAGTTCTATCAAACCATGGCAGAGTTCAATATAGATTATGGCCTCTCCATGGAAGATGTTGATCCAAAATTGTTGAGGTGGGATCAATTAACTACGCGAAGTGGTTCAGTGTTTTTAGACATGCCAAGGATCCCAGTCAGTAAGTATTGCATTAAATGTAGCCATATCTGTAGTGGTCTATGAGCATCTGATTTTGTTTCATCACAAAGTGTACCAAAAGCATCCTCCCACAAACATGGAGATCATTGTAGCGTTTGCCAAGGGGTATGTGAAAGAGTTTAGCGCTGTGGTTATTGAGAATGGTTCAGCCATCCACTTCAAATGGGTAGTGTTAGTAGTCCAATATTTGCCAGACTTGCAAGGCCATTACGAGAGCCATTTCAAGAAATGGAGGATTTATAATGAGGACTTGCAAGCACCAAACGAGCCTGAGTTTTTTGAGGATTTATATGATGAGGAGTTTGTCACATCTAACCCACATCCCTCTATCATCAAACAACTCATCACTTGTTTAAGAAGAAGGGAGTATGCCTTGGTCACTCCACAATACCGTACCCATCATTTACAGACCCAAATGACTTGGAGAGGATGAAGGCAATTATCCTTCATTTGAGGAGCCTATGAAGCAAGGCCTAAGAAGATCTAAGAAGTGCACAACATGAGTTAGAGTCTGCAAATATAGTAAAGGCTAGCAATGACAAAGGTTAGTCTAACAGTCAAGGCTCTAAGAAAGAGGCTGAAAGATGCATGAGAAGAATTATTGTCCTTACCAAAGAGCAGTACTATCTATTCAAAGAAGAAAATGGAGCTTGAGGATGTCATTCAGACCATGAAAGACACTCTTCAAACACTTGGGGTTTCTGAGATAGAAGACATGCACCTCGAGAAGGATCTCAACGTAACCATGCTTCAGGTAACTGCTAGTTAGCATGATAGAAACAACTTATGTTTAAATTATGTACAACTAATGTATTTAGCGATGTTCTCTTCTTCTATACTGTAGATTGAAGTGGACGTGAAGTAATGTGAAGTTCAAGCATGTGAACATCAATTGCAGCTAGTGTTGCATATGGAGAGCCAGATCCAAGCATCAAATCCGGGAATTTCCACCTCCTTATATAATTTGGCTATCTCCACAGTTACACAACATGTAGGAGAAGGCATGGTATATAAAGAAACCATGGTAGATTCAACAGAAGGTCATGCTACCTTGTAAGCATAGGTATCACTTGCTATGCTTTGCAAGTGCATGATGGCTTGGAACTAGATGCAAGGCTACAAGATGTGGGCAAATGATACCCTCTAATTGGTTGTGTAAGGTTGTCGGACAAAGGGATCCAATCACACCAAACTTAGGTAAGTGTTATTGGAGTAGGATGTCAAGATATGCTAATGAAGCAGGTTTCTTGTGTGCTAACAATGCGAATTAGCATAATTATATATGCTACTGATACGTTAGTATGCTAATTAGCATATCTATTATGCTAACTCACATATCTAGTACACTGACTAGCACTTCAATATGCTAACTAGCTTTGTTATATGCCAACTAGGAATCTAGTATGCTAAATTTTCTATGCTAACTAGCATTTCTAGTATGCCAGCTAGCAATCTAGTATGCTAAATTTTCTATGCTAACTAGCATATCTAGTATGCATATTACAGTGCTTGTTAGCACTCTAGATATGCTAATTAGCATACTAGATATGCTAGTTAGCAAACAAGATATGCTCGTAAGCATATCTAGTATGCTTAGCTAGCATGTCTAGTGTGTTAATTAGCATGTCTAGTATGATAACTAGCATACTATATATACTAGTTAGCATCCTAGATATGCTAGCTAGCATACCAGATATGCTTGTTAGCATAGAAAATTTAGCAAACTAGATTGTTAGTTGGCATCTAACAAAGCTGGCTAATATATCAAGTATCCTAACTATCATATCTAGTATGCTTATGATGATGAGCATATCTTGTTTGTTAACTAGCATATCTAGTATGCTAATTAGCATATCCAGATTGCTGACTAGCACTATAATATGCTAACTAAATATCTTGTACACTAACAACAACTCTTGTATATTAGCATATTACAGTGCTAACTAGCACTGTAATATGCTAACTAACATATCCAGATTGCAAACTACCATATCTAGAATGCTAAGTAACACTATTATGTGCTAACTAGTTTTCTTGTATTCTAACAACCACTCTAGTATGCTTACCCTTCTATGATATCTAGTAATCTCTTATGCTTACTAGACATCTTATATGAATGGTTATTACTCTTGTATGCTATCTATGCTAACTAGCATCCAAATATGCTAGCTTGTATACTAGTGTGATACTCGTATGTTGCCTCGCACTTCTATATGATAACTAGCACTTGTATGTACTTATACTAACAATGATGTTTGCTATGATTAGCAATACTTTTAGCATTATAGGTACTCTTGTGTGCAGAACTGGCACTGTTGTTTAATTAAATAGCACTTATGTATGATGACCAACATCTTATATGCATCTGTCTGTGCAGATGCTAAAATCGTGCTGGAGGCCACATCTCCATGGACAAGTATGTCGAAACAGACCATTACATAAGACTTTTTCCAAGCTGACAAGCATGGCAAGGGAGAGAGTGCAGAAGCCAAATTGCCCAATGAAATGCAAATTGAGTATAAGGAAAGTGAGGGCGTGGTGGAGAGAGAGGAAGTGGAGGGCATGCCAAATGCTAAAGGGGGGGATGTTCTGAATGAAGGTGGCAGTCATGATGCTGAAGCATAATGTGGAGCTTATGATGCTACAACGGAAGGTGATGAGTTTGTCCTAGTACCCCACAAAAGGATACCTCTAGTATAGCTAAAGCAGCTTAACCAAGCCTTGACCAGCCTCTGCATGTTGAAGTTGAAACAATGGGGACGTGTGGACATGAGTATGAAGATTAATTTGATATTTCTAACTTTAACACAATAGTTGTTGCTACTGTTAAAGAATTTGGTGTGAAGCAACTCGACTACAAGCAAAATGGAGTGCAAGTTTCATAATATTTCTTTAAAGTTTTATTTTCGTTATTTAGAATTTTGAGCTCAATGAAATTGTAATAATGTTCTCTTTTCCCTTTGTAGATGAGCTCTAGGAGAAAACACATCTGTGGCATTGAAAGTGTGTAGCTTTTCAACAACAAGGATGCTGATGGCAGCTGGATCCCTTAGCGGTTCTCGAAGTTTGATTGGATCACGACGATGAGACCCAGCACTCGAGGGGCATTCAAGGTAATATTGGTGATCCTACCAAGCATTGGAAAGGTAGGATCGTGGAGTCTTGCCAGGCAGCCAAATGGTGCAATTGAGGTCCTTGTGCAGCATGTTTATATGCACATGGACATAATGCTACATCACCACAATGAAAGTACAAGATCTAAGACAAATAATAAGATTCAATAAGTAGTCTTTGTTTTTTGTGTTCAATACCTAATTGTTTTGTGCTCTATCGCTAAGCATTAAAATTTTCTTGCAGCTTTATATCCATCGAATGTGGAGGAGTGGTAGAATGTAGAGTGCATCAGTGGAAGAATCAATGTCTTCCACATAGAGATAGGCACATTGCTATATATGATAACCCACCCAGCCATTGAGCAACACATGGAATCTTCTTTTATAATTCCATGTATGTTTTGGCTAATGCAAATGACAATGTTGGTAGACTCGATTCTATCCCACTACCACCATTGTCTAGCTAAGAATGGGTTTGTTCTTGCATAGATATCATTGCATCATACAAGAATAAGATAAGAACAAATATATATGTAGCAATGAAACCATCAACAGGTTCTAAGGACATCCATTTGAGTTGGTTTATACCATTTAGCGCCTTTGCACATATGTTTGCATCATGTGAGGGTGTCAAGAAAACAAAGTTAACATATCAAGTGAGGTCCCTTGATTAAATGAACCATTTTTTGGGGGAGGGATGGGATATAAAGAGGACCTCCTTTGAAACCAGAAGCGAGGATATAAGAGAATCCAAAATATATACCCCTGCGTTGAGCTTCCCATGGTAGATTTGATGAAACCAGGTTGCACAAATAATTAGCATCGTATTACTTTGAGAAAGAATAACACTTTAAATTAAAGTTTAGGGCATGGAAATAACAAACCTTAAAAAATCTTGCATAACTCTGTTGTTGACCTCGTTGTGCATTCTGCATATAACACCTCAATCTCCTCCACCTCGAAAGGGAAGTATTGAGGAGTGTCTTGCACCAACAACCTCACAACAAAGAAGGGGACAAAATACCTCAAAGCTTGGACATTAGAACTATGCAATTCTTGAAAGTCAACTTCTCTCTTTGCCCTTTCAATTCTCTTTACAGCCTCTTTATTTTTGGCTTCGTTGTTGGTCTTTTGTGCGTTGTTTCGTGTGTCACGTGAATGATTGACCTTTGTCTCTTCAGTGACAGTACCTCTTTGCCTTAGGGGGGGATCTCCAGGATATCTTTCATCTTTGTGTCAGTGAGGCTCATTGGCTCTAAGGTCTTGTCAAATCCGAATCTAAGAAGAAAGTGCATGTTCTTTGACATTATTATTACTTTGTGTGCATGGGCAGCTAGAATGTAGCTATCTTGAAAATGCTCAATGAGCCAATCCTCGGAAGCCTCAGGCAAGCAACAACCCAACACCGAGCCTTGCTAATGCACATCATAGTGGTTCCTTTCACAAATGGATCTGACAAGGAGATGGAATGGAAGCTTCAAAATTGCACATTGCATGTGCCTCTGCACCTTTTGTAGTTCACGTAAAACTGACCTATGCTGCTCGTACCTTCGAGTCCTCATTGACCGAAGGCTGGAAATATTCTTTCTCGGTCCAACTTTCTGAGCTTTCTGCCCTATTTTAGGATCATTAGACAAGGAGGCCCTCATAGTCCTCTTTGCTTGTGCCATCTATAACAAAAATAGACGGATGGCTCAAGCTACTAAACCAGGATAAAATTTTGGTTAAATATCACTACAACGTAATATGCAGACAATGAACACACTGGAACCCAAACATCACGTTGTACTGCAAAAAAGGCTCAAACAAAAAACAATGATTTTTTTTTGGGATTAAATTCACTACAACACAATGGGAAGACTTCCAACACATTGGACCCCCCATATCACGTTGTATTGAATTCACAATGAAGGAAACTCCAACACATAAAATCGGCTCAAAGGACCAATAAGGAAAAATTTTGAACAAACTCACTACAACGTGATAAGAGGACTTCCAACACACTGAATCTCGCAAATCGCATTATACTGCATTCACAATCAAAGGAACTCCAACACACAAAATAGGCTCAAGTGACAAACAAAGAAAACATATTTGATAAAATTCATTACAACGCAATAAAAGGACATCCAACACATTGAATTTCCATATCACGTTGTATTGAATCAACAATGAAGGAAACTCCAACATGAAAAATTGGCTCAAATACAATGCGATATGCAAACAAACAACATATTCAAATTAACGAGTAAATCGCGTTGTCTTGCATTCATAATCAAAGAAACGCAAAATAGGCTCAAACGATCAACAAGGAAATAATTTTGGTTTGAATGCACTACAATGCGATGGGAAGAGTTCCAACACATTGAAACCCCCATATCACGTTGTATTGACTTCATAATGAAAGAAACTCGCTTGAGAGTCCACATAGAAAAGGAAGAAGAAAACATGGTGCAAGTTAGTAAACATTGGATTGAGAAATGGACACTTACTCTCGTCAACAGGATGTCATCCTTGAAGGGATAAGATGGCGTAGACAACCAAGAGTAGATCACGCTAACAAACTTTAATAGAAATGATTTTGAGCTTCAATACAACACGATGTAGGGTTGTGCTTGAGAACATCCACCCTAAATTGTGTTGTACTGACTTGCGTATACAAGGTCAACATAGCACAAATTCGGAACCCTAAGGGCGATTGCCGACCCATACTCTCATTTTTAGAAGCCACTTTTTAGTGTTTTCTACATATTTGTGCAATATAGACCTAGTATATTATAATTCAATACAACGATAAAAGGCTTCACTTGCCAACATCCACCCTATATCGCATTGTACTGACTTGCAATATACGTGGTCAGTATAGCACGAATATGGAAGCCTACGTTCGATCGGCTACATTGCATACTTGTGCGCAGCGTGAAACCATACGGTCATTGTATACAATGAAAAACTAAGTATTGTGAGCTTTAGAGGCTCGTTTGTTACATATTAGTGCAATATAGACCTTGTATAGTGTGCAAGTTAGTATAACACGATATAAGGCTTCCCCTCATCAGCCTCCAACATAAATCATGTTGTATACTCACTTGCAATATAGAAGGTCATTTTAGCTCAAATATGGAACCCTTTTCCATATCTCTATCTCATAGTGGTGTTTGCTAAAATTTTTTCAACGTAGACTTAGTATAGCTTGAATTCGGAACCCCCATAGTTGTGTTGTAATGAAAAGTTGTAGTATCGCTTCTGATGCATATTTGTGCAATGTAGATCATCTATATTTCGGTTCGCTAGCTTCACTCACCAACATCCACCGTGAATCGCGTTGTAATGGCATTTGCACTATAACTGCAAATCTCCGTTATTCTCTCATTGATATGTAGTTAACAATCATCTTGCCAACTTTTTTTTGCTTGTAGATGCATTCTTTTAAGATTGAGGTCGAACCCGATACTAGGTTTGAAGAAACGCCTTATGAGAAATTGTTCGATTTCCTTCACAAAGTCGGCCATCATCATCTCCAACCTTAGATTTCACGTATGTTTTCTTGCAATATCTCCATCGAGAGTATGATCTTGTCTAGATGCACATATCTCAAGGAGAAAGAGTAGCAATACCAAGGGACAACTTCGAATGCTGCAGTCATCTTGGACAATCTTCAATATGTGCATGTGGATGATCTTGTTTCTACCACATCCTTAAGAGATAAGGTAAACATGGATATTTCAAAGGTACCGGGGGATAAGAAGAAGACACACAGTAAGTTCCCAGTACACAAGCATAAATGTCATCTTGTTGACTACCACTACGGGTTTATTTACTATTTGCATTTGTTGCTTGAGGATGAGAAAGGTTTAATAGAATGAGATGAGGAAAGGTCAGAGGAATCTTCATGAGTAGAAGATGATGAGGTTCACGAGGTTGCACAGGAGATAAACTTGGCTATGGAGAGGGAACTTAGTGAACAGTTTGATATTGATGCCCTCATAAGAGAAGACACCCCAGTTGTTACATCTGTTGAGACGAGAAGCTCGTTGTGGTAGAGGAAATAGAGCACATTCTGACCTCAGTCCTCCTTGTGTTTCCAATAGGTGACCACCAATATGTCCTCTAAACAGATATTCAAGTGTTGTTTGACATCAGGAAGGACTACTGTCTCACCATCATCGCACAAAATCTTGAAGAAGATGATGATTTAGTTGATCCAAGTGTGGATAAGTATCTTCTATTGGATTCAAATGTCAAGGACAGTGAGTACCATACTCCTGCTCAGATATTTTTAATGATGTATAATGCTCGTCACTATGAATCCAAGCTTCGGAACACTGAAGAGGAATTTCAAGATGTTCAGCAAAGACTCAATAGTCCGCAAAGGGAAGAGGAGTCTTCAACTATCCAAGATGCCAAGTCATCACAATCAACTTATTGACAAATGATTTACTTGTTAATGATGAGAATCAGAAGGTCTGATTATAATAATTTTTAATATCATGATGAAGCTTCATATTATATTTGTTTTGTTGGCTTATGGACAACTTTATTTTGTATCTGGTCTCGTGTATGATGATTATTTTGTATCTGGTCTCGTGTATGATGATTATTTTCTCATGCACATTAAGATCATGAGTGGGAGGACTCGGAAAGGACTTAGTACTGGGAGAGTACATTAATCGGCTTAAATTTCCAGAGGTCATTATATTCCACAAAAAGTTTTCAAAGGATAAAGCTGAATTCCCATTGTTTGCAATCAAAACATTATCTAGATGTCTTGGGGGATACCTCGTCAGGTGGAATGCAGAAAAAATCATGCTTTTGGGGAAGCACGTAGCGGTGCAAAATTTTGGGCGCAGGGCCCTAGTGTATGCTCTAAGGAGCAAATATTACTTAGCCTACACCGCATATGGATTAACATGTGGGATCAGGGATCCCAAGATGTTAAGTGAATATGGCAAAAGGGAGCTTCTCGGATTCAAAAGACTAAGAGTTCCACTAGTTTTACGATTGCAGGATGATGCCGATCCATCTGTAAAGAGGGCAAAGCTTTATGCACCAAAGGATGCTAGTCAGTAGGACCAAGAGTAGCAGTAGACTCCCATGCATTGTAAAAAATTAGTTCTTTAATGTAATACAATGACATTTTGGAGTATGGCCTTTTTGATTTCGCTCTATTATATCCATGTTTTTAATGTCTAAAAGTTTAAAAGTTTTGTATCCATAGGAGGTGGTGAATATAGAGAAGCATAAATTGAAACGAATCAAAATTTTATTCGTCTCACTGATTTATAATTTTCAATATCCAAAGCATTAAGCCCCATGAATTCAATGTGTTCTAGGCTTCTTTCTCCTCTATCCTAACTGCAATCCTCCTATACCACCACATGAGTAATTGCCTCAATGCACTAACTTCATGGATTCCACCACCATGCAAGGTGGCCTTCTGAAGCCCACAACGAGCTTACCAATGTGAGTGCTCCATGTGAGTGCTCCATGCCTTGGGTTGACCAGATAGCTAAGCTTTCCTGATTTGTAGAGTAGGGACCGTGAGCCTCCAAAATGTGCTAGAATAAAAGTGACAATAGCATATGAACATTGGTTATTTTCAATAAGAATTGCTAAACAACATAAGAACATACAAAATTGAGGATATTACCATATAATTTGTTATGCTACTTGATGACCATGCTTCCACCATGTACTTGTAAAATGTAGTCATAGCTTCTTTAAAGTCGTTGGCATCTTCTTTGTTGAATGTCATTTTTTGTAGAAGTGTAGCAACCTTATCAAAGGCAATCCATACATTACCCTTTGTAATTCTAGTCTCACCATTATTACTACAATCTAGGACAACCATGTGTAACTTCCTCCATACCTCATACTTCTATGGTTGAAGAACTAATAAATGGCCTTCATGGTGACAAAAATTTTCTAGCCTTGGCTCCACCAATACTTGGTCTGCATGGCACATTTCCACTTGCACATTTGACCTCTTCTCATCTTTCTTGATTTCCACTTTCCCTTTGTGTAGACCCATATATTCATAAACCATTTTTTCCACAATTCCACAAATGGCATGTAGTGTACAAAGATGGACTCGTGTTAAAGGAATGTCAAGTATAGGGTCCCACTTTGGATCAACCCTAACCATTGTTCTGCCATCCCATATGAACTGATCACGAGTCAATGTACCATAGTATTCATATTCCACACCTCTTACCCTTTTTCCTTGGGCACATGCAATACAAGCAAACGAACTCTACCTTTGCAGCATTTGAGACACCAAACAGGTACTTTAGTGTCTTTAGATCACCTGCAAGATGCCATTCCACTGAGTAGTCTCCGAAACCATCCACATGTAGAATTTCACTTGCTTTTTGATGTTGAACCACAGTAGGAATCTCTGTTAGATTGAAAAACATCTTTAGGAACTCATGGTCCTCTTTTATAACCTCAAATGTTGCGAGCCACCAGATTGTGTTTTTCAGATTGAACACTGAAGTAATGAGGAACACCTGGCTTTATGAAAGGATCCAATGCCCTGTTCATCAATTTCAAACTTACTCTTTCTATCTTTTGATTCTTTACAATTTCACTCTCATCAAGTTTTAGTACAAATTTCAGTGTACCACCACATTCTTAAACAGACATATCATAGAACTTCACCATTGCAGCTTGCACTTTTCACACATCCAAGACAAAATTGTTGTTTGGATTTAGATCGAAGGTCACTTCTTTAGCACAATTCTTGAATACATGTGAGTGAACTATGTGTTTAGGCTCACCAATGAGTTCAAGGACATTGTTATTAAATTTTTGCCTTGCTTTTCGACACTAAAAGGGCACGATAGCGAAGTTACCCTTTTGTTTTGCAACACGGACTTAAAACCTGTATCCATTTATCTGTAGATCATTGCATAGGATTCTCTACTTAAGCCAACTTTGTCACAAATACCTTGAGCTTCAGTTGCAGTAAATGTATTCTTCACATCTTGTAATCATGCATGCATGAGATCATCACTAAATTTTTTTTGAACTTTGAATGAGAAAGTGTAGACTTCACCATTTGTCTTGATAAGATTTTTGAGAGTGCTCCATTGTCTTGTTTAAGGTTCTTTAGCTTATCAGTCTCGGCATGTATACGACATTTGTAGTTTCCACTATTTTTTGACAATAATGCAGTAAGTGGTCTTTGTTCTCTTACTCGTTCACGTGCATCCAAATTAGAGGTGGGCCCATGTTTGATTGTCTTCTCTAATACCCCTTCTAATTTATTGTTCTTGGCCTCTAGATTCTTTGCTTTTTGTTTCAATTCATGGCTCTACAAATGTTTAGCATGACTAACTTCTACCAACTCATTGTATTCATTCTCCTTGTTAAACAGTCAAGCATTTAATTGCTTGATCTAAGCTTCCTTCATTATAAGCATCCTTTGTGATGATATCTAAAACACTTTGCACCTGACTAACAAGCCTTCTTGTGTAACCAAGCAAGCTAGCATTGCCCTCACAAACATATTTGATCAAAGAAGTTAGGCTTAAAAATTTAGGTGATTGTTGGGTGGGTAAATTGATCCTCCCACCCATATATCAACATGCTTTCTCCCTAATTCCCTGTCTTGTTGCATTACATAAGGGTTGACCTTAGAAGCCTCTATTCTCTTATAGAGAGAAGCATACTTATCATCCAGGTCCACATGTATACCTCACTTCTTAGAATTATCTCTGATGTTCTACATACCATAAAACAATACTGAAATTACCACTAACTTCTTTCTTTGCAAAAATATATGGTGTGGTAAAACATTATCATTAATTTTAGATACTTGCATTTCAAATAACATAAAAATTAATTCCATACCTCCATTAAGCACTGTAGCAACACTTCTTGATGCAATAACACTTCTTGGTAGTAAAATAATCGAGTATAAAAAATCAATAAAGGCAAAGATGACTTTTTAGTTCCACTTAAAGAAGGCACCAAAAAGCCAAATCTCTCTTCATTGTTGTCCATGCATAAATAGTATGTGAGGAAAGAGGAGATTCAGGTCAAAGCTTAGAGGCTTCCTTGAGAGATTAAAGATTTAAATGGAGGGAAATTCAAATGGAGAAGAGTGGCTATTGAATTAGGAAAACTCTCCCTATGACAACCACCATAACTTCATGAAAATGCACTAGAATAGAACTTACGTGTGTTTAATTACACTGAAAAAAGAACTTTTCAAAATAATAAGTTTGCTTCAAGATATATTCAAGTTCTTACTATTTCCAATCAACATCTTCTAATTCCATGTTGTACTTATGTTAGAAATATAGTTGCATAGTTACATATGTCAGAAATATCCTCGTACTTGTTTTCTTACTTTATAGAGTACTATCTTTTCACATTTATGAATTTTCACTCGCAGTGGTTGAAGTTACGTCGAATTTAATAACATTAGTCTAATAAAATAACCATTCAATCTCTTTAAAAAATATGAAAAAAGGCAAATTTAGATTCGAAAAGAAGAGAGAGAAACCCAATATAATAATATTATTTTTACACTTTGTCGAGATTCCAGGAAGAGAGAGAAAGCACTTAAAGGGCCCATTTGGAGCCTGAATTTCCCTAAATGATTAGCAGTCTACATGTGCTAATTAGCAATCTATAGGTGCTAACAACATGTGCTAATTAACAGTCTATAGGTGCTAATTACTGTGCGCTAGGAGTCTGTTTGGAAATAGCTCTCTGGAATATATGCTAGTTAGCAGTCTGTTTGGAAATAGCTCTCTGGAACACATGCTAGTTAACAGTCACACATGTGCTAGTTGGCAATCACACATGTGCTAGTTGGCAGTCACACATGTGCTAGTTAGTAATCTGTTTGGAAACAGCTCTTTGGAACATATGCTAGTTAGCAGTCTATCTGGAAATAGCTCTCTGGAACATATGCTAGTTAATAGTCACACAGGTACTAAATTAACAGTTTATAGGTGCTGAAAACATATGCTAATTAACAATCTACAAGTGCTAATTAGCAGTCATTCACTAACTGTGCTAGTTAGTAGTCTGTCTAGAAACAACTCTCTGGAATATATGCTAGTTAGCAGTCTGCTGTTTGGAAATAGCTCTCTAGAACATATGCTAGTTAATAGTCACACAAGTACTAGTTAGCAGTCATAGGTATGCTACTTGCATACTGTCAGCAAGAAAACAATTAACATAACCCAAAACTACTAACTAGCATACCACTAATTAACAAACAAGGCATCAACAAAAGTATATTGACAACTAGCACGTTACATGTCAAATCCCAAAGGGCATGCTATTATAGATTACTTCTAGAGTGATTGTGTACACTTGCCTCCTTTTTGGCATGTGCTCCATGGGTATCTTGATACAACGTATAAGATTTAAAAGTATGTGGACAGTGGGATGCTTGTTATCTAGCTTGAAGGAGTAGGAATCTATTTGCTTGTAATACATTCCTTGCACAACATAAGAACCTTTGTCAATTACATTCTTCTATTCATCAATGTACCCCTTTTCTACCCTCTCCTTTGCTTCAGTGCACTTAACACTAGTTTGGTACCAAAACATGACACTTGAGTGTCCTTTTTTGGGGGTTGCGAAAAAAAAAAATCAAACTCCTAATGTAGGCTTTAAAAACCAAAATGCTTCATTGGGCATGTAGAACATAACCCTATGCTTATGTAAAAAATGCTAAACATATAAAATGCCTTTTTATTTGGAAGTACATAAGCAACAAAGTAGCATATGTCTTGAAAATGAACATTTTTCAGGATTTTTCCAAATATGCAAGCATCATTCTCTCAAAAAAAAATCCAATGATATCAATAGCATTTTTCCCAAGATATTTTGATAGCATAAATCAGGCCAAGGAGGTAAAAGTTCACCAAAAAAATCATTTTCCTTTCCTAGAATTTTTTCCAAAAAGTTACATAAAATCAGCAAAAGTAACACGTATTATCAAAACTCAATCACGCCACTAAAAAATAATGTAGCCCTATCAATGAGAATGTTGATTATTGGTTTTCATGCTTGAGATGAGATAAATAAGCCATAATTTGATGTGTATGACACTAACTTAGCCTCCACTTAAGTAGGTTCTTATCGCCTAGTTCTAAAAAAACTGTAAAAAATAAAAATGCAAAATTTGATCATCTTTTATCTCAAAAACTAATCATAACTATGCTTGCACAAGTAGTCTACACCTATAGTTACAACAAATAATGCACTTACACAGCTTTCCCCTTTGATGAAAATCAAAATTAGGCTTATAATTAGACATTTTATGTATTAAAAACAGGTTGCGCAAAAGGCCATGTATGAGAAGAGGCCCAAAAAGTGGCTCTAAAATTTTGGAAAATTCAAAACAAAGTAGTATTTACCCTATATAACATGGGTGCACCTCAAGTTTTACATTATTAGCTTGCATATGGAAGGAGAAAAATTCATGCTCCACCTATATAAAAAAACGTCATTTCAATATTAGCGAGTCAAAAATTTATCCAATAATTGTCGTTTGATGATTCCAGGATTTAGTTTACATCATGGGCTTTCCATCAAGCTAAGTTTCATGATCAAACTATGTCCCTTCTAAAAGTTATGTCCAAATTACTACTATTTTGAAAACAGCAAAAATCATGCATTTTATCAGCATGTGTCTAAGAAAATTAAAATATTGCCTTGCAAAAGCTAAGAAAAGTGCAATTTAAAAAATCTCAACGATTTTTTGGGTCTTGAGGAACATCTGTGGATATTAAGCATTTCAAAACTCTTAATAGATTGCCCACAAAAATTCAAGAAAAATGCTAACTTTTCAGGACACTTTAGTGTCCAATTACAGAACTAGTGTTAACAAGGTAAAAAACTACATCCTCATCATTGGTTGTCGCATCTGGACTTATCGCAAACACTGGATCTCATTTTTCTCCTTGAATTCATAATTCTCTACAAAATCTATAACTAAAACAACCACATCATCAGAAAATTTACGTATACATTCCTTGAATTGTTGTGCCTTCGGGCGATGTAGTTATGTGTGATGAAGATCTTGAGCTTGGTTTTCACGAGTTGAAGAATCTCCTAGCATTGCATGTCTTTATTCAAAAGATCTTTTCTTTTCTTTTTTTCCATGCTTATCCATTGCTTTGGCATATTCAAATACTTTTACAGTAATGGTCTTACCTTTATTTTATGTCTCTAAGATGCATGATTCCAACTTCTTCACACACCACAATTCTTGCATGCTCCCATTAGACACTTCCTACTGTGGAAAGATGCATCTGTTTCCTTTGGGTAGAGTATTGACTCCCATAAATGTGTGACACTTTTGAAAATGTGAAGTGAAGTCGAGCAACCAATGCTTGTTGCTAGTAGCACCTGTGGCACAAATGCCACATGTATAATTGCATCCCACTTTATGGAGCCCGAGGTATGAGACCGCATGTGGTTCAATGTGTCCTTTAGAAAGGACATTTGCACATGGTATTCGCAGTAGCATGTGTATTTGTCCTTTAATCCACATACGAAAAATGGCTTCAGTATCTCAAAGGATCTCATCCCAATGTTGCAGTCTAGATATTTTGCTTTGAACTTGTGGAAGAACTCAACTTGTGAAATTTCACAATAATGCATTAATCTCAAGTTTAGACGGACATGTGCACTCATCACCTAATTTGGGTTTAAAAGTTAATAGCAAGTGCTAGAACTAGCAGACGATAGTTAGCACTAGCACTGTCTTGTTTGTTATCAGGCAATGCTAGTTAACACTTTGCCTTTCATAGCATCACGTGTTAAGTACCATATCCGCATGTGAGTCAACAGTAAATGTTATCAGACCGTGCTTGTTATTAGATTATGTTGGTTAGAATAATCTAGTCATTAGCATAATGGTTATTAGACCATGATAGTTAGCATAGTCTAGTCATTAGCATGCTTGTTATTAGGCCATGTTAGTTATCATACCATGCTAGTTAGCATATCTACTCGCTAGCATCACATGCTTGTTGTTAGACCATGTTAGTTAACATAATCTAGTTATTAGCACATGCTAGTTATCAGACCTAGTTAGCGTAGATCAGCTACTTGCTAGCATCACATGTTGGTTAGACCATGCTAGTTAGCATAATCTAGTTATTAGCACATGCTACTTGTCAGACCATGCTAATTAGCATCATCTACTTGCTAGCATCACATACTAGTGAGACCGTGCTTATCATCAGACCATGCTAATTAGCATAATCTAATTATTAGCACATGCTACTTATTAGATCATGCTTGTTATTAGACCATGCTAGTAAGCATCATCTAAATACTAGGCCATGCTAGTTATCATACCATGCTAGTTAGCATATCTACTTGCTAGCATCACATGCTTGTTATTAGACCATGTTAGTTAGCATAATCTAGTTATTAGCACATGTTAGTTATTATGCCATGCTAGTTATCATACCATGCTAGTTAGTGCCATCTACTTGCTAGAATCACATACTAGTTATCATATCGTGCTTGTTAGTAGACCATGCTAGTTAGCACAATCTAGTTATCAGCACATGTTAGTTATCAGACCATGCTTGTTATTATTAGACCATTCTAGTTAGCATCATCCACCATGATAGTTAACATCATCTAGCTATTAGACCATGCTAGTTTTCAGATGTGACGCTAGAATGCACACTTTGTAGTGCTATTTATCATGGGAAGATTTAATTATGAGATGAAGGACTAACTAGGAAAAGGAGTTACTACTGCTAATTAGCATAGCGTTCAAAGTAGAGTAAAACATAAATCACTAGTGTTATTAGTAGAGACTTGATTTATTTCACTTCGGAGTTAGACTGATCACCTGAGGCTCATCAAGGAGGTGCACGGGTTGCCTTATATAACTTTTCCTCCCCATTCTCTTTCAACAAACATCCTTTTTGTTAGGGGATACTCGCGTCTCATCCCTCCAAAATGTGTAAACCAATTCTTTCATTTCATCTGTAAACCAATTCTTTTTGTTAGGGGATACTCGCGTCTCATCTCTCCAAAAGAATTGGGCTACGACGATGTTGCTTATGCATGCAGCTAATGAAAACAATCCCATCAGCATCAAGTTTCACTCGTGATTTTTCCTTGAACAAGGTGCGAGGGGGGACTTTAAGGACCCTTGAGAATTTTTCAAATAGGCATATTTTCCTTTGAATTCAACATCATGGACAATGTTGTATTCTTAAAAAAAACTCCTCTTTTTACAACATGGCTACTTGACAAGCTCCAATGTTCTCCACACATTGGAAATGATTGAGGTTTGAATAACAACCTTCTCTTTTGTAGACTGTTCTTGGATTTCTTGCATGGCAGGATATTGAATGACTAGATCCCAGATTTTCCATCTCACTTCCATAACAAAGCCCTCGATCCTCTACTTGAAAACTTTCACTATCTCAGAAGATACTCCTTGCATTGTTTCCTCTTCCTTTCTCTCTCATACTCCCTAATGACGGTAAGAGCTGGGTCCGATAAGTTGGGATCCATCATCCGTAATGGATCCCTTCTGCAAGTTTCTCTTGCTAACTGCAAACATACATACGTAATGATACTTAGTTAGGAAAATTGCCAAGATATCAAACATGCCTTCATACAAATAGTGGTTAAAGTTTTACCTCCATTGAAGACATTCTCTGCATCACAAAAACACTTGCCTGATTAGATGTCATTGTATGGTTCTCTATGTATTTGCAGAGAAGGGAAGAGAGTGGGAGAACAGGGAGCGGATGTGGGAGGAAGGGAGACTTGGAGGCTACTGAGATGCTAAGAGGAAGGGCGAAACGGGGTGGGGGGAGTGTGCGTGCGTGCGTGCGTGCGCGCATGCGCGCGCGCGCGCGCGTGTGTGTGTGTGTGTGTGTGTGTGTGTGTGAGAGAGAGAGAGAGAGAGAGAGAGAGAGAGAGAGAGAGAGAGAGAGAGAGAGGGATGGAGCTCAGCTCATCTATCCACGTTATGGTGTGTAACTAAATGACAATATTATAAAGACATTATTTTTAAGCTTTGGAAAGGGAGGGAATGACATTTGCAAAGACATTTGAAATTGAAAAAGGAGAATGTGGGATGTTTTAAAATACAACTAATAAGCATTGCTAGTTAGCAATGTCCCGAACAACATTTTTAGAGCACCTTAATATTCTTACAACCATATGTAATAGAGAATTATTGAGTGTGCTACTCTCTCTCTCTCTCTCTCTATATATATATATATATATATATAATGGATTTCTTGGTGTGGTTTAACCCACCTTAGTTTATGCTTCATCTATGTTACACAACACCATGATCAATCCCATATTAGGATTCTTAACATGGTGTCAGAGCTAGGATGGGCTCTTGATTATGGTGGATATCTATATATAGTAGTTTTTTTTTGGAAACAATAAAGTATATATATTAACTATTGAAAGTCAAACCAACAACATATCCATACCTAGCTTTATCACAACCTCCAAAACCCCATATCCACACTACTCTACTCCATTTTGATCTCGTTCAGAATTTTACAAAGGAAATCCCATCTATCATCCTCACATCACAAACTGGATTGATTCCAAGAAATCTGATATCCCAGCAGTAAACAAGCCTCCATCATAGCCTCAATAGTGCAGCCCCCCCAAGGAGATTGTTTCTCCAGAAGACCTCCACGTTTTGACCACACCTTAATAGTAGGTCTTGTGCCAACTGGGTTCTCAATATAAAAACCATAACTGTGTGATCCACTTGCTTTTCCTTACGGTACCATCTCTGTGTTTTGCTCCTAAATTTAGGGGGCCTTTTCTTCTCAATCTAGCATCTAACCTACAGCCAGCAAATCCACATTAGGGAGTAACCCCAAGTATGCAAGAAGCTCAACCAATATAAAGGGGACATCCTTATGAGATATTTCTCTGTAAGTTGTGAATCAGCACATCCAACTCCACAGACTAGATTTTATTTACATTACAGAAGGACCAGCACATACAAATACATTTATGCATCAACTCAGAATCCTGCAGTCTTGTGCAAGTACACTTAAAAAAAAACAATGTCATTTTTGTTGGTCCAAATTTCCCATAAGATGCAAGCTCTAATAATGTTAAAAACCAGTCCACTACATTCATCATTAATTGCCCATTTCCCAAGAAGCCAATCCTCCCAAAAAAATTGTATATTTAAACACTTTTGTATCCACCTCTTGTCATTTTTCCCCAAGTGCTTCTTAGGGCAGGGCAGTCCCAAAATAGATGTTTACCACTCTCCAGAGAAGACCTGCATCTAGGGCATACACCACTAGCCATGTTTCTTTTCTGCATCTTATACCCCATAGGAAGTG
Source organism: Cibotium barometz (assembly GCF_041138505.1). Lineage (NCBI taxonomy): Eukaryota > Viridiplantae > Streptophyta > Polypodiopsida > Cyatheales > Cibotiaceae > Cibotium > Cibotium barometz. The sequence continues at coordinate 25,773,273 of NC_141070.1, forward strand.
CCCACATACAGACCTTCCACAAAAAAAACCTAAAATTTTCTAGGCATCTAAGAATTCCATAGCACATGCCATCTCTTTTTCCAACTTGCAGCATTTTCTTATGAGAAAATTTAAGCACACTCATTACCATTATCATTTTGCATTGAGAGAAAATGAAGCTGCCAATGGATTTGCAAGAAGAGAATCTTGCATTTGCAGATTTGAATCTACCCATAGAAGCTAAAAATGAATATTTTCAGCAATGTAGAGATATGAGAGGATGGTACCATCATCAAAGAAGCTGCCAAGAGGAAGATTACACCACCAAAGAAGGTTGGTTTTTGTGATTTTTTACCTCAATGATTTGGTGTTGAGTATGGGAGGATGCTCATGTTGAGAAGGGTTGATTATGTTGGGATTTGTGAATCATGGTCTTGTGGGCAAAGATGAATGAGGTGCATGCTTGTTTGTGTCAATAGCAAGTGGTGATGGGCTGGTTGCAATCCATATTGGAGTACGTCAGTTGAGGCACGGCTCATGGTTTTGCACATGGAAGATGGACAATGTTTGGTGGAAGCCTTTGAAGCTTTTGCGTGAAGAGAACCTTGGATTTCTTGCAAGAAATCCACTTGGAAAGCACCCTTGAATGCATGTGTACAACAAAAATACATGCATATGGAGCTCATTTCGGAGCTTCTAATGGTGGCCATTCAATGGCTAAGATAACCTCATGAGGGAGGTTCTATGAGGCAAAGAGTAGCAGCTAGAACAAGCTGTATATTTGGGGAACTTGGGCGCAGAGTGGGTAGAGACCAAGCACAGCTAAGTCTCAAAGAAGGAGCAAGGTGTAGCAAGAGGAGCTGGACAAAAAGATCAATGAGGAGCTCACAAGAGAAGTTACAAAGAAGGTGGTGCAGAGGGAGCAATGCCATCGTAAAGACAACAAAATTAGTCATACGGTGAAGAAGACAATAATGTCATCATGATAGCATATAGATAATTTCAAAGACAATCAATATGTTGGTCATCAAGAAGAAAAGTAGTAAATCAAAGGTCCCAAAGCTTGGAGCGGCAGAATAGTAGCTCAAAACAGCTATGCAACAACTAAAGATGAAGAAAAGAAGGCTTGGGCACAAGTAGAAGCCTGGACTAGGTTGCAAAACAAGAAAGAAACTCACAGAGAACAAAGACATTGATTGAAGAACAAATAAAGTTTCATAGCAAAGGCAAAAAGAAAATATATGAAATATAAAGGAGCACACAAGGCGACCAGTCATGTCAGATGGCAATTTTAGGGAAATGGAAGCTTAAAGGAGAGCTACAGAAGGCAGCAACTATAAAGCATATAGGATAATCCAGCCAATGGGCATTAAGCTCATCACTTGAGCTACACACAGATGTAAAGAAGCTCACAAGAAATGAAGCTATGAGCAATTGAGCTCGGAGTCAAGAAGAAGGAAATAGTGTGCATAAGCAAAGGCGGCCAAGATTGCCAGTACTACTACAAGAAACAAGTAGCTGAAAGAGGTCACATGGTGCAGAAATGCATCTTGCCGCATAGCTTTCAACACTCTCACACACTATAGATTTTAACTTGCACAAAATTTTTAATAGACTCAAACCTTTATAAGACCTAAGGGTTCATTCCCACACCTTAAGATCTTGTTCACAAGACATAAAAAGCTTGGTTTATGTACATCTTGTGAGATAATGTGATGGGAAAGATCTTTCACATGTGGACCGGCTACCCAACTACTACCGACGAAACAAATGTAAAAATTTTACCCTTGTTTGCACACACAGAAAAGTTTGAATCGCCCTGAAAAATCGGACAAACATCAACTTTTTCCAAATAAAAGTCATGGATGGTTTTCTCACTTGAGTTTGCTGCCCGGCTTGAGCCAAAATATTTTGTAATCCTTCACTCAAGATATGAGGGTACCCTACCCGAGCCTGGGGGAGCTCAAAACATATGTAATTGTGGTGTGCATGAGTTGTGAACGTATGGGTGTTGTACGTTTTAGGGTTGGTTTCTTTTCCCAGACACGTGGTTGTCCTAAAAGCACTTGGGTCTTGAGCTCTATCAATCCTATTCCTTGGACTCCTTGTAATCCAACCATCCAGAGAGGAAAGCTAGGAAGTTGTCTCTTCACCTACTCTCTCTCTCTCTCTCTCTCTCTCTCTCTCTCTCTCTCTCTGCATCTTCACAACTAGTAGTCTCACAAGACTTAAATCATGCAAACTTCAAGTTATCCATAAGCAATCACACCCACACTCACTCACCAAGCATGCAAGCAAAGCAAGCAAGTTTCATAGCCATAGAGATGCAAGAAAATGAAAGCAACTAGAGATATGAAATCATAAGATAATGCAAATAGAGAATCTTGAGCTCAAAAGTAGATTATTTTTCTTAGAATACCTTTACAAACTTCCATAAATCTTACTTATATACAATGGGTTTTGCCCAATTGCCCACACCTATGGCATGTCCATTACTAGTTCTCTCCATTTATTATAAGCCTTATATGGCCAGCTTCCATTACAAGTTAGAGTAGAAATATCCTAGAGGAATTGCCCATACACATCCACATTTATTTACATCACATTCTTTCACATACACATCCACATCCATTTACATCATATTCTTTCACATACACATCCACATCCATTTATTTCCCATCTTATCCTTTCACATATCCTCTCATCTCATCATTCACATCCACCTCCACACATATCCTCTCATCTCATCATTCACATAAACATCCATTTACTTCACATCTCATACTCATTCATTTTCATCACACCACATCCTATCACATCCCATTCACATCTTATCGCATCCCATTTACATCTTATCACATCCATTCACATCCTATCGCATCCCATTTACATCTTATCACATCCATTCACATCCTATCACAGCCAATTTACATCTTATCCCATCCCATTTACATCTTATCACATCCTATCGCATCCCATTTATATCTTATCGCATCCATTCACATCCTATTCCTATTTAGTAGCTTTTTCTACCTTGATACCGATAATGGAACTTTTTGTAAATTTCTGCCAATTGCTTGGGCTAGATAAAGGTTCTTTTTCTCGACGACTATTTCCATATTCTTTCTCAATTTCTCAAATGAATTATATTCAATATTCCTCTTTTGAATAAAAGAATTCATGGGATTTACAAAAATCAATTCTACCCTTTATTCCACTTTTGATAAATAATCATAAATTGAATTATACTAAAAGTTTCTCCTTTTTCCATTTGAAATGATATGAAACTGTTCACGGTGTGAAACCCTTACTGTTTCACGACGTGAAATGATTTTCAGCTGATTCATGGGTAGGCCAAAACTAATTATTGGACAGCAGACCGAGGCCACAAGGGTCAGTTAAGGAAGGCGTATTATACCACAAGGGTCAGTTAAGGAAGGCGTATTATTGGACAGACCGAGGCCACAAGGGTCAGTTAAGGAAGGCGTATTATACCACAAAGAGGGAATCTAACTTTAAGGGTACATAAATTTTTGAGCACGTGAAAGTGCAAGAGAACGTTCACAACGTGAACCATTTCTGGCAATTTCACGACGTGAACCAGTATCTGCTAAAACAGAGCGATAAAATCAAAAGTAAAATCAAATTGGGTTGACAAATAGCTTATCAAATCATATATACATGCACTTAAGATCCGGAAAACTCATCGAAGACGATCTTACGCCGCCCGACGATAGTGCATCAAATCACCCAAGATCTTCCTACCAAAGAAGTGTGGGATCAGGACATTCCGCAAGCACACACCTGAGTGTCTTAAGAAACCTAACCACCACTAAAACTAGTAGTGAAGAGTCCATGAAGAAGGGCTGAGATACGCTGGGTTTGGGGAAGAGGAGAAACCACCCTCCCCAACCAGGTCCAGTGGTATCATTGATATCGCCCAGGGATTTTTTGGTCTCCAAACCAGCCACCATGAGAAAGAAGCATAATCTGCAAGCATGGGTCCGTCAACCAGCGCTCGACTTGGTCCATGACAAGAAGTGCCATTCCAACTATCAAATTCTAGGTTGTTGAATATACCGACACCCCTCGAATAAGAAGAGACATGGAAAGTGCGGCTAGGACGGGTCAAATATTCTTCCCTACTACCGAGGAAGTAATGTTAGACCTCAAACGGAGTGAGGTGGAATGACAACTACGAGAGTTGAGCTTAAGGAAACAAGAGCTTGACACTCGTAGGACAAGAGCTGAGAAGAACGAAACGGGAAGTCTTAACCCACTTCAGTCTCATGAGGAAAAGAACCAGAAATAGCTATGGGTAAAAGTGAGGGAGAAATGCCAAACTTGGAACCCATAAATGAGGAATCCAGAACGGAGGAAGGATTTATAACCATAGAAGAGGAGGGTAACCTAGCGGCAGAGTAGAAGTAGAGGACCGACTCTACACCAAAAAGGATATTGAGTAGATGATCAATAATCCTACATTCCTACAAGACATGGAACTCGTGATTCTGCAAAGACATACAGAGGCGACGAATGGGGGGGCATTCCAAGATACCGCAGCTGGAGTATCCCATGGACCCAAAATACCTAGAAGGGTCAATACAGGTAGGGGACGTGACCTAGGAAGGGGGGGAGCAATTCCCCAAGTACCTAGGAGAGATCCAATCATGGACCTTAATGTAGCCACAAGGGTGGAGCTGCTGAATATGGCGGGAGAGATGGGTCGGGGGATGGTCAGAGAACTAGGTACTACTCTAGAATCCTGACCTTCCCACATGAAACCACATATCATTTCAAAACTTGTCCAAAAGTTCTCTGGGAATGGGGATCATATCCAACATGTAGAGATTTTTGAATCCACATGTGAAACCTGAGGGCCGGTCAATGATGTGACAATGATACATGCCTTCTCCACTGACCTTAGAAGGAAAAGCTCATCAATGGTTCCAAACTCTTAAGCTTGAGGATAAGGTTAACTTCACAAGGCTAAAGAATGTTTTTGTGCCCAATTTTTCCAGTAGTGGTGACAGGTGGAATCCTATGGCACAATTACATAATATTAAACAAAAGGAAGAAGAGTCGATGAGGGACTATGTTTCTCGGCTGAAGCACTTAAATTCAAGATGTAAACTTCGGGAAAGGTTAAGTGATGATTAGTTGTTGCCTTGTTTTCGGAGGGGGGTTAGAGACCATAAAATGCATGATTACCTAGTATTAGCCTGACCTGCTACTCTTGATGCATGTTGCAAATTGGCAATTGAATATGAAGACAATATGTTAGAATTGCCACAACCAAAAGATGTTAAAACATCTTCAGCAACTACGACTTCGCATGTCTCCAACCACCAAGAAATTGGAACTCAAAGCAAGCAAGTTGGAAACATGACAGTGGATGAGCTCAGTAATGCCATACTAGAAAAATTGAGTCAACGAGGGAAGAGAAACATCTGGGCATGGGCATAATCACCTTTACCCCTGCAGGGAATTGGTGTGGTGCTCTATGTGCACATTAAATCACACCACCACTGAGTGTCCACCACAGTTAAGAGCGAGGCCATTACTCTATTGTGCTCACTATATAAAATTAGAAAATCATGACACTTCAATGTGTAGATATCCAAGGTTTCAAAATGTTACACAACTACTAGTACTTAGAGCCCCATTGGCTTTACCGACACCACCTATATAGATCACCGCTATAGCAGGACAACCCAACTCTTTTTACTTGCCTAGGGGAATGTTCCAAGTGCAACACGCTTCACCCTTTCTACCACCAGTTCTACTGCCACAACCACCATAGGCTAAGATCAATCAGGTGAGAGAGAGCTGTCAGAAGATGTCGATATGGTGTAGGAAATAGAACTTAGCAGAGAGTATTACGAGGATACAGCTAAGGTTATGCCGGAATACTACGTCCTACAGAATAATATGCCAGTACTTGTGTTTCAAACCACGGTACAATGGAAGGCCAAGGACATGAACTTGAATTTGAGAAGGGGACTGCTCTACAATGCTTTTGCTGCTGTGAAGGGCCACATCGAGTAGCCAATTTCCCAACAAGAATATGAGTCATACACATCAACCACAATAAGTGGCGGTTTTGCCCAATGACATGCCAGTGCTCACCTATACTAAATGTGGGATTGATCATTTGATCAAAGACTGTCCATACCAAGCAAGTAGCCCTACTTCTACTACCAATCAAACCGCCATCCAGACCATTAGTGTACAACCTGGGAAGATCACACCACTCAATGTCCTGAGACAAGAGCACAAGCTCAACTAGAAGACAAGGGAAGAAATCGAGCGGATGCGACTATTCCTAGAACTAGCCAAAGGAGAAGAGATAAAAAAGTGGGTAAGGGTGAGACATGAGTCACAATCCAAGACGGATCCAAAGAAGATACAATTGATACCGGATCCACCCAATCGAAGGATAAAGGGGGTCAAGAGATCAATCATAGAGGATCAGATCAAGGGAAGCAAGGAGAGCAACCGACGACTCCTAAGGGGGTCGGTGAATATCCCAATGCCGACGAAGAAATAAGAAAGCTTAAAGATGCCAAGGCCTTAGTCGAAGAATGTCAACAGCTTCATGATGCCAAGTAAAGGGCCAACAGAATAAGGGATACAGTTTACCCCACGAAACGAGCCAAACCGAGAGGTATTGGACGTGCCAACCCCAATTCCAGAAGGAACACAAGAGGAGTCCCAAGCAGATACGATGTCCAAAATGTTTGGGGAAAATGGGTTAGGGGAGTCCATCCATTCTTTCCCTGTGGTAGAATACGAGACACCTACATGGGAAGAGCTCTCTCTCTACAAGGAACCTAGAGATACAGGGAGTCTCGTGGTTGTGCTATCCGCGCCTGTCCAAATGTCATTGGGGCAACTGTTACGCAATTCACCAACCTTATGGTGGACAGACATAAAAGAATGGGTAGAGGGCGGTTTAAGGCCAATTGATACTATAGATGAGACTATGCCACGCCTGGCAGAAAGAACCTTGAAGCATACAAGGGAAACTCGAGTTGTTAAGATACCAGTTAACCAACTGGGGCGCTACTATGAAAGCGACGACATGAACACTACCATCCCGATTCATCATAATGGAAACCAAGCATTGGCTATCCTGGATGGTGGGGCGGGGTTAGCATCATTACCAAATGTTACTAGGAAAAGTGGGGGGAAACCTGATCTTAAAAAAATAGATTTAATCGTTAAAATGGCTGATGGAACATCTTCAACACCCATTGGGCTCTTAGAAAATGTTAAATTCGTACTTTTTACATTTCGCTATCATTATACATTTGTGGTCATGGACTTCTTGCGCTAACCTAATACATATGACATAATATTGGGGAGACCCTTCATGAGGGAATCCAAATTGGTGCATGATTGGGCCTTGGATCACGTGTATGTACATAGAGATTCGCAAATCTTGAAGATTGATTTGAGAGCATGGAAAGCACACCCCATGGAAGGGCAGTTGTTTGGTAATGATTCGATCACAACGAAACGAACCACGTCCATACAGATATGCCAACCCGTAGAGGGGGAATCCAAGGATGAGGAGGAATCAAAAATGTGTGCGTCACTACATCCTCTGGAATTCAATGAAAACTGGATGCATGTGTTGGATACCATTGATGTAATACAGCCCAGGGGAACCCAGTATTTGGAATCTGGAACCGTCCCTACGACCTCTATCTGCATGCTTAATTGGCAGACCATGGATGAGGAATCAGGAGGGGAAACATCAAGTACATAAGGTGTTGTGGCGGCATGAAGCCGTCAGTGCTAATGCCTCTCAGACGATGGCAGAGACAGAAACGATATATAGCCCGACAAAATGCCTCCTGTTATACGAAGCATACCTACTACGGACGCCCATTGGGACTAAGATACCTTGAGGCTACTAAGGTACACGATGAATTCTCAAAGGATTGGGGCGAGGAGTTGAGTAAGATATCATTGGAGGAGAGGCATAAAGAGAAAGTCATCCTTCAAGTGCCAAACGCACCAGAGCTTACAAAAGAAGGATGCCAAAAACACAATAAAGCTCTAGCAGAGGCTGAACGTGAGGCAAAAAAGATCATGGCTAAAGCCAAAAGTGACAATGAGGACAAACCAGACTTGCTTTCTGTACCCGACCATTTCAAGAACTACACTGTTGATGACTAATGGAGGGTGGTCCGACTAACAGCTACTAGGGTGAAAGAGGATGGGCTGTCCGCATCATACGATGGCTCGACAAAAGTCAAGGAGGTGGATATTGCAGGACCGGGAGAAGAAGCTCGGCCCCATATACATTTTGCTAAAGATTTGACTTTGGTTGAAGAGGAAGAGCTCATTGCTCTCTTTAAGGAATTTAAAGATTATTTCACCTGGAATTACAAGGAGATGAAAGCGGTACCACCTGAGGTGGTACAGCATACGATTCCAATCATGGCAGATTCAAGACCAACCAGGTAGAAACCATACCAGATGAATCCTAAGTAGGCGGCAATTGTAAACGAGGAACTTGATAAGCTTATTGCTGCGGATTTCATCTATGAAATCAAACATACGGATTGGTTGTCACCAATCGTGATATTGCCTAAAAAGAATGGAAAACTTAGGGTATGTGTTGATCTTGAAAAGGTTAATGCAGGCACTAGGAAAGACCATTGCCCACCATTACCTTATACAGAACACATTTTGGAAAGAGTGGCTGGGAGAGAAGTGTACAGCTTCTTGGATGGTTTCTCCAGCTACAATCAGGTGTCCATAGCACCAGAGGATCAACTTTCAACACAATGTGGGGGACATATGCATACAAGGTTATGCCGTTCGACCTCACAAACGCCTCAGCAACCTTTCAACGGTTGATGTGCATAGCCTTCAAGGCCTACTTACAAAAGTGGTTGGAAGTATTCATTGACGATCTATGTGCACACTCTTGATGGTGGGTAGACCATTTGACTTGCTTAAGGAAAGTGTTCGAGCGATGTCGATTATATCGTATATCGCTAAACTCCTTGAAATGTCAACTTTGGGTCAAGCATGGTGTGATATTGGGACACATTGTCTCAAAGAATGGTATATCCACTGACGATAGTAAGGTCAAACTAATATTAGAGATGCCACAACCTACTAATTACAAAGGAGTGCAAAGGTTTACGGGTCATGTGCGGTATTATCGACACTTCGTAATTTTTTATGCTGAAATAGCCATACCTTTATACAAGCTTCTCCTTGTCTTTGAGTGGACTCAAGAGTGTCAGGAAGCTTATGATCATCCAAAGCAAGCATTAGCTAGCGCACAAATTCTATGACCCCCCAATTGGGATCTCGTATTTCACGTGCATATTGATGCATCAAATTTTACAATTGGTTGCATGTTAGCCCAGCCTGGTGAGTTTAAATTAGACTATCCAGTTTGCTTGGCTAGTTAAACGATGCAGAGGTGAATTACACCACCATAGAGAGAGAAGGATTGGCCATGGTTTACGCCATCAAGAAATACCGACATTACCTCTTAGCCAACAAGTTTATATTTTTCATGGAACATCAAGCCTTATTATTACCTAGTAAATAAACCTTGCACCACGGGGAGAATCACACGATGGTTGCTATTGTTGTTGGAATTCGACTTTACAGTCACGGCGGTGAGAAAGGGAACACAGCATGTGTTAGCCAATCACATGTCAAGAATTCCAAATGGGGAACCAACAACTGGTGTTGATGATAATCTTCCTGATGCTTATTTATTTAAGTTAGATATGGTACCTGAATGGAGTGAAGAAATCTTGGAGTATCTAGCTTATGGGTTTCCGCAAGAAATACCTTTGAACAAAGACAAAATGCGGCCGCTTATCAAGCTTGCTACACCTTATCAATACTGATTGTGCAAGAGAGCTATATAAGCTAGGAAAAGATAACGTACTTGGAAGATGCCTTAGAGAGGATGAGTTCGTCACCATATTGGAAGAATCTCATTCAAGGATAGCTGGCGGGCATTTTGTTGGAGAAATCACAGCTCGAAAAGTTTTTCAAGCAGGACTATGGTGGCCTACATTATTCGGAGATGCGATAGAATTTGTCAAAAGATGTGAAGAACATTAATGTTTCACTATCCCACACACAACAAAGGGACAAAATGCCACTAACCCCCATCATTGTAAGAAGACAACCATTTGAGAAATGGAGGATAGATTTTGTGGGACCGATTAGTCCAGCAGCACATCCATCCCAAGCTCGATATGTGATCGTAGCCATAGACTATTTCACAAAAGGGGTAGAAGCCAAAGCCTCAAAGAGAGCTGATGCACGAACAACAGTAAGATTTATATACGAGCAAATCATCTCGAGGTTCGGATGTCTGTTAAAATTAGTCAGTGATCTAGGTTTTCAGTTTTCCATGAGGATGATATTCCATGCATGCTTGTAATCATCTTTTGTCTCATAGGGCCATTTATCCTTTTGTAAGACGTAAATATAACTTCTTTCTCTCTTTCTCTCTCTCGGTTAGAGACGTCAGAGGAGCTCGTCGCTCTCTTTGATTACTCTGCCTGACTGGGCAGACAGATTCTCTTGTAAGTTGTAGATGGGACCCAACAGCAGTGGCAGGCCCAGGGAGTTACAGCCCCATTCATCGAGGACTTTTTGGCAGAAACTGTGGAGTAGCTTCTGACGCTTGAAGGTATCCTTTTTCCTCTGGCTACTCGCCCACCAGAGTCTTGCTGTGGGCACATCGTTGGTGATTGTAGGAAAACCAGCAAGATGCTGTTGTTGTGGCAGCCCTGCGGAGGGCCAAAGACATTGCCTTTGGGACTACCCCAAGGCCCAGCAGGTTGGGCAGCGCTTCCTCGCGTATTCAGCACCAATCGGATAATCACATGGGAGGCGGTCGCGGGAGCCCCTTTTTTATGTGGACGACAGGAGTGGCCTAGCAATATGCTTATCCCACCTATCCCACTTGCACACTTCGTTGACTACTGTAGCAGCAGGCCCGATTCCGGCTTGGACACCAGAGTCACGCACCAGCTCGAGAAGGGAGATGATCAGCAGTTTAGCAGCATGGCACAACTGGCAGGCCACGTATGAGGACCACCACCAGCTTCAAAAATCTGACACTGGCTACAATGGGCGGGGTCGAAAATGCTGCGCCACGCCCGGATCCATGTCAATAACTGTTGTCTTTGTTCTTGTATGTGGCCAAAAGTTGCTGGTACAAAGATTGGGAAATTGTAGCACACATGAGAGTCACGTCTTTTGGGTTCGTGAGACTCTAGCGATGTCCATCTTCTCTTGATTGGCATGTACAATGGATTGACCCGAGAATCTTCTCTTGATTGGCATGTACACTTGACTGTATTCGAGAATCTCGAGGTACTCCTTTCTCCATTCCGGTGGTTGAAGTCCGAAATCCTCTAGGCGGGGGTGCTCTTCAGTAGTGATGATGGTAGCATAGCCGCCTCTGGTGTGTATAGGGTTTGCTTTTCGCCACCTACGGAAACAGTAGCTGATCATAAAAGTGACTATTTGTATCTCCAGTACGTCCGCCAATTGTGGGTTGGCGAGCTTTGTGTTCCTGGCCACGTTTGCCCATAAAGTACCCTCTCCTGCCATGCCAATGGAAGCAGTTCCTCAAGATCAAGTCGTGGTGCACGGAGAGGGTATGGTACATTATGTTGCCTTGTTGGAGTGACCTCTGAGTATGCCTCCGACATGATCCGTCGGATAGGCTCAAAAGGATAATTTGCATTAGTACTTTGAACATTAGTTTTTGGGCTTCAAAAGCGGATTGCTTGCTCTGATAAGTCCCTCGTATTCTGCAGCTGTCAAATCATCCAAGACTGTGTCATCAGTAAATGATTGAAAATTATCTTTTGGTGTAGTATGTCTTACCTCTTGAGCGATCCATGGTGGAGATGAGGTAGTTGCCCGTACCTCCTCAGGGGCAAGAGTGTTAGTGGGAAAATTAGTCTCAGGAGGATAAAAAGATGAGAAGGGTAAGTGGATTTTAAAAATGAAGAGGTTTCTTCTTGACCCTGTTCTGTGCTAGGCGGTGGGTGACAAGGCTTATGAGTCTTAATAAATTCCCTTAAGTCTAGAATTTCCTCTTCGTTTATAGTTGGGTACTCTATATGGGTAGCATCAAAATTGTATTGTACAATTGTCATCATGGCTTCTAAATGTTTGTAAATATTACTGTAGAGTTTTAGAATGCCATAAGGGTGATATAGAGTGGACTCACAGAGGTTTAGATGTTGGTGAGTATTATAGACTTCTAACCAGCCGCCGTGATATGATCCACTGGTAACTTTGTGTTACGACTTCGTAGTTGGCGGGCGTCTCGGGGATGTCTTCTGGGACAAACAGGTCTACTTTTTTGACACTGTTGTCTAGAATTTCTGAGTTTTGGATCACACGACACCAACTACGAAGGTTTAAAAACGATAGGGTGGAGGGGATACAAAAAGATATCTTGTGGGTTAGTCAATACTAAGTCACCTCTCAAAACTCCCATGATTATTGTGGGGTCAACATCTCTTTCAGTATTTTGTTTAATTAAAGTTAGTTCACCTAGGCCTATATCTTCAGCGAGGTTTATATCATACTGAAGCAAAGAGAGGGTTAGTGTAGTCAAAAACATAGAAAGACTCTGAGGAGGGGCCCGAGGAGTTACTGGCTCTACTGTCCCAACTCGGAGGCACGCTCAATGAGGAGACGAAGATCATCGCTCGATTCCGGCCTTTGACTTCTTTCTTGTATTGCTAGAACTGGCGCTCGAGCTCTTGCAGGCGGGAGTCCGTGTTGCTAAGGAGTCTGGAAGTGGCCGTTTCTCTAATCATCCTTGCAGCATCTAAGTCTTGAAATTGTCTTGTGGAAACTTCTTGGGCCCACTGAGCGGTTGCTTCCCTTTTCTGAGATGCAGTAATCTCTTGGAGTCTTTGGGTTGCTCGGTTCTGAGTCTCTTGGAGCTGTTGAGTGAGCAGCATCACTGTCTCTTGGTGTGCCAGCTCTTTTGTGTGTGCTTCCGCCTGGCTTGCGCTTATGGTTTCATTAAGGGCTCGGATTTTCTCTACATGAGCCTTATTGGTTAGTTCTCATTCTTGTTGTAGTCGATTTGCCTTTTCCTCCTCTGCTTTGAGCTATGCTGTTAGCTGCATGATTTGGTTTTGCAGCACTTCTTCCTTGGCCCTAGCATTTTCCTGGAAGACTTGTGTTTGTTATGCATGTAGTGCTATGATTTCTTTTGTGTGGTTCACTTCTTTCTGGAGTTGTTACTTTGTTTGTTCTAGCTTAGCGTTGAGATCAGCATTCTCTTTGATCTTTTGGACTATGGTCTGGCTTAACACAAGGTTATTATTTTCCAGGGATGTGTACTAATTTTCCTACTCTTCTGCAGCCTTCAAACTTTTTATAATAACTTCCATGTGTGTTGACTCCATTGCTTCTAGGTTTGCCTGTAACTTTTGCACTTGTGCTGATGTTTCCTTGACTTGCTTCCAGAGTGCATTGTTGCGGTCATGGAGCATATGGGTTGTGAGGAGATGTTGTGAGGAGATGGCATCGCCAAAATTTTTGCTCCTGCTTCCTTAGTGTATTAGTTCCTGATTCTTTCTCCAGCCCAGTTAGTGGTTGATTGAGGAGTTCATCAAGTCCCTGGACAACCTCCTCCTGCAAGAATTGTTGGTAATTGATGTTGTGCAACGAGGCAAGCTGTGGTAGCCCTTCTTCATCTTCTAATCGTCTCCACTTGCTTGGACTTGACGGCTCTGGAGATCTTTGGCATTTGCTTGCTTCCATGGGTCCCTCAGCTGGTGTTTGGGCCGTGGCTGCCTCTTTAATTCTTGTTTCTTCAGCTTACATGAGTGTGGCCGGTTCTAGAGCTATTTCAATTGGTGTGTCTGCCAGTGTAGAATCCTTACGAGGAGATGAGAGTTTCCTTTGGTGCCTCCTGGTAAGTTCGGATCTCTATGGCTACTTTCTCCTCTATTCTTTGTGACTCTACTGTGACATCAGTGAGAATTCCCCGCATCTTTTTATCTGTTTTCTTTGCGGTCTTTCTTGATCTTCTTGATGATGTCCTGTGTCTCCATTAAGATGGCTTGCCCTTCTTCTTCAGTTCCAGTTTTTATTTGGGGTTGGTCCTATAGTAGTGCTAACTGCATTCGTTCTTCTGGTTTGGGCGCTTTGAGAGGCCTTTTCGCTACATGGTTGAGGCCCTGTGTGAGGAGGTATGGGTTACTTAGCTTTAACCGGTGGGCTTTTAAATAGTTCTCCATCTCATTGTGTAGGTAATATGCCCAATCATCTACCTTGGAAACTTTGTTGAGGCTTACCCTGTTGTATTTGTCTACTGGCTTTATTTGCAGCATCAAAGATATTGCTTTGCAAGCTTTTGCTATTGCCTCATCTCTAATATTCTCATACTAAGCACCATTTGAATTGTATGATGGCTTCTTGAGCATGGCTTCCAATGGCATCTTGTCAATGTTGTGGTGGATGGTGTCTAGTTGTAGCTGGAAGGTGTAGAGATTCTCTTATCAAGTCCTCGGTGATGAGTTCTTCAGTGGTGCCATCGGCATTTGTGATTCTCCCTCTTTTGGTTCCCTTGTAAGTTTTCAGGTATTCTGCACATAATTCTGTGTCGATTGTTCGGGGAAGAATTTGCAGCTTGTGATGCGACCGGGGTTTCGTGTGCTTTGGACTCGGAGGTTGACATCTGTACAGTCACAAGGGATCAGTCTCATGACTGGTGGGGCTTGATACCATCTTTTTTTTGTATATACATATGTTTATATATATATATATATATATATATATATATATATATATATATATATATATATATTTGATGTCGAATAGGTTAGAGAGTTTGTTAGTGTAGAAGTAATTGTATGTTAGTATCAGCATATGGCATGAATCAGCAGGGTGCGAAGAGGGTTGACTCGGAAAGTGCAGACCTGTGAAATGGTTGGTCATAAAACAGTTGGGTCATGAAACGGTTAGGTCATGAAATGGTTGGGCCGTGAAAACACAAACCTGTGAAATGGTTGGGTTCTGAAATGGTTGGGCCATGAAAACGCAGACCTGTGAAATGGTTGTGCCGTGAAAACGCACCCGTGAAATGGTTGAGCCATAAAAACGCAGACCCGTGAGTGAAATGGTTGGGCTGTGAAAATGCAGACCCATGAAACAATTGGGTCGTGAAACGATTGGGCCATGAAATGGTTGGGTCGTGAAATGGTATGGTCGTGAAAATGCACTCGTGAAATGGGTAGGGTCATGAAATGGTTGGGCTGTGAAAATGTAGACCCATGAAATGGTTTAAGTCATGATAGCGCAGACCCGTAAAAGGGGTTGTAACTGTTGTGTAACTAAGATTCGGTGTTCGTGAATCTACATATAGCATTTTTATACTTGTATGATTTTTTTGGTGCATATGTTATGCGTTCGTGAATGAGTGAGAAACGATTAATGATGATTTCCACAATATAATTGATGCCTATAATTCCTTGCAAAAAACAACAACAAAAACAACAAAAAGAAAAGAAAAGAAAATAAGAGTCAAGCTCCCACCTTGAAGGGAATGGTCAAGAAGATCATGGGAGCTCGGAGATGCGCACGCAATCGAATACAGAAGATCGATAATCGTAAACGATGAAATGACGAAAGAAGAAAGAGAATTCGATTTTATAAAGCAGCCATCGGACAGTGCGGCTACCTTAATGAAAGGAAGCCACATGGCGCTGCGCGTGGCTACATGAAAATTACCGTTTCATGACATGAATTGTTTTGGACTTTTTCACGACGTGAAACCATTTTCTGTAGTTTCATGTCGGACCTTTTCATGGCGTGAAACCATTTTCTACAGTTTCACGTCAGACCTTTTCATGGCATGAAACCATTTTCTGCAGTTTCACGTCAGAGTGCATAAGATCAAATTTTTCTCTTTTCGTTATGCTCAAGCAATCAATCATGCACATGATGAGTGAATGGTACAGAGCTTACCTCATACCCATGTGTGCAAACATTGGATACCTGTTTGTTTATTGCCATGAGAACCAAGGGTTCACCTGGGCTTTGTTGGGCATTCGTTGTGATGTAGTCTTTTGAGTTCCATGTGGGAGTTTTTTATTGTTCCTTCCACCCAACTGAACAATGTTGTCATTGTTTCTGGTGGTGGAGGGCTTCTGTCTGCATCTCTCTGCTGAACTTCTGGGCTCCTATCTGTATCTCCCTGCTGAACGTCCTTGCCTTTATCTTTGGATTCCTTGTTTGGCTCTGTAGCTAGGGTGGGTACTTCTGGTGCTGCTTTGGCCCTCCTCATCCCAATTGGCTGATTTTTTCTTCTTCCTCCACACAGGAGTTGGCGTTGTGCTAGCTTGGGGTGGGAGTTGATGTTGAACCCTCCTACCTCCCTCTTGTTAATGATTCAAACTATTTACGGTATTGACCATTGATTGGGTTTGGTTACCCATATTTTTGCATTGCCTTGATAGTAGCCTTGTGCTTGCAATAAGTCCTTCTAGACCCATTGCTTACAGAATCCTTGGATTTTCTTCAGATGCTTGGAGTCCTTCCACTTGGTTCGTGTTGGCAAGGTCAGACTTTTGAATTGTGTGCAGGTTCCTCTTTGGATTTTTATACTATTTTGGTGTCCTTCTTGACTGGCTGACCCTTAAGTAGGTTCTTAGGCACCCAATTCTGCATACCCTTAGATGTTGGGTATGGTGTGGGTGAGCTTCTCGGAACGGGTGCTGGTGCTGTTTTCTGAGGTGATGCCTTTGTACTCGTTGTCTGCTCATCAGATATGACGTGCTTCTCTTTGTTTGTCGAGTTCCATAAGGGTATGGACATGACCTTCTCGCCTGTGCTTAGCAATGATGTTCTCTCTTCCCATTAGATATTGCATTTATTGGCACAGATCCAGGATCGTCCTAGAATCATCTCTTCTTCCATGGAACCTGCAGGCATGACAACCACCTTTTCGACCAAGGAATTATTTTTGATGGAAATATTAACATTTAAATATCCTTTGGCTTTTGTGGTTGTTAAATGAGCGCTATGAACCTGTGCATCAGTGGGTTCAAGATGTGGTTTATCTAATGCTACCCAAGTCTCATAGGAGATCAAGTTATGACTTGACCCTGTATCGATTATTGCAATACTTGTTGCATGGCTCTTAGCTATAGTCAATCCCACCTTGAGTCGCGTTGGCTCAATATTCAGTTCCCCTTCGTCCAAAAGGGTCACAGATGCCATACATGGACATGTATCAGTCTTTTGTGCGTTAATTGTTTGGCCTTGGCCTCCCTAGCCTTAGCCTCTTCTTGTGCTTGTTGGATTTTTTCTTTTGCAAGCTGTTTCTGTTGTTTTAAGAGATGTTCTTGCAAGAGCATCTCTTGGGTTAGTGGTCCAAAATATTTTTTTAAAAGTTTACTTCCATTGACATAACCCTCCATTTGGATTCTGTCAATAGTTTCAATTCGGACAGATCCTTGAGGTGTGATTTCCAACACTCGAAATGATCCCAGACCTTGGTATTTAAGTTTCTTTTTCCTAGTGCCACTGACACCATACATGAGGACAAGGTCCCTCATTTCCAATTCTTTTTGCTTGAGGTTTTTGTCGAACCAACGTTTCCTCTGTAGTTTTTCAACCATGAGCCCATGTGATGCCATCAACCTAGTCTCATCCAGCTTTTCCAAGTCAATCAGTCTTTCGGCTAATGCATTCTTCGTTAGACGCTCTTGTACGGAAATCCTTAAGCTTGGGACTAGGTATTCCATGGGCATAACTGCTTCAACCCCATAAGCTAGAGGAAAGGGAGTATATCCCGTGGCTACCTTATATGATGTGCGATAGGCCCAGAGGGCTGCTGTCAGCTTATGCTCCCAGTTTGTTCGATTTGCTTCCAATGTTTTTGTCAAGATAGTACACAATCTTGTTTATACTCTCTACTTGACCATTGGCCTATGGGTAATAAGGTGATGACTTTCGATGGATTACTAGGAACCCTGCAAGTAAATGATCAATCACCTCATTGATAAAATGTGAGCCGTGATCACTGATACAATCCCCTTTGTGCTATTGAGAGTTCTCCCTTTGTGTCTTGAGAGGGATTGAAGGAGTGAGAGCATTCTAGCATTATGTCATTTATGCTTGTATGATTCATGCTTGTGTGAGAGTGAGAGAGAGAGAGAGAGTGATTGTCCTATGCAGCAAAGGTGTGAGTGACTCCATGGTGATAGCTTTGGAGACTTAGTGTATCATTCATTCTTACTTTTGGAGGCTTAGGAGCATCATTGATTCTTGTTTTTGGAGGCTTTTGCATTTTGTTACTCCTAGGAGAATCATTGATTCTTATTTTTGGAGCAATCAATCACTAGTGATCTTGTTAGTACTAAAAGAGCTAATATTCAAACGTTAATGGGTGTGGGGTTAGAGGCCATAAAAAGAAAAAGGGTTAGTAAAGCAAATTGCAAGGGGGATTCTAGTGGAACCAGGACACAACCATTAAAACAAGAATGGAAGTTATTATTTATCTTGCATTTTCTGATTCTATATTGTTGCACTTGTACTAGCGCTCTTTAATTGGAGGTGTCAATGAAGCTCAATTTTAACATCGCTTTGGGTGTGCTTGTTTTTTACAACCAATAGAGTGCTCTCTCTCTCTCTCTCTCTCCTTTCTTTTAATTTGAAATGTTCTTCTATTGTTGTAGCTCATGTGATCGGCTACTAGTACTCTTAGTTATAGAGGGGATACAAACTTAGGATCCATATCTTAAGATGGGTTTTTTAGTGTGGCGAGGATCTAGTGGCAATGGTAAGTAGATTGAAGAGGTTAGGTGTGAGCATTATCTACTTTGTGTTAACTTTGCAACATATTATATCGTAGTCAACCTTTAGTTTAGTTTTGCCAAGTCGCGGGGGGGAGAGTTTGAGGGTCAATAGGGTTGTGGTATCCTTGATGAGGATTTTTGCACAAGATTATAACTAAATATGAATTGAACACCAAGCGAGCAAGGTAGAATATACTACCTCATTGTCATGCAATTGGTGATGTTGGTGGCAATGATGGGAGCCTCCATGTAGTGGGGAGCATGGGTTGACACTTTACTTGATGGATTATCGAAGCGATATCCTACTTAGGGGAGGCTTTTGGAGGCTTTTGGGCTCGACAAGAAGAGAGTTGAAAAGTTTGAACTAAATCTTCATCTCATTTTTATGTGTTACCTCCAACTCTTTTGCTTTTTTCATTTCCTCTAGCACTTATGCTTTCTTTGACTCTTTTAAGATTTCTCTTTGGGCCTATTACAATAGTTGAAGAGTCACCTTAAAAGGTTGAAATCAGGATAGGGACCAGTGTTCACATAACCCCATTTGTAGTGTAATTTTAAATTCAGAAATCCCAGTTTAAATTCGACATCGCCTTTAATTCTAATGGATAAAAGTTGTACATTTTAGTTATAAATCCCAACATTTGTATAGTTTCTAGTGATTTTCAAGTCTACAACCGGTCAATTTTGAAGGGCTATAGTTATGTTCCATGACCAAGGAGATGAGGAGGAGGAGGAGGGGGGGGGAGGAAGGAGATGAGGAGGAGGAGGAGGGGGGGAGGGGGAGAGGGAGAGGAAGGGAGGGAGGGAGGTATTGGGGACTGGGGGAGAAGAAGTGGGGCCCTTCAATGCCTTCATTCTACAAGGTAAAAGGAGGGTTCTGAAATGTTGAGAATACACTTACACGCAAGAAAAGGGAAAGGTGCATTGGAAGGAGTGAGTGCATGTGCAGAAGTGAGTGAAAAAAGAATAGTGAATAGACTTACACACAAGAAAAGGGAAAGGTGCATTGCAAGGAGTGAGTGCATGGCAGCAATGATGTGACTCTACTAGGGTAGCCATGGTGAGGAAGGGGTAAAATTGACGGGTGTATAGACGCAAAAAGATCTCCATCACTCCCTTTCACTACCTACCATTTCCATCCTTAGTAGAGGCAGTTGAGCATTCAAGTCCTTTCCCTTATGGAAGGTTGGGAATTAAACATGAGGGGGAGATATTCGATTTATTTGGGAGAGGAGGAGGTCTCTTGGAGTCAAAAGGAGGAGGTCTCTTCTTAGAGCTAGAGATAATGGAATCAAAAGGGAAGTCAATTGATGGGGAGTGGATTTGGCTATTGCAATAAGGATGACACGAAAGTGATGGAAAGTGGCAAGGGAGAAAAGGAGATCCTTAGGTAATTTATTTAATCAAAACAAGGAAAGAAAAGAGCCTAGCTTATAGAGTACTGACACCAAAGAAGCTTTTAATCCTTAATTAAGGATGAACCATAAGGCATGGTCAATCCATAGGATGGAAGATGGAAGTTTTGCATTGCTTGTTTGAACCTTTAGAAGTACAAGAACATGAAAGTCTTTGGGATTAGACGGGGAGTCACTTCTCCCATCTCCTTTGGTTCAAAAGAAGACTACATTGAGTGACATCAATAAGCTTCAAAGTACGAGACTAAATGGCCTTAGTATCATGGAAAGAGACTAAATAAAGCCTGGAATTTAAGATCATTAATGTAAAGCTAGAATAGCTTGAGTGGCAATAGGAGGGGTTGAAGGGTTAGAGATTTTTTTGCAAAGCTAGAATTCATGTTCAAGGGCTACATTGTAAGCCAAGCAATGCTAAGTTGAGGACGGTGAAAAACAAGATCTACAGGAGGATCTTGAGCCTAAGCCAAACAGGGGGGAAAAAATATGTAGGGAAAAAAAAGATATGAAGAATTAGCAATAGCCAGGGAGTTGGTCCATTAAAAGAAGCCGACCTTTAAACTTTGGGTTTTTTGGCATTGGGCCAATGACCACTAGCTGAGAGTCTGCAACCTCAAGTAAATTTTGTTAAGTGATGAGCTTGAAGGCCAAGGTACCATGTAGGCCATCAGTTTTGAGGCCCAGGGCAGAGTTGCAAATTCTAGTCTTGCATTCTCCTACTTGCTAAGCATTTTGTAACATATTTTTAATCAGAGTAGATGTTTCATAAAGTTCAGCACATACTACGCCAGCTATTAAATTCTTGCCATGTATGTATTCGTTGAGTGCACCGGTTAGGGGTTACAAACCTTTATTGAATAAAACTGGTGAAAGACTGTGTGGGAATGGGAAATTTATGAGGCTGGAGTAAAAGAGAGAGAGGGAGGGAAGTATCAGAATTGTCCTTTTTTATTAAGTTAACAGTGAGTATAAGAGTGGACTAGCACGTGCTGTGTCGTATCTTGTGTACAATATTCGATTTATCATGTGATATCTGCATGAGAGTAGACACTCAAATTCAGATCATGTGTCGTATCCATAGCAAGCAAAAGTTGTGTATGTCAAGGCCTTGATTGCTACATGTTATCCCTGCCTTCCACCAGTTGTTTAAACGCTGCTCTTCACCTGACTAATGGGTGGCCACCACGTCTATAGCCAACAATGCTAGCAGCAACATCTAGATGCCCATGTGAGCAGCATTTAGCCTCCACAAGATTGACGAAAAGAAGACCGATCATGGTGAGATGCGCACACACACACACAGAGCAATCATAAGCAATCAAACAGCATCATATTGTACTCAAAGCTTTTTACCATCGTAATGTAGTCACAAAAAGTATACTCATTAACAAACCATTTTGCCAGTACATATATGTTACAACTATCTTTGCACATATGTTACAGTTATCTTTCCACATACAATGAGGTAGCCCATGCCTGTGGTATTTCCACCTATCATACAGCTCCAAGATGGTAAAATCATGGTTTTTACTCTCTCTCTGTACAACAATTATCACAGAGAATAAGCTTTCTTAGACTAGAAGCAATTCATGATTGTCTTCAGTTTTGTGTAATCTAGGACCCTCGCAAACCTGAAAAACTGTTGGCCCTGTTACAAGCTTATTTGGAGGAGCTGGGCAACTATCAAAAATCTGCCGAAGTTGCAGTTGATGATATGATGGTATGTCCACTCCACCAAATATACTGCAACCTACTAAGTAAGAATCCGTTAGTAGCACTGTGCTGAAGGAAACCATGGAGAAAAAGCTTAGACTAAACAATAAAATACGGTGGCGATCAGAAATTAGCTGCACTTCAAACTGGTATTACTTCAGCTTTTGAAGTATCTTCACAGCTCAAGACTATTCCCTCCATAGTAGCAGGCAGAAAGCATCTACCCCATTGATAACCAGTAGATACAGGCTCTGAAGGAGGCACAATCATCAACACATTCTCGTTTCTTTGCACAACCCCCATGACAGTTACTGTAAATCCTTCCTTGATATACCTGTCCTCCACCCATACCCATATAACGCATTAGTCTGCATTCTCAGAAGGCACAAACGCATTACTCTGCATTCTCGGAAGGCACAACAGCGGACAAACTGACATTTGAGACTAAGGGAAATTCAGGAGCATACCCTTCCTTAAGTCTCATCACTCGATCATCACTGGATAGATTACGGTCTGTGAGCCAGCGCAAGAAATGTGGAGGGATTTCTCTGTTTGTTTTGGTAATGTCCACAATTGTATTCTCCTCCACATAAGTTGTTACTGTAGCACCATAGCCAGCCTTAACCAATGCTCTCAATCCTGATTGAAAGTCCGAGATGTAGAAGTCAACTGCATGGCGCTGCATGAAAAAGAAATATCTTAGGTCTCATCTGCATTACTAAGGAGAATCAAAGAGAGATTCTACTCGTGTATGTACATACATATGCAAACATGTGTGTACAGAAGTACACATATATACACATATCTTAGTTCATCTGCATTACTAAGGAGAATCAAAGACAGATTCTACTCGTGTATGTACATACATATGCAAACATGTGTGTACAGAAGTACACATATATACACATATCTTAGTTCATCTGCATTACTAAGGAGAATCAAAGAGAGATTCTACTCGTGATGTACATACATATGTAAACATGCATGTACAGAAGTACACATATATACACATACGCATATACAGGAATGTATGTAAATACATGCATACATGCATATACACATACACGTATGTAGACGTGAACCCAAAATGGTGCATGTATGCACATGTGAGCCCAAATTGGTGGTTGTGAAGCCTATTGCCTGACTAAAAGAGAGAGGGGAGCTACAAATGATTGTTAAGTTTCATACAGAAACAAGCTTGGACCTCAAAACCAACTCTTTTAAGCTTTTATGGAAAGGCATAACAATGTACTTGCCTCTAAAAATCGCAATCCCCAAGTAAAGGTTCGATGTTTTGGTCTAGCAGGCTTTGCTTTGAAAGCTCTGTACTCATAGAGTCCAGAGGATGTATAGACGCATCTAGATACTCTCTGATAGGATGTTTCCAGAGGCACACTCCCACATGTGACAACCTGAAAAACAAGGACGAATGTATTATGCAAGATCGTTCAGGACATGCCTAGCAACACAACAATAGTTTCAACTAAAAAATCACCAACTCATCCAAAACAGACTAAGCATTCACACACCTGCATACAACTACTTAGCTAAAAAATTACTTGTAAAGCATGTTCATCCCAAATCGGTCAACCAAAGTTGACCCTTGTCAACAACAGAGTCAACAAGTCAAACCCTAATCTGCTCGGTTAAACTTCAAGATTGGTCAAACTCTGCTTGAAACTTCTCAAGAATGGTCAAAATGGTGAGACAGGACCAAGGCTAAAAAATAGGCAAAAACTGGTCAAACACCAATAAGGGAGTCTATGAACAATGTCAAGTAACAACCCATGTGGAGAGACAAACTAAAGAAACATTCAAAGGCACCAAACCAGGAACATTTCAAACTTTTTGGTAGATTTAACAATCACAACTCCAGAACACATTAAAAGTTGTTTGGATGAACACCGCGCTAAGATGAAAGTTATTGTTCATGGCCTGAGTCAAGCACATGGCAGGAGACTGGAAACACACAGCGGAGGACGGCAAATGCATGGGCTGTAAAATACGATTTGTGCTCTCACACAAACAGCAGAATCTTCTGCGAGACAAAAAACTTGATGCAAGAGAGGGAGAATAATACTGATTACTGTTGCAAACCAAATTACAAACTGATGGTGTCTGCCAGCCTGTGCGCTTTGGCAAAGATCTTTGATGGCAATCTCGGTGGACTTTGAGACTGAGGATGTCATGCACTCACGGATGCAGAATGTCATGAAGATAGACCTCAACTCAATGATCTCAACATGCATCAATATATAATACCCAAGATTGGTCGTATCATAGATCGGCCCATGTTTGGGCCACCCTACAACTGGTCTAGATGGACGCCGACCACATCACCTCACTAGCACACCTTCCAAACCCAGCCAAGATTGTCTGTGTCCATTCGAGCCCTGCAACCCAGGGACAAGATGTCCCGAGAAAATCTCCTTCTGCCCCAAGGTGTGGTTTATCAATCCACACTTACATGCATCCTACTTGGTATGGTGCCAAGTCTACAAAAACTGTCTCACACCCATCCGATCACCTCTGGCCAACCCTAGTGTCTAAACTGGGCACTGTCGGTGCCCAGGCATGCTCAACACAAAACGGCTGCTCCTTTGTAACGGAGGCTTTACAAAATAGACAACCCATCACCCGCACAGTCACAATGACAAGGGTGGAGCATTGATTTCCAACACCCCCCTCCAATGCCAAGTTTTCCCCAAATCTCTCCCAAGAGCCTTTGTGAAGATATACGCACAATTCTTCATTTTTTTGGTGGGCAATAGACCAGCTTGACCTCTCCATCCATGATCAACTCACACACAAAGTGATGCTATATCTCGTGCATACCCTTGGATCTATTCTCCAAGGTACGTATGGACATGTCACGGTGTCCTTTTGTATGGCTCATTGCCTAAACAACCTCCTCAAGGACATCGGGGCATTACCATGGATCAGCCCGCTCATTGAGGAGGCCAACACCATGGTCTCCTTTGTCCTCAACCACCAAAGACTTTGGCATGAGTTCAACAAAAGGTCCTGTCTCTCTCTCCTCAAATATTCCGACACCCGGTTTGCCTACAACTTTCTCATGTTGGGTTGGTTGAAGGATTGTAGCAGTGCTTTGAGGGGGCTTTTCCTTAGCAACGAGTTTGTCGCCATGCAAGAGTCCCGTACAAACACTGTCCAAGAGTGTGGCGGATGACGCCTCTTGGTGGGAGCGTGTGAAGACCACAGATGCTATGGTGAGGCCTATAGTCCACCTATTGAGGATTATAGACGCTATGCAACCATGCATAGGCAAGGTCTACGAGGCCATGGATCGCATGATAGAGAAGTTGAAAGACTTCATGCCTGACGAAGACAGATAAAAGGAGATCCATGCCTTGTGTCTAGAAAGGTGGAATTCCTACTACTCTCCATTGCATGCAGCAGCTTATGTGGTGGACCCAGAATTCCAAGGCAACAAGCAAGAGAGCGACTGGGAGGTGAGTGCTGGATGGAGGATCATCTTGGATCGTCTTGTGCCTGATGCATCGGTTAGGCACAAGATCAGGGACCGCTTTCTATGTACAGGTCATTTCATGGCTCCTATGGTTGTCATGATGCACAGGTTAACCGCTCCAAAGTTGGTGCTGCTCTATGGTGGGAGGACTTTGGTTCGGATGGACCGGAGCTGCAGCAGCTTGCCATCCGCATGCTTAGCCAGGCCGTCAGCTCCTCTTGCTTGGAGCAACTTTGGAGTACCTACAGCCACATTGCCTCTAGGAAGAGGAACCGACTCGGGGTAGAGCGTGCCAATGACCTTGTCTTCGTCAGCGCGAACTTGCAAATGCTTTGCAAGAGCGTGACCAAGAAGGCAGATTCCTTCACCGAGTGGGAGATGAGTCAACAAGAAGAGCAACAAGAGGATGAGGTGCAGGAGCAGCATGCCAGTGAGGATGAGACTGAGGATGAGCTTGATGCTTCTTTGGCACAAGCTACCCATGACCATGAGACGAGCACTTCACGTGGATGATCATTCATGGATCATGATTCATGGGCCTTACTACTTAGCTCTAGCCTCTAGTCTTTAGCACTTTTTTGTCATTGACTCATTTGAGTCCGTCCATGTATTCTGCCTCCTTAAGGCTTAGTCCTGACTCTTGAGGCATGACTCATTTTGTATCTACTTAATTATTAATATGACTCAAAAGCTCACCATTTTAGTGTAAATTTGTGCTCATTTTGATATATTTCCAAAGTAGAATAAGTGTAGAGTAGAATTTATTTTTTTTTTAAAGTATTTTTTGAGTGCCGTTCCCTCCCCCGTCCCCGTTTCCTTCTTATGGCCATCCCCCGTCCCCCGTCCCCGTCCCTCGTCCCTTGTGACTATGATAGTATGAAAGACCAATATGTCGACTCCCTTGAGTTTGGTACTCAATACAGTTTGGCCCTCAATTCTGAGCCAAGCCATTATTCAGTCCAGAACGGTTGGTTGTTCTTCAAGAACCGCCTCTGTGTCACTCGGGAAAAGCGTTCCGCTCTTCTCCATGATGCCCATGACTCCTTAGTTGGAGGACAAAGGGGTATCAACAGTACCCTCGAGAAATTAGAATGGTCCTTTTATTGACCAAAGATGAGGCGTGATGTCTATGCACATGTACAAACCTGTAAGATTTGTCAAAAAGTAAAGGTTCCACATACAAAGAAGACTAGTTTACTTCAGCCTTTGTCTATCCCCGAAACGGACCTTTCATCGACATATCTATGGACTTTGTAGGGCCTCTACCAGCATCCACTAGATCCCGTAACACTCAGTGTTTCACCATTGTGAATCGCTTTAGTAAATTCTACATGCTCATCCCATGCAAGCATACGGCCACAGCCGAGGACGTAGCCCATCTGTTTCTCAAGCATTGGTACCTAGTTTGTGGTTTGCCTAGCACCATTACATCAAATAGAGATTCCAAGTTTACCTCGCATTTCTGGAGGTTTGAAAACTTTGGAACCAAGTTGCAGTTGTCTAGTGCATTCCATCCACAGACAGATGGCCAAACAGAAATTTATAACCAGTTGGCCTTTGATGTTCTCAAGTCATATTGTCATGACCAACAGTCCAAATGGGAACATTATCTTCCATTGGTCCAGGCTATCTTGAACGACACTCATTCATCCAGTGTCGGACGGACTCCATATGAAGCAGCCTTTGGTCGCCGTTTCTCTTCTCTTTTGACGAGATTGGTGTCTCCATCTCTAGAGGCTAATAAAACCACGGACGCATTTTCCGAGATCATTGAGTCGGTCAAGGACCGCTTGACCAAAGCACAGGAAGCATATAGCAGACAGGCGAATAAGTCTAGACCAGAGGTCCACTTCAAGGAAGGGGATTGGGTCTATTTGCGTATCATGAAACAAAGATTAAAGTTGTCCCAAGCTTTCATTGGCGTCATGATCATGGCTGCCTACATGACCAGTCTGAAAGGTAGTGGCATCATCCTCTGGGCTCTGTTGTGTCTCCACCTGCTCATTTTCCTCCTCCTGCTCCATCTCCCACTGAGTAAAGGGATCTGCCTTTGGAGTCGCACCCTTGCAAAGCATTCGCAAGTTTGCGCTTACTAAGACAAGATCATTGGCCTTTTCTACACCAAGGCGGTTCCTCTTCTTTGATGCAATATGTCTGTAAGAACTCCAAAGCTGCTCCAAACAAGAGGAGCTTACAGCTTGGCTGAGAATGCGGACAGCCAAGTGTTGCAGCTCAGGCCCAGCTGGACCATAGTCTTCCCACAACAAAGCAGCCCCAACCTTCAACCTATCCTCCTGGGCATCCGCACAACCAAAAGCACTACGAAAGGACCTATATGCAGCAAGCTGGTCTCTGATTTTGCGCCTAATGCCTCCATCTGGCACTAGACGATCCAAGATACGCCTCCAACCACCACTGACCTCTCTGTCACCCTCCTGTCCATTACCCTCAAACTCAAGGTCCACCATATATGCAGCTGCATGCATAGGAAAGACATAGAAGTTCCACCTCGTCACACATAAGGAACGAATCTCCTCGTATCTGTCCTCATCGGGCTCTAACTCTTGCAACTTCTCTATCAGTCTATCCATTGCCTCATACACCTTCCCGATGCATGGCTGCATAGCATCTACAAGCCTCAACAAGTGGACAATAGGCCTCACCATAGCATCAATGTGTTTCACATCCTTCCAAAAGGAAGTGTTCTCTGCATGCTCCCTGCATAATATGCCTATGACTGTTGAAGCCAATGCAGAAGTGGTGAACTCGTTGCTGATGAAGAGCTGCCTCAATGCACCACTGCACTCCCTCAAGCGGGCCAGCATCAAGAAGTTGAAGGCAAATCGGATGTCTGAGTATTTGAGAAGTGAGAGCCTTGATTCTTGGAGAACTCGTGGCAGAGGAACTGGAGGTTCAAGACAAATGTGACGATTTGATTGGCCTCCTGAATGATTGGCTCAATCCATGACTGCTTTCCAATATCCTTTAAAAGATTGTTCAAACAATGTGCCATACAATATGACACAGTCATGTGTGGATACATGTCCTCAATAATAGCTCCAACTACCCTATTTGCAGCCTCGCCATCTGCAACAAAACCCACCACCCATTCCGGGCCCATGAGCTCAATGCCACTTGCCCACTCTGCTACAAGCACGTCTGCACTCTTCCCTATCCTTGAGGCATCATGTGAAGCAATAAAGTACATCTCGCCACGGGAATATGCAACAAGACCATGGATGGACCACGTTCGTGTGTCACTCCATCCATCTGCAATGAGTGACACTCCATTCTTTGCCCATAGCCGCTTTGTGTTCTCTGCAACTTGCTCGACAAGGCGCTTCTCCTTGTCGAGCAATGTGGTGCGCAGAGACTCTGATGATGGGGGGGTGTAATTTGGACCATACTCCCCAATCCTCTTCACCATAGCCTTGAAGTACTCGGATCTGATTACAAAAAGAAACAAGTGAACTTTCAAGAATGAAACTTAGAAAAATCATGTTAAGAGGGAAGAGTCAAGGCTTACCTAGCAGTATGGAAAGCAATATGGTCATGGAAGAAGAAACGAGCCACAGCTGTATCAACCTCTTCCTTCTTCTTAGGATCCCAACTTCCCTCAAGTGTACTCTGTCGCCGCGCGGGTGTGGGCATCGCAAAGGAACCTACACCATGTGGCCGTGGTGTAGATGTGGTAGGTGCACCCCCTGACCCTGAAACAGACCCCTCAAGTGGTGTCACAAATGCCGCAGGATCCACAGCCACACGTGCCGGCCTTGCAGCCCTCAAAGCCTCATGCCCGGCAATGCGCTCAAGAAGCTCCCTTCTCTTCTCCGATGTGATTCCCGTGCAAAATCGAACCTCGTGCCTGGACTCATGCATAAGGTGGGCTCTCACTTTGTCTGACCCACTCGTCCGCCTATAGGGACTAAGCTTGCAAGACCACGCGCGTGAACCTCCTCCACTCCCAGGGCGGTTGGCATTAACCTCTTCCCACCATGATCAACCATCGGCTCTTCTAGCACCACCACGACGTGCGGAGCCGAAGGTTGCTTGTGAAGAAGATGCCATGAAAGAGGGTGAAAGTTGAGAGAGAGAGAGAGAGAGAGAGAGAGTGGGAGAGCCTAGAGCCTAGAGAAAGCTTGCGGGTTGAGACGAGAGAGAGAGAGAGAGAGAGAGAGAGAGAGAGTGAGGGAGTGGGGGAGAGAGAGAGAGTGAGAGTGGCCCGTGGGAGAGGGTAAAACCGGTCTATGGACACATAAAGCGGTAGTTCATTCACAAATAACCTGGACTTACTCAGACACACAATCACAGAATCCTCGCTCCCTCGCTCAACAACACATTGGCCCCGAAGTCCGGCACCCCTTGCGGTATTTCTTTATTGTTAAAAGGTTGGAATTTACAAAGCACAAGTGCAACAAAGCACTCTACTTGCATCAGCAGAGTTTTACAAATTCTGGGAGAAATTTGCCAACATAACTGTACTAAAACTGTTCCATAACATCTCAGAATGAGTCCCAACTGACAGGCTCACTTCCATAGGCATCAAGCTACCCAATGGAGTCCAAAACATCACAATTCAGCTTGCTGTAATTTTCTGCACAGACCTGTTTTCAGCTCTGTTTTCAGCCCAAAATAACCCTTGCACTGTCCTGGAGGACTTTAGCAAAGTCCTACTGCATTTTGGCATCAACCGGGCAACATAACAGCCCAAAAACAGCACCTAAACAGTGCTGAAACAGCATTGTTTTGAAGAGGTTATTACCCTCTTCTATCCCTGCTTTGGTGTAGGAACTAACTACACCTGTTCCTGTTCAAGGAGGCAACTAGCCTTTGCATATAAGCATAAAATTCACACAACTGTACCTGATTTTATCTGATGAGAGCATTTCCATAGTCTGCAAGAGAGAGAAAGATAGAGAGAGGCTGTGGGGAGCAAGCTCAACCCTCAATTCATGAGTTGTAGAGCAAGGGAGTGCACCACAAATGCTGGCTTTCCTGCAACAAAACACCACGATTGCTGCAAATGAGCCTCTTTTCCCAAATTCCCACGCTTCCCTCTTCTCAATGAGGAAAATGTACCAAAATTTGACACTTGGCACATTTTTAAGCCTTTTCCACATGCAATCTTCCAGGCTAAAAATCTCCTGACTGGTTCACATTCTCACAACAGTCCTTTGTCGGCTTTTGGTCTCCTTGGCATTCCGCACAAACTGACGCGAACACTTTTCAATTCCGACACTGCCAAAAATAGCAGTTCCCTAGATTTTAGGGATGATGTCATCTGCATTCCTTCTGGTCTCCTGACCATCTTTGACCACTATGGTCACTTCAAAATTTGCTTAGAATTCAAGATACATTCACATTTCGGTGGCGGCCACTTAGTAGTGTAAACTGGCCTATACCCTCATTCAGTGGCCATGTCCTGGACACTGTCATTCATCTTTCAGTGTAGTTCTCAGGCTTAGCCAACCACTGGTTCAAAGTCCCACTAGTTGACCCATTCTGACATTGCAATGGCCCAAGCCCTTCCAAGAGATCCCGGGGGAAAGCAACAGCAACCAAAGAGAAAGAAAAGAAAAATATATATTTATAAAGAAATGTAAATAAGGAAAACAACTGCAAAAAGTTTCACCTCCTGGTGACATACCCCCCTCTTGAAAGAAGCAAGCGACCTCGATTGCAAGTCGACATGCAAACGGATGACACAGGACGATCACCAGATTCCCCAGGTGATTAGTGTCATCGCATGTATCTCCTGCCAACGGATGACACGGGGCGATGATAGGAATTCCCCACTACCATTTGTGCCATCACAGGTTCAAGCCTTTCAAATACATGTTTCCGGATGCAACACAGGGCGATAGCATATATCTTGTACTATTAGTGTCACAACATGTAAATCATTCATTTGAAGCGTAACAGATACAACTTCAAAACACTGAAAGTTCATTCATTGATTAAGTCATTGACAACAAATGTCAAAACTGTACATTGCCAAACATATAATACAAATGTACAGGTCATTTAGAATTCAGCTTCAAAAAGCATATTAAACCACTGCAGGTTCTAACAGGAAGGCTTCCTTGTAAAGTTGCATCAACTGAGGTGAATCAGCCAGTTCAACCTCATCCATCCATTTAGCATCCATTGGTGAATAATTTCTGAATTTCACCAAGTATCTTCTTGCAACTTGTCCTTTCACTTTTCTGTCTTTATGGGCTAGAATCTGCTCAGGAACTAGAATTTCATCCAATTCCTCCACTTCAGGCTGTTCCTCTGGCACTATATCTTCTGGCACATTGCCAATAAACGGTCTCAATAGGCTCACATGGAATGCATTGTGGATCTTCCAAGTGTCTGGCAATTTCAGCCTGTATGCCACATCACTGATCTTCTCTGAGACTTGGAAAGGACCATAATATCACATACTCAGCTTAGGAAACAGACGTTCCTTGCCCTTTCTTTTTCTCAGTCGTGCCTTTTCAAAGCGCAATAAGACCCAGTCATTCTCTTTAAACAAGAGCTCTCGACGATGCATGTCAGCAGCTCTTTTCTGCTTAGCTTGTGACTTTTCCAAGGCATATTTGACCTTCTTATACGCTTCTTGCCATCCCTCAACATACCGATCTGCTTCAAATATCTTATCCTTTGTCTACAGAATGGGAGGTACTTTCTTGCCACCTTCAACAATTTCAAAAGGCGCCTTGCCAGTAGAGGAATGCACTGTATTGTTGTAAGCATACTCTACTAATGGCAAATAATGTTCCCAAGCTGCCTTATGTTCTGACACATAACATTTCAGCAGATCCAAGACAGTAGAGTTAGCCTCTTCAGACTGCCCATCAGTTTGAGGATGAAAAGAAGATGAGAATTTCAAGGTCGTGCCCATATTCTCAAACAATGCTTTCCAAAACAAGCTAGTCATCCTTGGGTCTCTGTCACTGACAATAGACTGTGGCATACCATGGTATTTAAAGATATTCTGCATGAAAATCTTAACCATGTGCTCGGGCTTTATCTTCTTTCTAACAGGAATGAAGTGTGCTTGCTTACTGAATCTACATATTATAGTCCAGATTCCATCATTCCCTGTCATTGTCCTTGGAAGATCAAAAATAAAGTCCATGGCAATACTTTCCCATGGTCTCTCTGGAATAGGCAGTGGTTGCAATAACCCAGGTGCCTTCTGTCTGTCAAACTTGACCTTCTGGCATACTAGGCAAGATCTGACATAAGCATCAAGATCACGTCTCAAAGCTGGCCAATAAAAGAAAGTCTCAACCGCTTTCACTGTAGCATCAATGCCTCGATGTCCAGCATATGGTGGAGCATGACTTTCTAGCATTACTTTCGGCCTTAACTGCTTAGTTACACATAGCTTTCCATGCATCATGAGAAAGCCGTCTTTCAGAAAATAGTGATCATGATGTTGATTATTCATTAGCTGCTCATAGATTCTGGAAAAATCTTCATCACTGGCATACTGCTCTTCCATATCATCCAATTCCTGGTGATAAGAAATAGAAACAGCTGACACTTGTGGTTTGCGAGACAATGCATCTGCAACGACATTCTTCTTGCCTTCCACATGCACTATCTGAAAATGGAACATTGACAGAAAATTTGCCCAGCGCATGTGTTTCTCTGACAACTTTGCCTGTGTGAGAAAGTATCTGAGCGTCTGATGATCCGTTTGCACAACAAAATCAGCACCAAGCAAATAGTGTTTCCAACTGGTAAGTGCATGGATCACAGCTAACAGCTCTTTCTCATAAATCTGATAGTTCTTCTCAGTGTCAGAGAGTATTCTACTCTCAGATGCCACGACTCGGCCATTCTGCATCAAGACAGCACCAATGCTGTTCCCACATGCATCACACTGCACAACAAATGACTTAGACAAATCTGGCAATGTCAACACAGGATCTGTAGTCATTTTCTGTTTCAGGCATCTAAATGATGATTTCTCTTTATCTGTCCATTGCCATTTAATGGCCTTCTTTTCAAGCGCATGTAATGGTGAAGCAATCTCTGCAAAATGCCTTACAAATCTGCGGTAGTAAGAGCATAAGCCAAGAAAGCTACGAACATCATGCACAGTCTGTAAATCTGGCCATGAAACGATTGCTTCAATCTTAGCAGGATCCATTGTGACACCATCCTTTGATACAATGTGCCCAAGGAAGTGAATTTCTTCCAGAAAGAATTCACTCTTCTTGCCATTAATGAGCAATCTCTTGTGTTTCAGCTCATTAAAGATTGCTGTCAGATGGTCTCTGTGCTCCTCTTCACTCTTTGAATAGACTATCATGTCATCAAAGAATGTGCCTACAAAGCTTCTGTAAGGACGGAAAATTCTGTCCATCATTCTGTTAAATGTGGCAGGAGCATTTGTCAATCCAAAGGGCATGACTAAGAACTCATAGAGACCAAATGTAGTGCGAAATGCGGTCTTGTGCACATCCTCGGGTCTGATTCTAATCTGATGGTACCCACTCTTCAAATCTATCCTGCTAAACATTTCTGCTCCTTGCAAACGGTCAAGAATATCATCTATGCGCGGAATCAGAAATCTATTCTTGATCGTGTTCTTGTTCAAGGCTCTGTAGTCAATACACATTCGCCATGAACCGTCTTTCTTCTGTACTAGTAACACAGGTGAACAAAATGGGGAAGTACTGGGCTGAATTAGTCCCTTCTCTAACAGCTCATTAACCTGTGTCATAATCTCTTTCTGCTGGGCTGCACTAACCCTGTACGGTGGCCTATTGGGCGGACTAGACCCTGGAATAAGATCTATGGCATGATCCTCTGGCCTCTCAGGAGGTAACTCTCCTGGTAAAGACTCTGAAAAACAGTCTCTGAACGTATCCAAGAAAGCTTTTCTACCTTCGTCTAGTGTAGACAAATCAGTTTCAACTTCATTCACTTGCTTTGCAAAAACCAAGTACACAGAAAGATGATTTTTCATTACTGAAGTTATAGCAGAAGCAGAAATAACTGGGACTGACTCTCCTTTCAGCTTCACATCCAGAACATGAGTCTTGTCCCTATGTACAATTGTGATTTCCCTGTTCAAAGCATCCAACACTGCATGTTTCCTATGACACCATGGAATTCCCAACAGGACATCACATCCTTGCACAAGGGCATGATAAGAAAGTCCTCTGTGTCCACATAACTCTGTATATGCATGCGAAGTTTGCCAAGTATAGGAGTGACAGGAGCTGAATGCCCAGGGCATGCCAAATCAGCCTGTCCAACTGGTCCCATCTCTTCAGCACGAATTCCCAACTTGGCTGCCAATGCCGGTGAAATAAAGTTGGCTCGAGCACCAGGGT
This sequence comes from Cibotium barometz, assembly GCF_041138505.1. Taxonomy (NCBI): domain Eukaryota; kingdom Viridiplantae; phylum Streptophyta; class Polypodiopsida; order Cyatheales; family Cibotiaceae; genus Cibotium; species Cibotium barometz. The sequence continues at coordinate 25,808,050 of NC_141070.1, forward strand.
CAAAGAAAATCAGCACTATAGCATCTCTGATTTTACCCCATGCTGTGCACAATTCTGTAGCATTATCACATGGCTGGTCACCAACCATGTCAGGTACCAATCCTGCACTCGGCATTGTCTTCTTCTTGAGTGGCCCTTCTTTATCCTCGGCATCTTTTGCTGGCTGTTGTGGACATTTTGCAGCCATATGCCCTTTCTGTTCACAGATGAAACATTTCCCAGCTTGCATCAATGCCTTTCTCTCTTCAAATGACTTGCCATATAGTGGCCTCTTCTGTCCTTTGCCTTGACCAACACTTTTCTGAGGTTGTGACTGCCAAGTCTTCTTCTCAAATGGCTTCTTTCTATAGAATGGTATAGGTGGGAAATCCCTCTTCACAACTGGTTCCTGTTTGCCCTGAGGTTCCTTATTCACTGTGCTCTTAAAGCCACGTGAACCTCCCTGTAGCAATGCATTAGCCATGTTTGCATTCTCAATGAGCTGAGTCATATTAGAAACATTGGTCTTAATGCAATAATCCCTGATTTCTTTGGGCAAACCACAGCAATACTTTTCTATTTGCTCTGACAATGGCACTGTTCTGTAGGAAGTTACTGGCAAGAGTGCATCCCAAAACTTCTTATTATATTCTTCCAAATTTACACAGTTGGCTACATCAAGTTTGTGCCATGCTGTCATAACATCCACTTCAAAAGTATTTGTAAGCCAGGCAAAAGAGAACTGCTGCTTAAACTGAACCCATGTAGCAGGTGCTTGTCCTTGCATCAACAGTGAAGTCCACCACTGCAATGCATTACCTTTCAAGAAAGTAGTAGCCTTCCGCACCTTAGAAGACTCTGTAAAGTTACCCCCAGTGTATGCTGCATCAAACTGCTGAATGAAAGTCAGCGCTTTCAATTTGTCCTGCATCCCACTGAAAGTCTCAAACTTTACTACTTGACCTCCTTCTTTGTAATCCTTTTGCACCTTTTCTGCATCAGTCCTTACTACTCTTTCTCCACTAGGTTGAGAAAATTCAGCCACACTGACAGGTGCTGCGGGCCCCAAAGGTGGACTAAAATAAGTTTGAAATCCGGGCTGCACACCTATATTGGCATAAAGAGGGTTCACAACTTCCATAGGCATCATTCCTGGTGACCCTCTTGACATCAATCCTGGTAAAACTGTGGGAGGCCTAGCCATGGCCTGGAAAACAGACCCACCACCAAAATAGCCGGGTTGGAAAGCAACGAATGGAGGAATGGTCGGCATGACCCTTTGCACATTACTTTCCTGGCCATTAAATGCATGTACCTGTGCCTGTGTGACATGCTGCACTGGATCAGTTGCCACTGCTGGTGTCTGCTCTACATGCTGTGGCATCCTTGGCATTTGTTCCTGTGCCCTCTCAACTGCATGCTGAGATGATTCAGCCTGGGAATCCCCTGTCCTTGAGTGCAAATACCTGTTCATCCTGGGATTCTTCACCAACTGTTCAAAGGTACCAACCATGCTCAGGAGCTGCGCATGAAATAAATCCTCTTGTTCCTGTTCTTCCTCTAACAAGGCTGGCTGTACTACTGGCTCCATCCGAGCAGAGGCTGACACCTGGGCACCTGTCACCTCTATATGCTGTCTATGAGTAGAAGAGGAACTCTCTTCGGCAGGTGAAACCGATCCCGTCAAGTGGGAAAGACTCCGTTGGACACCCACACGCTTAATAGCACAACTTTAAAACCACAAATATGAAATGGACAACTTAAAACAACTTGAAATTTAAATGAAATGAAATGGAAAGATGGACACCAGCACTGGGGCCGGAACGGGCCGACCCCCCCCCCTCTATTGAGGGGGGGGGGTCGGCCCGTTCCGGCACCAGCACAGCACTGGGGCCGGAACGGGCCGACCCCCCCCCCCTCTATTGGGGGGGGGGGTCGGCCCGTTCCGGCCCCAGTGCTGGTGTCCATCTTTCCATTTCATTTCATTTAAATTTCAAGTTGTTTTAAGTTGTCCATTTCATATTTGTGGTTTTAAAGTTGTGCTATTAAGCGTGTGGGTGTCCAACGGAGTCTTTCCCACTTGACGGGATCGGTTTCAAGAACCAGATAATGTCCATGTACATATGAAAACAGTACCAAACAAGTAGGCTCGAATTTCGATGTAGAAGCTCGAAGCAAAACGACCACTAGTGTGGTCCAATCTCTACGGTCCTGTGCTTTCACTGGACTCCGCGGAGAGCGCCTCACTGGTGTTCCGAGACCACGCACAAACAGGCGCTCTCGTACTAACGCCTGGCTCTCCCGATCTCAGCACCTTTGGACCGAGGTTCTCCAATAAAGCTTGGACAACCCGGCACCGAACGGGTGTGGGCGTAGAGGGATGAATCCTTTAACAGATTTAAACATAAAATACTTCACTGGAATCTGAAATTCACTTACTTGTAGATGGTTGATAGAAAACCAATACTTGTGGTGTTTGTGTAGAATATGAAGCCACCCTTGTTGAAGAAAGAGTTGCCTCGTGTAGAACTATCAAGACAAGCACCACCACAAAGGGTACAGCCGCCTGCTGTGAGAGAAGAAGCATCCACTTGCAAGGGAGGAGATGCCTGTCTGCAGTGTGGAGGAGCTCAAGCAAAGTTGCCTGAGGGCAGTGTTCTACTGGCCGGAACACAAGCGCATAGCCATAGCCGCCTGTCGGGGCATGCGCAGCTTGGAGAGGTGCAGCCGGTAGAGAAGAGGCAGCCTGCAGGTACTGTCGCCAAGGAGAGTAGCTGCCTGTAGGAAAGGAGATGAAAAGGGATATTTTGCTGGTGAAGACGTGCAGCCTGCAGGAGAGCTCACGCACAGGAGAGGTGACCCACGATGGCCTGCAAAAAAGGAACAAGCAGCGCAGCCAGCAGTGATTTTGTCGCCTGTAGGAGCAGAGGCAGCACGCTGAGTAGAAACAGTCGCCTCTGTGCTGCTGTAATGGCCTGGCTGCAGTATACAGTCGCCTGTGGGAGCAGCTGCAGCACTTTAGTGTTGCCTGGAAGGGTTAGGCACAGCAGTACATCAGCCGCCTGGTAGGAGAGGGAGAAGCAATCGCTTGTGTGGGTGATGAAGCAGCCGCCTGGCGATGCAGATGATAGAACAGCCGGCCAAGGTGATCACCGGGTGATGAAAAAAAAACGCCAGGTAGAAGCGATGGATCCTCACGCTTGAAGAAGGGAGCTTTTTTTAATAAAATTAATGTGGAGTTACAACTAAAGATTTCCACGCATGCATGTGGGGGGAACTAGTGTGGGTAGGTGACCATGCCCACCCCCACACTCACTTAAAAGTGGGGCTCCCCACCTTGGCCCCTAAGTGGGTGCCCAAAGGGGGTGCCCACTTTTAAATGAATGTGAACACTTGACCTTATAAAACAAAGGTTAGGAATAAAATATTAAAAACAACAAGTGCGACATACTTACCACCTGTTCACATGCACCAAAACTCATCAGAATACAGAGCAGACTTCACGACTCACTGGCAGGCGTCCCCGCTCAGTAAGTAACACGTCAAGCAGGCAAACACACAAATACATGTCATGCGAAAACAATTTCAAACATGCAAAATATGGGTGCATGTGCAAATAGTAACATGGACATATCTCCCGTTCATGGAACAAGTACAAAATATCTGTCGGCACAAAACTGGCACGACATAAAACATAAAAACCTGGTCTTCCTATGGAGTGACAGTCCCATAGGTAAGACACAGTTCCAGGCACGAGTCTCCCTATGGTGTGACAGTCCCATAGGCAAAACACGGCACGAATACTGGCTCTTCCATGGCGTGACAATCCCATGGATCGAACACAGTCCAGGTCATACACGGGTGGCACTGGTCTGGCTCCCGTCCATACGACACCATCCTGCTAACACACGGGTGGCACCAGTCTGGCTCCCGTCCATGTCAGCAAAATACTGGCCTCTTCACACAAGACACTGGCCTGGCCTCAAGTGAACGAGACGCAAGAACTGGAGATGGACCAAATGGTCGGCCAATTGGTGACAGCAGGGAGCTTGCCTTTCCCTTTGTCTGTCATACTGTCAACTGAAAGTTTAAGGGAACCTGTATCCAAAGAAAGAGACCGTACTCTTTCCACCTGTAATCAGTTGTACCTCACTATGTGTGTCTCTTGTTCACCCAATCCAATCCGTGTCCGGGCTCTTGCAGAAAAGAGGACCCTATCCCGGCAATGAAACCATAAAACCGGTCTATGGACACATAAAGCAGTAGTTCATTCACAAATAACCTGGACTTACTCAGACACACAATCACAGAATCCTCGCTCCCTCACTCAACAACACATTGGCCCCAAAGTCCGGCGCCCCTCGCGGTATTTCTTTATTGTTAAAAGGTTGGAATTTACAAAGCACAAGTGCAACAAAGCACTCTACTTGCATCAGCAGAGTTTTACAAATTCTGGGAGAAATTTGCCAGCATAACTGCACTAAAACTGTTCCATAACATCTCAGAATGAGTCCCAACTGACAGGCTCACTTCCATAGGCATCAAGCTACCCAATGGAGTCCAAAACATCACAATTCAGCTTGCTGTAATTTTCTGCACAGACCTGTTTTCAGCTCTGTTTTCAGCCCAAAATAACCCTTGCACTGTCCTGGAGGACTTTAGCAAAGTCCTACTGCATTTTGGCATCAACCGGGCAACATAACAGCCCAAAAACAGCACCTAAACAGTGCTGAAACAGCATTGTTTTGAAGAGGTTATTACCCTCTTCTGTCCCTGCTTTGGTGTAGGAACTAACTACACCTGTTCCTGTTCAAGGATGCAACTAGCCTTTGCATATAAGCATAAAATTCACACAACTGTACCTAATTTTATTTGATGAGAGCATTTCCATAGTCTGCAAGAGAGAGAAAGATAGAGAGAGGCTGTGGGGAGCAAGCTCAACCCTCAATTCATGAGTTGTAGAGCAAGGGAGTGCACCACAAATGCTGGCTTTCCTGCAACAAAACACCACGATTGCTGCAAATGAGCCTCTTTTCCCAAATTCCCACGCTTCCCTCTTCTCAATGAGGAAAATGTACCAAAATTTGACACTTGACACTTGGCACATTTTTAAGCCTTTTCCACATGCAATCTTCCAGGCTAAAAATCTCCTGACTGGTTCACATTCTCACAACAGTCCTTTGTCAGCTTTTGGTCCCCTTGACATTCCGCACAAACTGACGCGAACACTTTTCAATTCCGACACTGCCAAAAATAGCAGTTTCCTAGATTTTAGGGATGATGTCATCTGCATTCCTTCTGGTCTCCTGACCATCTTTGACCACTATGGTCACTTCAAAATTTGCTTAGAATTCAAGATACATTCACATTTCGGTGGCGGCCACTTAGTAGTGTAAACTGGCCTATACCCTCATTCAGTGGCCATGTCCTGGACACTGTCATTCATCTTTCAGTGTAGTTCTCAGGCTTAGCCAACCACTGGTTCAAAGTCCCACTAGTTGACCCATTCTGACATTGCAATGGCCCAAGCCCTTCCAAGAGATCCCGGGGGAAAGCAACAGCAACCAAAGAGAAAGAAAAGAAAAATATATATTTATAAAGAAATGTAAATAAGGAAAACAACTACAAAAAGTTTCACCTCCTGGTGACAGAGGGAGTGGGAGAGAGAGAGTGAGGGAGTGGGGCCTGGCCCTGGACACTAGGAGAGAGAGAGAGAGAGAGAGAGAGAGAGGCTAGAGCGCTTGTTGCTTAAGCCTTAAGCTCTAGAGTGGGGCGGCTGGCCAAGAGTGAGTGGGAGAGAGAGAGAGAGGAGAGCACTCAGCACAAGCCTTATAGGCTCAGGTCACGGGTGATGGCAGCTAGGACAGCCAGCGTGAGGAAAGCAACGGGCAGCTGCCAGCCACCAACGGGAGGAAAGCAACGGGCAAAAGCCAAAAAAAAAAAAAAGTGGGGGAAAAATAGCGGAAAAATAAGTGAAAAAAAACGACGCAAAAAAACAGCGAAAAAAAAAACAGTGCCCCGCGGCCGTCCCGTTCCAGTCCCGTCCCCGACCTGCGTAGCCCGTTCCACTGTTCCCGGGACGGCGTCCCCTTGTGACGCATCTACCCAAGGCGTCCCCTCCGTCCCCAACCCGCGCCGTATCTCGATAACGGGATAGGGGGCCCCATACGGTGTTCAGATCTCTCTCTCTCTCTCTCTCTCTCTCTTATCTCTCTAAAGTTTGAAGGATTAAAGTGGATTGCTACACTCATGAAACTCAGGATACAGAAGACTGTGAGCATTTGTGTGATTCCAATACAAAGACTTCCGCTCCATGTTACAATATATGCCCAAATAGGGGCAACCGACCAACTCCTCACGACTAGGAATAAAACCTAATGACTCCATAAAATAGGAAAAAAGTGGAAATATGATGTGAGGGGTGACCAACCCCTCTAGCTAACATGGTCAGCCCTAAAGGCTAAAATAGGACACCACAAAGAAAGCTGGCAGCAAGGGGATGATGATGTCTTAACACCCCCTCTCAGCACACCGGATGCTGAGTGAACTCCACGAAGCCAGAGACATCGTCCTCAATCAAAGATGAAAGACTGCAGCAACAAGTACCAAGAAAGCTCCACAAGCAATCTCCTCAGCAACTCAGCTACAAAAGCAATAGAACAAGCTGCCAAGTACACCGCTCCTCTGGTTCCACTTCCAAGTGTAAGAACACTCCCCAAAGACGAATGTCATGTTTCCAACCTGGAGAAGGTCTATAAAACCTCATAACCAACCAAGATCAGATCCTGTAGTTAATCAATCCAGGGAGAAGCAGGCTGCTCCTCACTGGAACCCTCTGAGTCCATCTCCTCAAACTCTGTAAACAAGAGTTACCAAACGCTGAAAAGAAGCATCCTCGAGAAAGGTCGGCATCACAAGATGTAAAGACTGAAGAAAAGATGGGGTCCATCTGCTCAAACTCCGTACCATGAGTTGCCCAATGCTATACATAAGCACACTCCACTGAGGTGGGCATCGCCATATGAAAGGACTCCACATCCCCCTTTGAAAAATGATGTCGTCGGACTCGTACAAGCCCAACCTGATTCTGATCCAAATCCAAAGAACTCTAGAAGTACCACTGTGTCCAAGGCACGGCTAGCAACAACAGATCCAAAGCATCCCACCGGGTCCAAAAGTCCATCCTCCAGCACGCCGCATCAAACCAAATGCAAAACTAGCAGGTGGAGAGGCATCCTCAAAAGCATCACAAAGACAGGCAGAGGTACAATGAGGAAGGGAAGCAGGAATATAAACTACAGTGGTAACTAAGTCCTCAAAAGCATCATTGAGAGCAGAAGACTCTTTCCATAGAATCAGATCCCAAGAATCAGCAACAAACAAATGATCTTCTTATGTTAGGCTGCCACAAGGTGAAAGACCCATGTGTGAGCATGCTTTGAGGGAAAACAAGCATTCAAAAGGATATTTGTTGGATTTGGTATTTTTGTTATGGTTTTTTCTTGATTGTTTTAGTATTAATTAGTGTATGTTTGTGATTAATTATGTGTGTTTGAGAGTAAGTTAGTCTATTAGTTAGGTAGTGCATTAATGTTTAATTAATTGTTGACGTTAGTGCATTATTAAGCTAATTGTATTAAATTTTCTAGTACTAATTAGTGTTTTTAGTCTAGTGTCAATTAGTAGTATTTATTTGTTAGTTAGCTTACCTTCGCATTAGTTAGCATTAACCTAATTATAGGACTAGATTAACTAATTCAATAAAGTGCATTAGGTAAACATTAGTCTAGGTTAGGCTAGGTTAGAGTTTAATCATAGAGCTTTAGTTTTAGTTGTAATTAGTATTAGGATCGATTAGTTAGTAAATTGGTAACTATGTGAAAGGATCACACCTCACAGGCAAAACACCCTCCTTTCTCTGCAAACACTCCAAAGAACATAGGCTCGGATAAAATAAACTATGCTCAAGATCTTTGAAAAGATCACTACTCTCATCAAGAAAGAACTACTCTCCTCCAAGATCAGCAAACTCCAACCACAGAAGAAAGTCTCCACAGATACAAAACAGCTCCCGAAACTGATCCTCAAGTGAAATAGTTGGAGATGGGCCCCCTCTGGGTGTAGAAAACTCCTTTGGGAAGCAAAACACAGCCAAAACACTGCTTTCTAGCAAAAAACAGCACTCACTCCACCGCCAACTAAAGGCAAGGAACGTGAAGAAACCAGGGAACTGTGTAGGCCAGGAACAAAACACAGGTATAGATGCTCCAAAATCAGCAAAACGCTGACTGAAATCAGAAAATTCAGTGTCCTCAAGTACCAAACTGTCACCAAAGCCACAATCCACACAAAACCCCCTCTGCAAGTGATATGTGTCCACTGGAGAAGAAGACGCAGCCAACAGAGAGGCTGCAAACCTGAAAATACAGGCCAACCAGCTTCCACACCTCAAATGAGGAAATAACACTGAAGAGACGGTACCTTCAGGTCCAAATGATGAAACCCAGGTGAAGGTAGAGCTACCAGAGCAAGAACAGTCCAGAAAATGCGGCAAAACATGGCTGCAAATCTGAAAACGCAGAACTGAAAGGGGCAGTAGATAAGGCAGAATCTGAAAACGCAGATCCTAGAAGGTACCACCAAGCCTCACATCAACCAACCAACATCAGCAAACAAGCCTGTAGGAGAAAAAATGCAGCAAATACACTGCTGCTGCCCTGCACACAGCAGGCAGCACTACATGAGTCCCAGGGACAGATGCTGATGAAGATCGACCACAAAACTGCAACAGTTACATGCCTAGAAGAGGCCAAACTGACCAGTAGCATATCTGAGAAAAAAAAACGCAAGAAAGAGAAGGGAGCAACTAATGCTACAAGTTTCCAGCGCTCTGATACAATGAAGGAATGCAAAGCGGAAGATGGGAAAGTGGAAACATAGGAGAGAGAGAGAGAGAGAGAGAGAGAGAGAGAGAAACGCAAGTGGATACCTGCCCTCAATATCAACCAAACAAGAAACACATGCTGGTACAAGTCCCGAGCAAGAGGGGAAGATGACCTCGTATGTGAGGGACTGCAGCAAGCCAATATGCAGAGGCACTAAGGCATGCAAGAGGCACGAAGCAATGAATGTGAGAGAGGGAAGGCCCAGCTATATATATGCCCAAATAGGGGCAGCTGACCAGCTCCTCATGACTAGGAATAAAACCTAATGACTCCATAAAATAGGGAAAAAGTGGGAATATGATGTGAGGGGTGACCAACCCCTCTAGCTAACATGGTCAGCCCTAAAGGCTAAAATAGGACACCACAAAGAAAGATGTCTTAACACTTCTTGCATCGTTGGGATCTTGTGAAGGCCAGCATTCATGTGGGTAAGTTCTCTCCTAGCGAGGCTAGCCGATGGCCTCATCCACCTTATCCCCAAAGAGGGTGGGGATTGGACGGAGATTTGCAAGTAAAACCCCATCACGGTTCTCAGCACAGAGATTTGCAAGTAAAACCCCATCACGCTTCTCAGCACAGCTTACAAAATCCCTGCCAAGGCGATCAGCTTGCACCATAAGCCCCACCTCCCCGCTCTCATCCATGCACACAAACAGGTTTCATCCGGATTAGGAGCATCTTGGATAACCTCTTTCACTTTTTGGGAGGCGACCACCTCTTCGCAGTTGAGCATGGAGGATAAAGCTATTCTCCTTCTTAACTTTGAGAACACCAATGACAGGGTGGACTCACCTTTCTTGGAGGGTACCATGGTGCACATGGGATTCTCAGCCTCTTGGGTTCAACAGGTCTCCGACCTCTACTCCTCCGCTCATAGCCAATTCTCATTTCGGAGGCATGAGGAGATTGCTTCCCGATCGCTTTATCAGTTTGTCACGGCTGCCCCCTAGCCCACTTTATCTTTCAGGAGGCGCAAGGAGATTGCTTCCCGATCTCTTGATCCGTTTGACAGGGCTTCCCTCTAGCCCCCTTTCTCTTCCTCTTCCTTGCAAAGGCGGTGAGATGTTTCCGCAAGGCACGCCCGGCATCAGCCTACCCATTCACACCTTGGAGGAGCTTTTGGATGTAGAGTTTGCCGATGACACAGCAACCTATCTTGGAAACCTCCAGCCCTTCGCTATCACCAGAGAGGAATTTTGCCTCACCTCGAGTGCCCGCATCAATTAGAACAAGTCATGTAGTTTCTGGGCTGGCACATCTCCCACCCAGATTTGGAGTCCAATTGAGGCCTTTCAGTGGATTTCCAAGGGATATAGATGTTTCAGCTCGACTCTCTTTGGTTGGATGAGTGGTGCTTAGCTAACCAGGTTCTCCTAGCCACCATGTGGTACATCACTTCATGATGGGCGTTCTCTCATTGGACAGATCCAGTGACTCATTCGAAACTTCCTGTGGGTGGCAGAAACGAGCAGGCAACTCACGCCAAGGTGGCATGGCGGGTCATCCTTCGGCCTCCTTACAAGGTGGCATGGCTGATCATCCTTCAGCCTCCTTACAAGGGAGGCCTTGGCATCACTGACCCGGCAACGACCAAGAGCCAAGCCCTTTTGGGGAAGCTCATTGTCCGTGGTCTCTTCAAATGAAATTTTTACCCCTAACCAAGTGGTATGGGCATCTCGTTATGATTTTTCTCTAAGGAAATCACAAATATTAAATAAAGTTGTTTACTTTTTAAGTTTTTCTCCTGGCTTTAAGAATTTAGAGAGATCGCCCAAGTTGGTTCTCATTTTTACATAGTGGTTTGAAAAAAAACACACACACACACAGAGGGGCAGGGAAAACGAACATTCCATACCATTACCAACCCTGATGGAGGCACTTTCCTCGCTCACATTGACCTCACCATCTCATGAGACTTTTCAAAAAACATCCATGCATTATTTCATACGCATGCAACTTGACCACATGAGAAAGTTGAGCAAAAGCCCCAAAAAACTATACATGAACAGTTGCAGTCTTTCCTAGAGAAAACCTATATACACAAACTGCTCTTCTTTAGGTGCAGAAATCAGGCATACACAACATGCGGCACTTACCCCTGTAACTTTGACATATTGGCCATCCTTAGCCTGGCTCAAACTGACATAGGGATACTTGGCAACAAATCCAGTTACGGCCCCTTTTCCAACACAAGTGTTCCATGTAAGCAGCATCAGAATGGCACAGAGAAGGCACACAACCACGATCAACAAGATTGCATTCTGGACAGCGCCCAGAATGAAGCCACCAGCAATAAAGCCAACCACAAAGAGTGGAATGACAGTCCACAGAATCACTGGAGGAAAAGTCCTTCTGAAGGAATAGCTTTCACCATTGCTGAGGTTGTTGATGGCATGGTTGTTGATGCTGCTTGCCAGCTTGGCAGCAGAAGCATGACCATCCAAGGGGCCTGAATACTTTCTAGAAGCAGAAAGGGGGGCCGACGTGATAGGGCCAGATGTTATGAGCCCTGTGGCTGGGAGATTTGGAGCCAGAGGGCCGGAATTCTGGCGCACCATGCCCGGGGTTGCCCCATCAGAAGAGAGAGGACCGGAGTTCTTCAAATTTGCTCCTGCCAAAACCCCTTTAGGATTAGGGTTTGCAGGTACCCCACTCTTGGCATTTGCAGGATCCAAATTTCTAAAAAGTGGCCCTGAATGTGAGCCCTGCCGTGCTCTGCCTCCTGCTTGTGATGGCACTGATAAACCCTGCGGGTCAGAGCTCGAATAGGATGATCTCATAGGGAGGTTGCCATGGTTTGATAAGGGACCAGACTTCGAAGAAGCAGCTGGGAAAGAGCCTGCTAGGAGAGCTCCTTCAGATCTGGGGCCAGATTTCTTCGACCTTGGGGCCTCCACCACAATATCAAACATCTTGCCAAGCTCTCCAGACTTTTTAATATCACCTCCTGTGTATGGCATGGCCGTGGAGGTCATGGTAGGTATTCGGTCTTTGTATTTATCAGGTGCACCGGAGATGTAGAGGCCATTGCTGAGCTGATGGACTCTGTTGCTAGTCATCGCGGAGGGCAAGAATGGACCACAGTTAGGGTTAAGGTGAAGGCTCAGGTTGGGGTTAGGGTGTAGCAACTTCAAGGAAGGAGTATTGCTCTGATTTTATCTGCACAGAGGTGATGCTCTCAGAATTTGCAGCCTTGAGATATGCATTCAGGGTTTGCAGAGAAGGGAAGGGCTAATAGGGAGGGTCATAAGAAAATGTGGGAGCAGACACTGACAACTACCACCACCATCAACAGCAACAAGAGAACAAACACCACCACCACGAACAGGAGCAAAAACAACAACAATTACAGCAGCTAGCTTTGCTATGGAGATAGGGAAATCAAACCTGGGGCAGGGCCATGTAAAGGGTCGACAACTTAGGGTTTCCTCTGCAACGTTACGGCTTTTCCTCTGTTTCTGTTTCTGTCTGCACCTTTCCTTCTTCTAGAGCTGCTACTGGTGGCGGGCTAGGGCGGCTGTAGCCATACACGGAGACAGCGTCAAGGGAGTTAGGGTTTCTGTTTCTGTCTGCACCTTTCCTTCTTCTAGAGCTGCTGCTAGGGCGGGCCCTCGCAAACACCCTACTGTGTGCCGACAGTACGGTTTACTTCCGCCCGTTCGTTATAGGAACAAAATGGGCCCATAGTTATTTATATTCATATATAATTGATTTATAACATATATATATATATATATAATATTTTAATAACTATTTATTGTTGATTTATAGTTAATAATAATTCTATTTAAATGTTATATATATAATATTTAGGTATTTAATTACATGCATTTATATAATTTATTTATTTATATAAAGTATACTTAACTATAATTATGTATGTCATAATTTCACACTTCTAAGTTCTTAGTTTCTTATTTTTGCGTCCATCTCTCTCTCTCTCTCTCTCTCTCTCTCTCTCTCTCTCTCTCTCGCTCATGGAGTTGTTATTCAACAAGTCTTGTGTTCGAATCTCACTCCCGTCGGATAGATCATATTTGGTCTCTTGGGATTGTTCCTACGACGTTAAAAGAGCTTCTTCTTCTTCTTCTTCTTCTTCTTCTTCTCTCTCTCTCTCTCTCTCTCTCTCTCTCTCTCCCTCTCTCTCTCTCTCTCTCTCACACACACACACACACACACAATAAGAAACAACATAACCGAATAAGAAACAATATCCAAAGAAACATGCAAAAGAACGTCCTTGCTTTGTAGTGACTAGTACTCAACCCGTGCGTTGTTGCAGTATGTAAAAGACATTAAGAAGTGAACCGCAAGAATGGAAGCCGGAATACAACGGGTCAATTGGAATACAAAAGAACGTCCTTGCTTTGTAGTGACTAGTACTCAACCCGTGCGTTGTTGCAGTATGTAAAAGACATTAAGAAGTGAACCGCAAGAATGGAAGCCGGAATACAAAGGATCAATTGGAATACAAAGGGTCAATCGGAATACAAAAGATCAATCAAAGGGATTTTTTCCTCTTATTTTTTAGAAATCCAAAATTTCTTTTTCTCTCTTCTTCTTGTGCCTTGGTCATCCATGGTTAATACGTACTAGATAAAAAGAATCAATATCCAGAAAACAAAATAGTGGGAATCAACGGATCGATCTAGCTATCAGGAAAAAAATGAAGCTTGCACTTCTAGCATGGGCGATGTATCACACCCAACATGGTAGGATGGTGATGCATCTCCATTACATTCATTTAGTGTGCATAACTTTTTCTTTCATGGACCTACACACAAAAGAGATAAATATTAATAAAACGTCATTTTTTAAAAAAAAATCCATTATAGTTAGCCTTACCAGACACAAACGAAGACCCAAACAAAGCTGCACGCACCATCATGCACTACCAAGAATTCGTGCCGAAAAGAGTAACTTGTATATGAGACTGAGCCCTCTGTTACTAAAGAGGTAAAATATGTCATTACGTCGTTGACAATGTTAGAAATGCACTCTTTCATAAATAAGTATACCCCCTAGCTCCTCATCGGGACCACTAATCCCGCATCTCTCCAAGCCCTCATCCATAACTCTGACCATGGAAAAGTCCACTATCAAAACGATAAAACAACAAAACGGATGAAATGTTTCTTGTGACTATCGAAGGGATCAAGCTCTCGCTCCAAAAAATAGAAGTGACATAAAGAAACATGCAAATTTTGAATGTTAACACTTGTAATGATTTGCTATAATTTACATACCCATCCTTGTGGCCATCGAGCATACAAGCATCCAAGATCTCCTTATAAACAATGTTGGTTGTTGTCATAAGCTGATGACTTTCAGATGGAGTAGAAGAACTCGTATGACAATCAACAAGTAAACCTTCACCGCATGAGAAGATCGTGCTCAAGACAATGAAACATATAGCTGCCCATGTGAAAAAACAGGTGTGACCAAGTATAAACCCAACACACTTAGGATTTGCCCATGTGTAAAACAGGTGTGACCAAGTATAAACCCAACACACTTAGAGTTTGTCCTTGTGATTTGTTTATTATCATTCCAAATGCCAATCACATAGGAAATTGTCTCCATCCCACACAATGAATGGTAATTGTATCTCAGTACATACGATAAAAACTCTTTCCCCAACTTTGGTGCCACTAATGATTTTAGCCTCCAACACTTTTGAGTGGAATGCCTCACATCAATCGTGTACCATTACAAAGGCCTCATCTTGGATCCAAGCTACGTAGCAACACAATAGCGGCTTCTAGTTTTCAAACCAAGCAACACAATGAGATGGATATCCTCCCCCGAGATTAGGTCCATTTAAAAACTCAGTGGTGTATTAAAAAGAACTAATCTCATCCTCAACAATAGAATCTGCACAAATACTATCTAGCCTTGCCAGGCATTGCATCCAATGTATTTATGTTCACAATATCAACTTCATTGTTTTTTGGAGCATGGACAGCACACTCACTAAAGTGTACAACATAGGCCATAGTAGTAGTAGTAGTCAACTTTGAGTAGAGCCAATTGATTAAATCTCTTAGATGTGATTTTTGTAAAACCATGTTTGTTAGTAGTTCCACTATCCGATCATCATTGATGCAATCCATTCCATTTCCAACATTCATGATCCACTCTTTAAACTCATTGCCCTCGTAAGAGTTTGTTAACACAATCTGCATATTTTCAGTCAACTTGAGAACTTTGACGTAATTCCACAAAAAGGAACGACATAATGTCTCACCCACAATATCCTCTCTCGCCTCTGCCCTTCGCAAACAACATGAAAATCATGTCTGAAGTCCCCCCCCCCAATAATATGACCTTTCTACCAAATGGCTTATGAGAAGACATTATATGTTATAAGGTCCTGTCCAATGCTTCAAAAGCATTGGATGGATCCATCGTTATGCTTTTGGAGCATAACGATGGATCATGGTCGTTCATCCCAAATAATCAGCTTTACAAAGTCTCAATACCTCAACAAGTTGTCCATGCACAGTGATTTTGTACAGTGCTTGCATGTGGAGGTCAAATTGTTCTCTTTTGATACGATGATAATATTGTCGATGCTGTTAGGAGGCAAAATACTACTCTTTACCTATAGTGAACAACATCTTGAAGCAAATGATACATTATATATTGATTTTCCTCAGTCAACTTTAAAAAATTGGAGAAAATGAAAGTGAGGGAACACTATGGTATGCATGTATTTCATAGCGCCTTCCTGCTCTGGTGATCAATATTATGTTCATCTACTTCTCAGTATATGCAACAGATGCAAAGTCATTTGAAGAGTTGTGTACCTTCAATGGTTGTGTCTTTCCTACATTTAAGGCAACTTGCATTACTAGAGGGATATTGGAAGATGATAGTGAATGGGTTGCACGTATGGAGGAAGCATCATCATCACAAACTAATTTGTAGTTGAGACACCTTTTCATAATGATATTGATGTTTTGCGAGCCATCTTCTCCACAAATGTTGTGGAGAGGTTTCGAGAGGTAATGGTAGAAGATTTTGTATACACTTTGTCATCATGCATGAGTCAAATTAATGGGATTTAACAATTAGCTTGAAACGCATGTTCTTATGCATCTAGAAGAGATTCTTCGTCGAGCAAAGATGATCATTAGATAATTTCCCTGGGATGCCTCAATTTGACATGATGCATTCTGAGCTTCTACCTGGAAACAAATTGCTTTGTGAAGGTAGAACTTTTAATATGGTTGAACAATTGAACCTATCCCGTACAAGGGTGTCAACATTAAACCATTGCCAATGTATTGCTTATGATACTATATTGTAAGTAGTGGCCATGGAGGTAGGTGAGGTTTTCTTTCTTGATGGGCCAGGGGGATCCAAAGCTTATATTCAAAGAGACTCCAGCAAGCCACTGATGCAGAGGCATACTGTGCATCCAAGTACCTTTATATTTCATCAAGGACTACTTGACCAAGGACATTATCATTGTGTTGTATAGCCTAGAATCTTATGGTTGCTCTATCATGCCCCTTATATATGTACTTATAAGGATACTTAACTGTTGATATTGTAGAGCATATTTCTACATTTATATGTGCATCACACCTCACTGGTAGATCATAGTTCTTCACTCTTATAGATGTTCCATCATTATGATGCATATACACAGGATAATCACTCTTATCCACATAAGTCTCTTGTGTAAAACTACCTTAAGCATTTCCCTTTATCCATACAAATAGCATTGGATTAAATCCTCCACAAGGCCCATGGATATTACAACGTACTATAACCTCATGCAAAGTAGGGAACATATGCTTATCAGGCAATTCAGCACATACCAATCTATCAGTCCTAGGTGGTCTTAGGTTTATAGTGACTATCCAATATCCATAATGAGTGTAAATGTGGCAATCATCTTTTTTGAAACTCTGACTAATATATATCTAATAACCTTGCCAAAAAGCTCACTTTTAATGATACATCTCATTATATCTGAATGCTTTTGATAGAATACTCATGTTGTTAAATTTGGTCAATCAGTTTGCACTCTAACTTGGAAGCAAAGTATTCAAAACCTCTTGCCACTTGGGATTGCAAGTAATGTTGTTAGTTAACAGCCATAGCCATAGCATAAACTTGGCAAATAAACAAGCAAGAAGAACATAAAAAGCAAGATATGCACGATAAAAGAGTGGGTTCACTATTGACCGACCCTCTAATTGGGATCAACATTTTCTTACAACAAATACCCCCCATTCGGCTAATGGTCGAGCTCCCTTTGAAATTGTCTATGGCAAGAAACTTCCCATTCCTGTCTCTACCATAACTAGTGATGTTCCAGCTGCTGCTAACACTTTAGCTCATGACCATGCTGCTATTCTAGCTGAAGTCACTAAATCTGTTAAGCGAGCACAATTGAAATACACCGTTCAAGCCAACAAGAAATGACAACCAATGAAATTCAAAGAAAATGATCTAGTTTGGCTTTGCATAGAGAAAAGACGCTAAAAGAATATTGCCAAGCATCCTAAGATCAAGTTGGCTCCTAGATTTTATGGACCATTCACAATTATCCAACAAATCAATGAAAATGCATTCCGCTTGGACATTCCCACTCACTAGAAGATACATAACTCATTCCACATTAGTTTATTGAGACCCTCCTCCTCTCTTTAAGGATGATTCTAAAGTTCTAGTACCTAAAAGTATTATTGACCAATGACCAAACAACCACCATACTGGCACTGTGTATCATCATTACTTGGTGAAGTAAAAGAATCATTCTATTGAGAAATTAGAGTGGATTCCTGAAACATCGCTTACCCCACACTACCGACGCTTGATTCTAGCATACCACTCACATTCACGTTGATTCTTTTATGGACACCAATTCACCAACTGAGGCAGTGTCATAGTTCTTCCACATGTTTTGGTGCCAATTCGCTGATTGAGGCAGCACATTCATTTAGTGTCAATTCGCTGATTGAGGCAGCACGTTAGTTTAGTGCCGATTCGCTGATTGAGGCAGCACATTCATTTAGTGTCAATTCGCTGATTGAGGCAGCACGTTAGTTTAGTGTGTCGCGAGACTGAGGTAGCACGTTGATTTAGTGCCGATTCGCTGATTGAGGCAGCACTATAGCATGAGGCTGGCCGCCCTTGCTTTTGTTTATTTCACACAACTGACGACAATTGCTTTGTAACCCCGGGATATGTTATGGAAATGTGAATTGTGGAATTATTTAATATTTTATGTGGTATTTATGGTACGCTCATTTATCGCACGGTTGGACTGACGCACGAGAGCGTGGAGTAGTGGTTGCATTGTGATGGGTGGATAAGAGAGATTTATTATGTCTTGTGTTTTTGGTGAGCAGATCAGTGCACGGAGTATCGTGGGTGCAATGGATTTTGGCCAGTGCGCGTTTTGGTGTGTGCCAAGGTGTGTGCCAATGGTCACTCGCCCATAGTTTCATTTACAATTTGAATGTAAATAGCCAAGCTTGGAGACCAAGTTACCTTTTTGATATTAATAGCCCAAATTCGAATGTATCAAGCTATTCTTGAGCACTTAAGAACATCCATAATAGTGTTATTGGTAGCTTTCGTCTGGCCGTTGCTTTCTGGATGGAAAGTGGATGTAAAATCCATTTTAGAACCTAAGTTCTTGAATAGAGCAACCCAAAAATGATTGCAAAAGCGGCCATCTCGGTCAAAGAGAATGACTTTTGGAAAGCCATGGTGATGAAAGATAGACTTAATGAATAGCTTAGTAGCTTGAGGGGCAGATAGGGTCTTCTTGCAAGGTATAAAGTATGCTAAATCTATCAACTATGGTCCATATCATGTCATTATGAGAGAACATAGTCAACAAACCAGTAACAAAGTCCATTGAAATCTCTTCCCATGGACGACCTTTGGGAATAGGTAGGGGAATTAAAAGACCAAAAGATTTACCATGATGGCGTTTAATTCTTTGACAAACAATACATTCAGACACAAATTTTGCAATGTTATGTTTTATGTCAGACCAAAAGAAATATTCTTTACATGCAGCTAATGTGGATTGAATTCCTCTATGTCCCATATATGTAGGAGCATGCATCTCAGTTATGGCTGGTTCTCTAAATGGTGCAGTGATGCAAAGTCGCTTTTGAAAGAACAAAAATCCATTTGCATAAGAGTAATCATTTAGTTGCAAAGAATTGTTACCATGTATGGCATTCCATGTAGGTGAAAAATCAGGATCATCAGCATATGAGTCAATCATGGCATCAAAAGATTGCACTTGAATAGCAGACACAATATTCAAATAAGCATGTTTAAGCGCATCAAATGAATTAGAATTGCAAACAGAAATTTGGTTATCATTAAGAGGTTTACGACTTAGAGCATCTACAACTACATTAACGCGGCCTGGTTGATATTGGATCATAGGGTGAAATTTTTGGATAAAAGAAACCCATTTGATATGGCAATCTGATATTAAAGATTGGGTCAACAAGTTCTTGATAGCATGTTGATCCGTCTTTATTAGTACCTCAGATCCCATGAGATAATGCTTCGATATGTTAAGGGCATGGACAACACCCAAAACTTCTTTGTCTCAATAGGTACTATACTTGGCCTCATTGGATTTGAGCTTGCGACTCTCGTAAGCTATGAAATGGTCATCCTTGCATGAGGATTGCACCTATGCCAGATCCACTAGCATATGTGACGACTAAAAAGAAAGGACGATCAAAGTCTGGAAGTTGTAGGACAAGTGCATGGGTCAATAAGTACTTCAAGGCAACAAAGGACTTCTCTATTGACTGTCACCCCATCAAAAAATTATCTTCGTGCAAAGCAAGATAGTCAATGGGAGAGCAATGAGCGAGAAATTATTTATGAACTTGCAGTAAAAACCTGCTAAACCTAGAAAAGATCTAACTTCATGGGAATTTTTAGGAGTAGGCCAGTCTTGAATGGTCTGGACATTCTTAGGGTCTACTCGAATACCATTGGCCGAAACAATATGGCCTAGATATTCTATCTTAGTTTGAAAGAAATAACTTTTGTCAGGGTTAGCATATAATTTATTTTCCCTTAATAAATCAAAGACAATACTTAAGTGATCCTTGTGTTCTTTTTCAGAGTGACTGTAAACGAGAATATCATCAAAGAAAACAATCACAAAGTTTTGATAATCTATAAAAAAATTGTTCATCATGCATGCAAATGTGGCAGGAGCATTAGTGAGACCAAAGGGCATGACAACGAACTCATCATGTCCTAATTGTGTACGAAAAGCAGTCTTGAAGATATCAGCAGGATCCATATGGATTTGATGATACCCAAACTTTAAGTCAATTTCACTAAGTACACTTGCACCTTTCAATTTATCTAATAGGTCATCAATTATAGGGATTGGGTAGAGGTTCTTAACAATCACTTTATTTAGTGCTCTATAGTCTATGCACATCCTAAAGATTTTATTCTTTTTCTGCACAAGCAAGACAGGCGCACGAAATGAAGAGCTACTAGGGAAAATGAGACCTTGTCAAGCAATCAATTCTAGGGATTGGGTAGAGGTTCTTAACAATCACTTTATTTAGTGCTCTATAGTCTATGCACATCCTAAAGATTTTATTCTTTTTCTGCACAAGCAAGACAGGCGCACAAAACAGAGAGCTACTAGGGAAAATGAGACCTTTGTCAAGCAATTCAACTACTTGGCATTGCACTTCTTGTTGGTGCAAAGGGACACGTCTATATGGTGCTTTGCGAGGTGGTAAAATGCCTGGAAGAAGTTCTATCTTATGGTCTAAATCACCACGAGAAGGGGGTAGATGGGGAGGATAGTCATCAGCAAAACAAAATTTTTGTTGTTCGGTGAGAGAGAAGATTCTTTCTTTTCCACTTCATTAACATAAATCATGCTTTCTCACGTTTCCTTAATGCACGATGTGCTTGTGTGTGAGACATGAGTGGAAACATTTCAAGAGAAGAGTGACTAGATAAAGAGATAGATTGATTATTGAAATTGAAAGACATAGTGTGTGTATGATAATCAATGTGTGGAATATGTTGGTGTCTAAATGGCATACCAAGAATGACATATGTGGAGTGCAGAGGTGCAATAAGAAAATTTCATTTTTCCTTATAAGGACTAATAGAAATTTTGAGATCTTTTATTTCACATGTGCCATTGTACCTAGTTCCTTGAAAAGCAGATTTAACTTAAGCAGAAGGAGAAGTTTCAAATTGGAGTTTCTTAACAAGTTTTTCAAAGATGAAGTCATGTGAACTACCATCTTCATGTGAACTACCATCTTCATGTAAAACACATACTTCAGAACCATTTATATGACCTTTCATTCGCAATAAAGCATGTAGCGAGGGAGGCATACCTAGATCAATAGATTCTGTGTTGTTCACCTCGAATTGAAGAGCATATTCACTCCAATCTGGAGCGAAATCGAGATCATCAATAGTGCTATCCTCTTCAATATAGTGGAGTTTTGCCGATGAAGGGTTGTCCATTGGAAGCTTAAAAGGGCATTGAGACTGTTTATGGCCCTTTTTATGGCATTTATAACAAAAGATGGGATATTTGGGCTGTGAATCAACACGTGGTGTGTGTACGCTAGGGTGGGGCTTTGAATTTACATCGTTTGGATTGGAGTCAGCCACATTAGATACATTTTTATTTGAAAAATTGGGTGCACGAGTGTTTTAAAAGTGCCAATGCATGGAGTAACAAAAGGTTTATGAAAGTTACGATTGTTTGTTACCTAAGATGATTGTTGATTTTGAGTTGTTGCTTGTGGTTGGCAAAATTGAGTAGCCTTTTGAGAAGAGCGAACCATCTAGGCAATAGATTGAAACTCTTTCTCCGTGTCATGAGCGAAAGAAATTGCTTCGTAAAGCAAAGATGGCTTCAAAGTGTTGATTTTTGCTTGTATACCATGTTGAAGACCGTCTTTATATTTGCGTTGAAGTGAATCTTCAGACACATCTTTGAGCATGCGAAGGAGTAAGAGGCATTGCCAAAAATGCTCAGTATATTGACTCACGTTTTCACCTTCAATCCATGAGAAATTTGACCATGTGTAGTGCGCGTAAAGATGAAACTGAGGTGGTAAGAATGATTCTTTGACCTTCTCTTGGAACGAGCCCAAGTGGTAGGGCGATCAGTGCTATTGCGGAGCACGTTCCACCATAAAGCAGCTTTATCATTCATGTGGTTGGTGGCGCACTTGATTTTGTCATGCTCGAAAATTTTTTCTCCGGCAAAGTAGTCATCAAATTGACTCAACTATGACAAAACAATTTTTCCATCTTTATGACCATCAAAGTGAGAAAAAGTAAAGGAGCGATGACTTATATTTTGTTCTTTGTGGGTTTGTTTAGCGTCGAACGCGGCTCACAAAATTTTAGCAATTCAGTCATCCTCAGCGTCCATGTCCCCGCAGTTGCTTGTCACGGTCTTGTAATGGGCGTCGTTCAACATCATGAAGTTATTGTTGCAACAAATAAATTTGTTGTTCTAGAGTAGCATTAGGCAAAGGGGTACCCATGTCAGAGTTGTTTCACACAAGTTTTCGCTTGATGTGACGACATGATGGAGAAAATTGAAAACCGAGAGTGGAAGTTACTCGAGCACCGATGAATTAAGCTTGTGAATTATCCTCTTCAAAATTGATGACTTGATGAGATCACAATCAATATACATATATTTATATACTAAAAAGTGTTTAATTAAAGGCTTTAGAAGCCTTTAATTAAAAATCTTCATTGAATCGCGCACGCCTGCCGTGGGCCGTCAACGAGGGGAAGGAGATGATTATGCCTATAGATGGAGAAGGAGAGCACCCAAGGGGGTTTTCAGCCATGTTGATCAGATATGTGCACTCCAATCGGGTTGAATCTGAAGAGATATGGAAGCTACCCTAGTGAGAGAAGTCGCCAGCTGCATGGAAGAGAAGAAGAGAGAAAAGCTTCTCTTAAAAGAAAACCAAAAAAAGAGCAATAAATCCAAGCTTTCAAGGAGAAAGGGACATGCAATTGTAATTGCTGGTGCGTTTCGGTCCTCTGGTGGTGATCGCACTAGAGCCGTCCAATGCCACCATAAACATCCCAGCTTTTAAGGCCCTCAAAACCATAAGCCGCTTTGAAAAAAAAATATTTCTTGAAAATAATTCAAGCCTTTTGAAATCCTGAAGCTCTTGACGCGATGCAGTACTATTGTCTTCTCCCTTATCATCCTCTTCAAAATTATAGCTTGAATTAATTAACCTCCAAAGCTCTGATAGCAATGCTGTTAATTAACCTCCATAGCTATAGCATAAACTTGGCAAATAAACAAGAAGAACATAAAAAGCAAGATATGTACGACAAAAGAGTGGGTTCAATCTCACCGCATGTATGATTTATCACGCTTCCTCATGCATGTATTTATATATTAGCAAAAAGCAAGTGCTCAAGAATAGCTTGATACATTCCACTTTGGGCTATTAATATCAAAAAGAAACTTGGTCTTCAAGCTTGGCTATTTACATTCAAATTGTAGCAATTTAATCAAATGAAACTATGGGCAGGGGACCATCGACGCACACCAAAACCCGATGGCCGCACACCAGCCAAAATTCATCGCACCCATGCTACTCCGTGCACTGATCTCCTCACCAAAAACACAAGACACACTAAATCTCACTTATCCACCCATCATGATGCGACCACTGCTCCACGCTCTCACGCATAGCTAGTCACAACTGTGTGGCAAATGAGTGGACCATAAATACCACATAAAATATCAAATAATTCCACAATTCACATTTCTATAACAAGTAAAAGTAAAATGAACAAATCTGCTAGCTTGCCCTTGGTATGGAAAATTTCCATTGCAGCTCGATTAGTTGGTACATTTGTCGTGGCCCACAATTAAATTGGATGGCAATACTATTCTACATCCAGTTGAGCTAGTTACAATATCATTTGTGCCCTCTTGTGCATTAACCATGTTTGCTAAACTGCCATAAACTTCGGAACGCAAAGTTCTTTGATTATTATGGATCCATGATAAGCGTGACTCCTCAGCACTACAATAAGTATCCACAATGAACTGTTGCAACACGCCCACCACCACACAACAAGCATGCATTTGTATCCATGTGAACTTGCAACCAATACGCAAAATATTGTCTCTAAGTCACACATTGACTAGTTTTTAGTGCATTGATAGGCACATCAACATAAAGAATTTTCAAATGTCATCCATCCTCCCCTCGAGGAAATAGAAGTACGTATAAAAACATGTAAGACCTATGCAAATTCAATATATCCTTGCAAGTCCCTTCTCGAGTATGCAACAAAACATCACAAATAGTAAGAGTGTACCTTGTCCAGGCGTGATTCCAACAACCTTGGTAGTTGTTAGTATCAAATATTGCCTTGATGTAGACCTGCCTTCACATATTATCTTTTTTTTCCCCCTAAACTTGGACTATCTCTTAGTATTCTCCCCATAAATTGAAATGCTTTTGCATATGGATTAAACACATGCATCATGAGTTGAAGTGGTTCTAAATTAGAGACCATCCATAAATTGAAATGCTTATGTATATGGATTAAAACATATGCATCATGAGTTAAAGTGGTTATAAATTAGAAACCATCCATAACACCCAATCAATTTTGCAATTCATGCTCTATATTAAATACACACAATTGTGCACATTATGGGGCATGATTACGTATACCATCAGAAACCAATTTACCAATAAGGTGATAAACATTGCCATGCACCCTAAAATTGTACACATCACTGTTGCAAGACATAGCTTCATCCATCCTTGCACCCAATGATGCAAGAGCTAGCACACTGTTGTAAGCTCTATTTTCCCAAAACTTCTTACTTACAGTGTCATCAACACATAACAAAGACCTCAATGGCTTAGGTGGTTCGCCGAGTGGATGTAGAGACACATGTCCACCTCTATAATAATATTTTCCAACAACTTTCCTTCTACCCTTCTTCATTTCACACTACCACAATTGTGTTTTACAAAATCCACACTCATATGTGAAGCCTCCTAATGAGTGTATTATGGCACTTGAATATACCAAAGCCAACATGGCAACATGTATACCTGGTAGAGGTGGAAACCATCAAGGATAGATAGAATACCTTCCTTTTCTTCATCAAAGACACAAGATGAAACTCTTTGAATATTCTCCCTTGTCATTGTGCTACTTCTCTCTCATTACATGGCAAAGAGGAAGACACTATAGTTACTGCATCCTCATTAAGTCTCAAAGAGGAAGATCCTATAGTTGCTTCATCCTTGTTGTTAGCTCCATTAATTCATGCCGCTCCTCTTCCATCAATTCATGCCGCTACTATAGTTGCTTCATCCTTGTTGCTCCATTAATTCATGCTGCTACTCTTCCATCATGGGCCAAAGATGAAGAAGTAGTATCCCCATTAGCTCCATCTACTAAAGCAATACCCGCATTAGCTCCATTTACTTATGCTACTATTCTCTTAATGTGTACCTTGTTAGATTCATTTATTGTTCCCCTTCTTATTATTTTTATGTGCATCGTAATCTGACAATGTTTAGTTTTACTAAGTTTCAATCGTAGTGCTAGTGGCATAGCCTTGTTAGCTCCTCCTACCATTTTCCTCCTTATTATCACTTTCAAAGAAGTTCTATTTGTGGGAAGTTTTTGTCTTACTGCTAGTGGCTGCATATCCTCATTAGCTACCACTCTCTTATTATGTGGCAAAGATGAAGATAATGTAATACCCTCTTATTAAGTTTTTGTCTTACTGCTAGTGGCTGCATATCCTCATTAGCTACCACTCTTTTATTATGTGGCAAATATGAAGATAATGTAATACCCTCATTATCTCCATTTACTATTGCCCTTCTTATAAATCCTCATTAGCTCCATCTAA
This sequence comes from Cibotium barometz, assembly GCF_041138505.1. Classification (NCBI taxonomy): domain Eukaryota; kingdom Viridiplantae; phylum Streptophyta; class Polypodiopsida; order Cyatheales; family Cibotiaceae; genus Cibotium; species Cibotium barometz. Next base: position 25,833,910 of record NC_141070.1, read on the forward strand.
TGTTGCACCCTCATCATCTTCATATACCGTTGCCCTTATTTTATTGCTCTTAAAAAAGTTCTCTTCCTAATAATTTGGTGATGTTTACTTCTACTAAGTTTCAATTTTTTAGTTAGTGACATAGTGTTGTGCCCTTTCCCTTGTCTATATGTATGCAAGCTCTTGTTAGCTCCATTCACTATTACACCCTCATTAGCTCTATCTACCATTGCATCCTCATCAACTATGTCTACTATTACCCTCATTATCGCTCTCAAAGGAGTTCTATTCCTAGAAACTTAGTAATGTTGCTTCTACTAAGTTTTAATCTTTCAAGTATTGACATAGTGTTGTGCCCTTTCCCATGTGTATATGCATGCAAGATAACTCCTAGATGATGATTAAGTTCTCCTTTTCATCCCATGTGTATATGCATGCAAGATAACTCCTGGATGATGATTAAGTTCTCCTTTTCATCCTAATCAACACAATGTCTATGCATTCTTTGTAGTATGAATCTCTTCATAATGTCTTTATGCATTCTCTGTAGTATGAATCTTTTCACAATGTCTTTATGCATTCTTTGTAGTATGAGTCTCTTGCATTGACATATCATCATTGTTTTTGGGCAAAATTATGCAGCCTTGCATTAAAGCAATTAGAAATATTTTCCACACTAACATGGCATGCAGACTTGACTTTTTATGATTATTCTCCCGTTCATTGTTACATTCAATGAAATTTGTTGGAGAGAATGCATCAAAGTACTTAACCTTACCATTGTCACCAAAACTTATATCCAACCAAGTTTCAAATTGAAACCACTTTCCTAAAAAACTTTTCCTTAATTTATCTATGTAGATGTATGTATATACACATCTCTCTCTCTCTCTCTCTCTCTCTCTCTCTCTCTCTCTCTCTCTCTCTCTCTCTCTCTCGCACGCGTGCACACACACACACACACACACAAAGACACTCATTACATACAACTCTACAAAAAATTTAATGACATATAGTTAACTTAAAAGAACTCTTACACAAACATGTATGACACATAAAATATGCACAAAAGACATATATGGAACTTTAAAAAACATATAACATAAATTAAACTTAGAAAAACTCTCTCACAAAATATAAAAAGTATCGTACCTAGAATTTACTCTTATTACGTAACTTTGATAGATCCTCAACACTCAATCCACGCTTACACTCCAAAATACCTTAATAACGAAATAACAAGATTTTTTGCAGTGCATCACATACATATATGTACGTGTGTTACAAATATATCATCAAAGCATAAGTTGCATGCAAATATGTATATATGTTATACATGTGTATCCATGTATCCATAGTCATGTGCTTGTTATGTATGTAGGTACATGTGATGTGCATGTATCCATAGTCATGTGCTTGTTATGTATGTAGGTACATGTGATGTGCCTATTTGTACATGCCAAGTTTGATATTCTCTATCAAATTCTTATATATATATTCTCCTCTCTCTCTCTCTCTCTCTCTCTCTCTCACACACACACACACACACACACACACACACACACACACACACTAAGAGATCGAAAACAAACATCATCATCATTTTGGTACTTAGAGCCCAAAGTTACAAAAGAGATAACATTAACACCCGATATTTAAAAAAAGATCAAACCAATGACGTGTTTGTAATGTATGATTCATTTTGGTCACTAAAGCCCCAAACCTATTCAAAGCTACTATAAGACTTGATATTTACCTTGCAAGCATATCAACATGCGCATTAAGCTTTGTTGCTTCTTTATAACATCAATTATCTTTCAACAACCAACATCACAAAGACCTGCTGCTCTAAGAGCCATAACACATAACATGTGGATGTAGATTTCTTCCACGATCTTGATTTCATGGTTTGCCAGTCACAATGGTCCCGGTTGATTCTCTTGTGGAACTACTTTCACCATGTTCATTACTGAAGCACTGACCCATGCCATGAATCATGCTCTCCACATTGGGAGTTGGTGCTATCGATCAAGTGAAGTAGCATTTCTAAAGCTCAATTGACCACCTTATTCCCCCATGAATGACCACCTTCTTCCCACGTAGCACCCACTTTGCATACCTTTGGTCTTTCCATCTATATCACTTAACAGCATGCATGATTCTTTGCGTATATAGCTACTTGCCACCACTATCTCCCCTCGCCTCATGTTCTTGAGGTTCCAAAGACTTAGCACCAAGGCTTTTATCCTTAGAACACCTCACAACAATTTCTTTGTTGTCCATATTGCTCATCACATATAAGAGTAATAAACAACTCACACTTCAAAATGAAAGAACAAACTTATAAACTTTTAATTCATGTTTAAGTTTTTATTTAATACTCAAATACAATGTACAAATGTTTATTGTGTGTGCACATGTTTGGCTATAGATAATTGTTGTTTAATGCAAACATTTTCTTAAGTATGGGTAATTCTAAGGGGAGATCTCTCTGCAGTAGAATAAAAGATGCCTATAGCCCCTATATTCTTTTTATCTAAGGGGAGAGCTCTATGTAGTAGAGTAGAAGATTCTTATACCCCCTTTATTCTTTTTTATCTAAGATTTTTACTTTAAGAACACTCCAAGTCATGTTGCTAAAGGTGGTGCTAAGACACTCTAAGGTTTTTTAGTAATAAGATGCTAAATTTGCATGCCACATGGTTGAAAGGCATTATCTTCTCCCTCCACATGGTAGGGGAGACCTCTTTGTAAAATAATAGAAAACCCCTAGTTATGGTCTCCCCCCACCTCTCTCTCTCTCTCTCTCTCTCTCTCTCTCTCTCTCTCTCTCTTTCTCCTTAGGGGGTCATTGTAGACTATTAAAGAGTTAACATTTTTGTCTGCCTATCTCAAAAATCATGGTAGTGTGTCTTCCTCATAGTTTGGCCATGAAGAGTCATCAAATAAAATGCACTTTGGTTCATGGCCTTCTCAACATACATCTTTCCCTCATGCCTACTATGGCTTCTCTCTTCCCTCTAGTTTTCCTCTAGTTCATCATCTCCTCAATGTACAACCTTTCCTCATGCCTACTACGGGTTCTTTCTTCCCTCTATTTTTCCTTCATGATGTAACTAGTACGCTCTACTTTGTGCATTCTACTTGCCTTAGAAAATGAGTAGATTATTTCACTTAGAAGCTCGTATTTGAGTGCCATTGACCCATGAGTAGTGTGTTCCACTTTGTGGGCACATCAAATGATTGCTTGGGTGCCGTCGACCCATGATTGAGCACCAACCCTTACATTGGTGGTTTGTGCCTATTTATTTACCCAATAATATTAAGCTAAGGTAGAGTTTTATCAAAATAATATTAAGCTAAGGTGTAGATGTAGGAGAGAGATTCATCCTGAGGACTGAAGTAAATGAGAAAGCTATGCTAGACAGCAGGCGTCTTACGGCTACTAGTGCTACTAGTGGTGTTGGCGTTATTTAATGTATAGCGGAAACGCTATCCTCTAACAGCACCATAAATAATAATAAAAGTGCTATGAATAATAATAATATTACTATTATTATTTACATATTAATAATATCTTGTATAATATAACCATCATTTAATGCAAAAAATTTCTAAAATATGAGCAATTAACATTTTATAAATATGGGCTACACTAAATATTAGCATTACGAATTTTTAACACCTTTTCGTTGAATATTTAAAAATTAAACCTTATGTTTAATCGAACAATTTTAGCACTTTATTCGAGTCATAGAAAATAATGTACTTTTCAATGATACTAAAAGCCTAAATTTATTATAGAAAGATTTCAAAATCTTTAAGGCTTCTACTCTCTCTCTCTCTTTCTCTCTCTCTCTCTCTCTCTCTCAACTTTAAAATGACCTCTCTTGCTCTCTTAAACGATCTCCTCAGGCTTCTCGGTCCAAGCTTTCAGCTAGTCACTAAAAGTGGTTGCCCTTTGCTTTTAATTACTCCACACTACTCGCTCCAAGCTCAAGCTTTCTGCTGGTTGCTAAGTGGTTACCCCGCCCCTGCTTTTAGTTGCTCCATGCTACTCGCTCCAAGCTCAAAGTCTCTTTGGGCTTCTTGCTCCCCTCATGCTTTTAGCTTCTCCATATGCTACTTGCTCCAAGATTTCAGCTAGATTCCCATGCTTCCCTTTAGCTTGCTCTAAGCTTCTCTTTAAGTTGCTTGAGGCTTCTCCATGCTGATTTTCACCCTCCACTTTGCACGCTCACTCTTGCAAGCTCTTTCAACCGTGTTATGGGCTACCGCACCTCCCAAGAGAAACTCTACCCATTCACAATTGGAAGAAGAAATAGACAACAACTATCATTAGGTACTTACCAATGCTTTGAGCTCATGTCCCTTGAGGCTCCCCAAGCTCACTTTTGGAAGCTCCTTTTATACATTTGGCCCGTATTCACACTTGGGTGCCCAAAACTTTCTAACTAAGGCCTTGGGTGGCCAGTATTTCAAAATGTACAACTTTTATAGTGCCTTTACATAACACTTATTAATGTCCTCAAGCGGAGGAGCATCTTTGTTAACCCAAAAGGGGATTAACATCCCCCCTACCTGATGTAGGTTCTATCCTCATCAGAACCTTTACCTAGGTCGAAAGACCTGGTCGCCAAACTCGTGTCTGTAGAAGTTTCGACGGGATTGAAGATTTTTAAGGGTTCTCTAGAATGCTGAGTGAGACGTCCAGAACCTGGTGTCTACCATGACTTTGAACGCGACATGCATGTAACCTGAAAGACACTTGAGGGGATGATAATAAATCATCATACCTCTTTCAGTTGGGCCTTTGTTCATGTCAAAGCAAACTCCTCTACCTTAAATCCATCATACCTTTCTTTTGGTTGATCGATAAAGACTAAAATCAACTCCATGAATCTTACGGTAACTAGTATGTCTAGATCTAGAATTCTGCGCTATGCTCATATCCATGTGAGTAATTATTGTCGTTGACTTGTTATATTATGGAATATGGATGGCAAGAAGTGAGGGAAGTTGTAACACACATGAGAGTCTTGTTGCTTTGCTTCATAGAATTTGAGTGGAGTGAGTTGTCTTTTGATTGGCATGAATACTGGATCCACTCCTTATGTTGGTAGGGAGCACTGGTACTAAAAATTGTATTCTGGGACTATCAGATACTCCTTGCGCCAATCCGATTGTATGCCAAAATCCGCTAGGTTGGGGTTGGTATCATCTGTTTGGATTTCCGTATAGGTCCTTGTATACACTGGTGGGTGTTGTTTACCATCTGCAGAAACATTAGCCGATCATGAATGTGACAATTCAGATCTCTAACAGATCATCCAAGTGCGGATTGGCTAGCTTGGTGTGACGAGCCACATTCTCCCACAAGCTCCCCTCTCCTCTCATTAGTAAAAGCTCTTCTAATTCTGGCATTGGGGCTCGGAGAGGGTATGGTACATAAGGCCACCGCCATGACTCCATGTTAGAGTATTCGTCTGGCAAGATCCTTTTAGTAGGCTCAAATGGTGTGATTTGCATCATCACCTTAAACATGAGTTTAGGTTTCTAGAGTGGGTTGCTTGCATGGATGAAGCCCTCGTATTTCGTAGCTCACAAAGATTCAAGAACATTTACATTAGTAAAAGCTTAGATATCATCTTGAGGGTGATGGTCACATACCTCATCGATCGGCCTTGGTGGAGATAGAGTTGGTGCTGGCATCTCCTTTTAGGGGCGAGAGTGTTAGTGGGAAAATCAACGGGTATAGAAGAGAAGCGAGAGAAGATACAATCAGCCTTAGTTTTGTTAGCAGGAGATACACTAGGAAAGGGATTTAATAACTTATTGGAGATGGAAGAGAACATTTGATAAGTAAAAGAAATGGAGGTTCCTGGTGTTTCTTCTGGACCCTCTGTGGAACTTGGGGGCGGTAGGCTGGGCTTGTTAGTTTTCATAAATTCTTGGAGGTCAAGTATATCAGTTGTGGTTATATTAGGATATTCTATATGCTCCTTATCAAAATTATAAACCACGTTAGTGAGCATAGCCTCAAAATGCTTATGGATATTTTGATAAAGTTTTATAATACCAAAAGGATGATATAATGTGGATTTTGATAGGTTTAGATGCTGATGGGTATTATAAACTTCAGTCTAGCCATGGCTAATAACCCATTGGTAGCTACGTGCAACAACCTCGTAGTTGGCCGGTGTCATTGGAAAATCATCTAGTAGAAACAGGTTGACTTTATCGACACTGTCATCCAGGATGTCTGACTGTTGCAGCACGTGACACCAACTATGGGATGTAAGGGGAAAAAGAAAATATCAGCTCGGTCAGTTAGAATTATATCCCCCCTAGGATTCCCATTATTATGGTTGGGTCTGCATCCCTTTCCGTGTTTTGATGAATTAGGGTCAGGTCTCCTAAACTGAGGTCTTCAATTAGGTTAATTTCATATTGAAGAAGAGAGACGGTTAGTGTAGATAGAAACAATGCTAGAGTCTAAGGAGAGGCCTGAGGAGTTATTGGCAAACGAACCTATCTCCAAGGCGCGTTTCGATGAGTTGGCACAATTCATCCAATTGATTAGCTCTTTGAGATCTTTGTTGGAGGGCGAGATGGCATTCTAGATCCTATATTCTGGATTCTTTGGTGGTGGTAGTGTGGAGATGGCTGCTTCTCGCGCATCTTGAGCAGCGGCCAACTCTTCATATCTTCTTGTAGCTTCCTCCATTGCAATCCTAGAAGCGGTGGCTTGAACATTAGCCTCTTCAATCTACTTTAGCTGCTCCTCTGCCAAGCTTTGGCTGCTAGTTAATTACTATTGTACATGCTCAAGCACTTGTTGATGGTGGCTGACCAACATCTGATCTATCTTCATTGACTTTGTAGTGATCACCTTATTGAGGGCTTTTAGTTTCTCAGCATGTGCTTTGTTCAGTTGTTCTCATTTTTTTGGAAGCTTACCACTTTCTGTTCTGCTTTAGTAATGGCTTCATTAAGTGCATTGAGCTGCCTTGCATATCCTTCTTCCTTAACTTGGAACATGGCATGGGTGTGATTTTTGTTCATGTCTAATGCTTTCTCATTTCTCCTCTTCCACTCATCCTTCCCATGCTCCTCTGGACATTCCCTCAACTAGCCCCCACAGATTCTTCTTCATGAGCAAATACATGGTCTTTGTTTGCCATGTATGGAACTACTCGTTAAATTTAGCTATTTCTTGTGCACCTCTTGATCCATTTCAAGATTCAAGGGCAGTGTCTACCCTTTTACAACTCCAATTTGGTGTTAAATGATGATTACAACAAATTTACAAGCATGAATACACCAAAATTTGCATAAAGCTAAGGGACACTGATTTTGGGTACTGAATGGTTGGGATATCAAACCATCTCCAAATTGTAATCTAAAGTGATAAAGATCTGTATTATCAGATACCCAATGGTAAATTTGAACCAACAATTGCACCAAAATGCAGTGATTAGTGCTACTTAATCATTGATTAGTGAAATAATCCCTTATTTTGTGTGCAAAAAATAGAGTGTGGTGCGGGGGGGGGCACATCTCGTGCCTTAGAGTTCAAATGAGCTCATATCCTTTCTAGTTCATCAATAAAAGTTACTCTAGTAGAGGATCAAGCTAAAAAATAAAAGATTTGACCAAACATTGAATGCTTAATCTATGTTTTACCAAAGTCACTTGTTCAGATTTGATACAGAGCTTGATGCCACTTCTCCTTGAAGAATTTCTCAAATCTGAGATCACCAGCATGTTCAGCACACCCAAAAACCCATTGGGCTAGCTCCATTGCTCCCAATTCCAAGGCATGATGGTGAATTTGGAGTTTTTCTCATAAAATAAGGTGCTAGACTTCACGATTTTTTGCAGATCCTGATGGCGGTTTGACGCATTGATGCGCTGGTTTGAAGCGTAGGGGTTGTAGCTAAATGTGGCTAAGAGCTTTTAGCCTAATGTTAAGGTTGAAGGATGAAGCCCCTCTCCACTAGTTGGGGGTGCAAAGTATAGTTGAAAAGAGCTAAAAAAATGGATTAACTCCTAATGATTAGTAGGGTAGCTTAAAAAATTAGATGGATTCCTAGGCTATGGCTCTGAAACCAAGTTGAAATGCAAGCAAGAGTGGGCTATGGTGGGTCAAATGCAAAGATCAACATGATTAGAAGGTGATTAGAAGATGATTAATACAAGATTAGTGCACAATTAATCTAATGGCTTCATGTAGGCATGGATACTCAAAAACCAACAATTTCTCATTAGGCCAATGCCTCAATCTATAGGTTTTACATCCACAAGGTGCCAAGCATCTAATCCCACTGATTTCTCCTTGATTTGCACCACCTCCCCTACATCTGAGGGCACCTTTTCCTAGAATCTTTCCACACCCCTATATTCACTCATGCTACACTTGATTCTCTCATCAGTAGATTCTTCTCACCTTTTCACTACTACCCACTTAATTACAGACTCCCTTTTACAGTCTCTTGTGCTGAGGGCTTGTTCCCATACACACCCATTCACTTGCATCATATTTCAACAAACTAGGGTGAAGCCACATCTCGTAGTAGTGGGCGATGGCCCCAGGCAGCAAGCAACGATATGCCTCATTGCCCCAAGAGTGGCCAATCACCAAAGCCCGAGGGTGATAGTCTATGTAGAAGGAACGCAAATTGCAAGGGCCATTATTGTGGATGGTGGTTCTGGTGTTAACATCATGCCTGAAGCTACTAGGCAAGTATTGGGTCTCCGAATTACTGAGCCAGCTCCCTTCGCCATCTGAGTGGCAGACCAGAGGGAAGTGATGCCCTTGGGACTAGTCAAGCAAGTTCCGATCACTTTTGAGGTATTAATATTTGAAATGAATTTTGTGGTGTTAGACCTCCAACCAGCTCGAGGGGCCTACAGCTTGCTCATTGGAAGACCTTGATTGAGGGTAGCTCAGGTGATCCATGATTGGGGCCGAGACAACTTGCATATGCCTACCCTGGTGGGAAGGAACCAGTGACAAGGAAGAGCAGGAGGAATGGCAAGGATTACCAGTGGATGAGGCTTGGGATCCATTCGGCTCAGAAGGAGAGGTGCCATAACCTCTATGGAATTGGTTAAATTCCTATGAGGGGTTCCAATGCAATATGGTGGACATAGTAGAGTTGGACCCATACCCCATTCAAGAGGTGTCTTAAGAAGAAGAGCTTTGAGAAGACACAGTAGTTCGGATTAGATAGAATTCTTGCTCACTATGTCCTCTTCCTCTGCATTAGTATCCCAACATGAAGCAATAGAGATTATAGGTCTAGGGAAACCAAATTTTTCTCGACAACCTAGAAAGAAGGTCTCTCAAGAGGAGTCATCAGAGGTGCCTATAACCCCTCCTAGATGCACTTCCAAGGAGAGGTGGGTAGAGCACCTCAAGACTAGGGAGGAAGCCTTGCTCGTAGAAGAGATACCCACCACTGGGGCTGGACGGAGGAACGTATTGGTGACTTCCCTCTCTAGACATCACCCCAACCCATGACCCCTTATCTCTCCATAAGAAGCACTTGGCACCACTCCTCTTCCACCCACCACTAACCGCGAGGAGGTGAGAGAGATGAACCTACGCACGGCAGAGGATCCATGACCCATCTTGGTGTGGCAGCTTGGGTCTGGGCGAACCCTTCCACTCTTCAGAGAATCACCAACTTTTTCAAATAGCACCAAGATGTGTTTGCATGGACTTATAAGGATCTTCCAGGGATAGACCCAACCATTTGCACTCACAAAATTCCACTAAAAGAAGGCAGTCGGCTAGTCATCATCAGGAAGGGCACTTACCGCATGAACCCAAAATATTTAGAAGTAGTTAAGAAAGAGCTAGACAAGATGGAAGAGGCCGGTATCATTGTTCCCATTGAGCACTCGGAGTGGTTGTCACCTATAGTGGTGATTCCCAAAAAGAAGACCAACAAGGTTAGGATATGTGTAGACTTCAGACCCCTCGTGCACAATCAAAGATGGGTTTCCCTTGCCCTTTATAGAGTGGGTTCTGAAAGATGTGGTTGGCCATGTTCTCTATTCCTTCATGGATGGGTTCAGTGCTACAACCAGGTAGTGATCAATGAGAAGGATCATCTCAAGACAACATGTCACACAGTGGGGAACATATGCCTACAGGATGATGCCCTTTAGTCTTTGCAATGCCCCAGCCTCCTTCCAGAGGACTACCACCAAGATTTTCCAAGAGTATTTGAATGATTTCTTATGCATATTTTTGGATGACTTCTTTAACTTTAGTGGGAAAAAAGGCATGCTAAGGGTGGTGGTTCTAGAGGAACACCTGCCTCAACTCACTTTAGTGTTCATGAAGTGCAAGGTATCCGGTCTCTGCCTTAACCCCTTCAAGTGCCACTTCCTTGTATTTAAAGCATTAAACATTTAAACAAAGGCTTAACAAATAAGCCTTGGAAAGTTTAAGAAAAGGCTTAATAAAAGACTTACAAGAGGCAAAAGGCTTGAAAAAAAAGCTGTTGAATTAATGAACATCTTGCATCTAAACCTCTATCAAGTTTCAATAATAATTCATCCTCATCACTATTTATGGTAGACTTCCGAGGTCCTTTTCACTTCCATAAATACCGCCGCCGGCAACTTTCTTCTAATCCTCCACCACTTGGACTAGAAGGACATAAGAAATGATGCCATATGCTTATTGTATACCATAGCCTAACATGACCAACCCATATCAGTATAACCACATTGGGGGAGACCTCCATGGCCCAACACTACTAACTAGCAAGATCATGTAACTTTAAATAGTACTGGTGTCCCACATGGAACGTGAGTCATGGAGATGGCCATGCCATTGATTGCCAACACACAAGAAGACTTATTGATATTTTCCATGGATTTTGTATTCAATGTCTCATGTATGGAAGTGACTTTTATCAATATCTCATGTGTGATTGCAATGTGTTAGTGTGTGCATGAGTCGAAAACCCGAGAGAGAGAGAGAGAGAGAGAGAGAGAGAGAGAGAGAGAGAGAGAGAGAGAGAGAGAGAGAGTAATGTTAGGACCAGAGATAGTTTAAGAGAGTAATGTTAGAGCTATCTATGTGGTATGATTTTAACCGCTTGCCAATTTCACAAAATCGCTCGCACGAAATTGCTCGCCAAAAAATGCACCCATGTATATGTATATGCATATGCATATATACATACATACATACATACATACATACATACATACATACATACATATATATATATATATATATATATATATATATATATATAGAGAGAGAGAGAGAGAGAGAGAGAGAGAGAGAGAGAGAGAGAGTGGGAGGGAGGGAGGGAGGGAGATTTCCATAGAAAAGGAAAAAAGAGAGCCACACATCCAACCTGGCAAGATGAGAGATTGTCTCTCCCCTTTTAACCTATATATATATATATATATATATAGAGAGAGAGAGAGAGAGAGAGAGAGAGAGAGGAGGGGGGGGAGGGAGGGAGGGAGAGAGGGAGAGAGAGATTTCCATAGAAAATGAAAAAAGAGAGCCACACATCCAACCTGGCAAGATGAGAGATTGTCTCTCCCCTTTTAACCATGTGGGAGCGGTTTGTTAATCCCATTTTGGATTAACAAAGATGCTCCTCCAATTGAGGACATTAATAAGTGTTATGTAAATGCACTATAAAAGTTATACATTTTGAGATACTAGCCACCCAAGGCCTTAGTTAGTAAGTTTTGGGCACCCAAGTGTGAATAAGGGCCAGATGTATAAAAGGTAATTTCTCATAATGAAAGAACACAATCTCCCTTTGCGCTATGAGAGCTCTTGCTTTGTCTTGTGTGTGTGTGTGTGTGTGAGAGAGAGAGAGAGAGAGAGAGAGAGAGAGAGAGAGAGTGAGAGTGTACTCTAGTAAATGTTCCTCTTCAATGCATGTGTGTGGGAGAGTGAGAGGTAGATTGCCTTGCATTGTGGTGAGAGCGACTCCTCAGTGTGACAACGTGGACATGGAGATTGGAGGAGTGGAGCTTCCAAAAGCAAGCTTGGGGAGCCTCAAAGGACATTAGCTCAAAGCATTGGTAAGTACCCAATGATAATTGTTATCTATTACTTCTTTCGATTGTGAATGGGTAGAGTTCTCTCTTGGAAGGTGCAGTAGCCCCCCATAACATTTTTGGCACCGCTATCGGGGAAACACCATTGTTTCTTCCATCCTCTTAGAGCTCCAACTCCCATTATGCAAGATTCACTATTGCCTTTACATTTGGAAGGTGCATTATGAAGAAATTGTGTAGTTAAGGTTTGAGTGGTAGAGAAGGAATTACAGTAGTTCTGGAAAATCATGTTGGAAGTGTGGGTGAGTGATTGGTAGTACCTAGAGGAAAGCTACACTTAGTTTTATATTCAATTTTATTGTTTTTCGTCACCAATTCCTATAGCATAAGCTAGTAGTTGGTGACACGCATTGTATTGTTTTTTCTAAAAATTATGAAATCTATAAAAATAAGGAGCCATTGGTTGTGTTCATGACTTGCATTACGTTCCTAATCCTTGGCACAACCTTTCTGGATCATTTGGATAGGCAGATCACCCTCTAACCATCTTCTATCGACGTGGCTGTAAACACGTGAAAGTGCAGGAAATCGTTCACGACATGAACCATAACCTGCTACTTCACAGCGTGAAACACTTTTCGTAATAAGTGCCGGGAATCTCATGATTACTTTACTAAAATTAGGCGTCTTATCCTAACACATCTGACACAACAAAACAAAAAAATCTTATCTTGTGAAATAGTAGAGTGAAGCATTTCATGACATGAATAACACTCTATTTCAAGGCGTGAAGCATAGTCTACTTCACGATGTGAACCATAACCTACTACTTCACGGGTTAACACTTCATGATTTAACCCTTTACGTACTAACACTTCACGTGTTAGCAGTTCACGAAATAACCTTTCACACACTGCTAGTTCACGAATTAAGGATTGTCATATTAGCAATAAGAGAGTACCCTAATTGCACCATTGGAGTCTATCTGATTCGAATTAAAGTAATTATCAATTGAAATTTTGAAACGTGAAACACAGTTCACGGTGTGAACTACAGTCTGCTACTTCATGACGTGAACCATTGTATGCTGTTTCACGAAGATCTGCTATTTCATGACCAAAAAAGATAGTTCGGTAGAAAACCAGGTGAAATGGTTGGAGTGGTGATTTAGCTTGTTGAAACACATTTTCATGCACTTGAGGTCTCAGAAACTAATTGGAGACAACCTCAACCCCAACGACAGTTCCTACAAAAAAAAAGTGTTGGCTCAGGCCACTCAAGAAGCATTCCGAATTGAGTGTTTCAGCTTGGAGGAATCTGACCACCATAGAAACAAGTAGTGAGGAATCCATGGAAGAAGGGCTAAGATTCTCTGGCCTTGGAGAGGAAGAAAAACCCTCTTCTCTTGCGTGAGATTCAATGTAATCTTTGATATGGCCAATGGATTTTTTGGTCTCTAGCATAGCACGAAAGATAAAACGTAATTTGTGGGCACACGCCCGTCAACAAGCGCAGGTCATAGTCTAAGATCGGATTTACCAACCCAACCTTCTGGCCCCAGGAATACTAACACAGTGAGGATTAGTGGGATGACCCCCAGGGTTAGAAGGGATAAGGAAAGCGTCGCCAGGACAAGTCAAGTCTTCTTACCCACATCGGAGGAATGGGATACAAACCTGAAAAGGGCTGAGGTAGAGCATCAATTACAGCTATTGAGCTTAAGAAAACAAGAGCTCGATACACGAAGAATGAGGGAGGAACAGAGGGAAATGGAGCATTTGAATCCATTTCGACCACGTGGCAAAGAACTAGAAACATCTAGAAATGCCACTAATAGCATGTGGATGGGAATAGCAAAAGGAGGGATACCAACTCTAGAACCCATCAATGAGGATCCAAGGACTGAAGAAAATCTTAAAACACAAGAAGAGGAGGACAACCTACTAGGGCACCTACATGAAGTGAGGATCATCTATATATAAGAGAGGATATACAAGAAATGATCAATGATCCCACATTCTTGCAGAGCATGAAACTCCTAATCTAACAAAGGTGGGCTGAGGTTGCTAACAATGAGCCAAGCAATGAGGAATTACCCAAACCTAGCCAAAGAGTTGAATTGAATAGAAGAACCTATCCAAGAAGAGGACATGGTCTAGGTAGGGGGTAGCTCCTCGAAGGCCAATTGTGGATCCCAACACATATCTAAATGCAGTCACAAGAGCGGATCTGCTGAATATGGCCGCAGAAATGGGCCGAGGTATGGTTAGGGAGCTAGGCACTGCCTTGGAATCAAGACCTTTCTAGATCAAGCCACATATCATTTCAAAGCTTGCGCAAAAATTCTCTAGAGATGGAGACCCGATCCAACATGTAGAGGTCTTTGAGTCTATCTGTGAAACTTGTCAAGCGATGTAACCATAATACATGCTTTTTCTCTGATCCTAGAAGGGAAGGCTCACCGATGGTATCAAACCTTAAAGCCTGAGACATTACCTTATCCTCCACCATTCTTTTGATCTCCTGAGATGTTCCCTCAATACAAGGGTGACCATGGCTCTCCAAATGGATGGCGCATCTTGTAGTGAAGTCATGATCTCTTGGAATGTAGTAATAAATAACTTTAGCACCAAGGCATTGGGATACACTCTCCGGTGTTTGCTTGTAATGCATGCACACTAGTGTTTCGATTTCAAATCCAATAACCATGGTTGTGAAAAGATGCAGGGGGGAAGAGAGCTTGAGCTCTTGCAAGCACACACACACACACTCACAAAACCCTAATAGAGAACACACAAGGTGAGAGGCTGAAAATCTTCTTCTTCTCTACTCAACACTCAACACTCCATATACAAGAATAAGAGTACTCACAATATGAAAGGTACTCAACCAAATACATACACGGGTTCTCTATAATGTGAACCCGACTGAATGAGCTGGCGCTATAACTATGCCAGTCTCTAGAATGGCTGTCACACAGCCTGTCATCCCACTGGCCGCATATCTCCCATGATCTCACCAACCATGCCAGTGGTGTAAGTGTGGGGCCTATCCCCCAGGCAGGTCATCAGTGGCCACCGCCTCACTAGACGAGCTCGATATCTCAACACTCCCCCTCGAGCTCAACTCCATCTCATGTACACCAAGCGAAGCCCTGAATCTGCGGAGCTTCTCTGTACCCAATGCTTTGGTGAAGATGTCAGCTATCTGATCCTCTGTGCTGACATAAACAAGGTCAAGATCTCCTGCCAAGACCTTCTCTCTGACGAAGTGGTAGTGGACCTCTATGTGCTTCGTACGAGCATGAAAGACTGGGTTCCTGGCCAACTGTATACTGCTAATGTTGTCACAGAAAATGACAACTTGTCTATCCACTGATAGACCCAAATCTGCAAGTAGCTTTCTCAACCAAGCTACCTCACATGCTGCCATAGCAGCTCCTCTGTACTCGGCCTCTGTACTCGATAGAGTGACCGTAGGCTGCTTCTTGCTGCTCCAAGTCACAGCAACACTCCCCAAAGAAAACATGAATCCACTGGTAGATCTTCTATCTGAGATACTACCAGCCCAATCAGCATCTGTGTACCCATGTACACATATCTCTGTCCCAGTCTCATAGAATAGTCCACAATGCAAAGTAGACTTCACATACCTCAGTATGCGTCTCACTGCATCCAAATGCGGTTTCCGTGGAACCTACATAAACTGACTCACCAACCCAACAGCATAGCTCAAATCTGGTCTGGTGATCATCATGTAGATCAAACTTCCTACTATGCGTCTGTACATAGTAGGATCCTCCAAGATCTCTCTTGAATCTGCACTCAACTTGCCATTCTAATCCAATGGCACAAAAATAGGCTTACAACCTGTCATACCATACTTGGACAACATGTCTAAGCCATACTGTCTCTGCAGTAATCCAATACCATGTGGTGACCTAATCACCTCAATGCCCAAGAAATATCTGAGCTCCCCCAGATCCTTCATCTCGAACTTCTGTCTAAGCAAGATCTTTACATCAAAGATCTCTGCATCATGGTCCCCCGTAATGATCAAGTCATCTACATAGATGACAACAAGCACAACTCCTCTATCACCATGTCTCACATACAATGAGAAATTTGCATTGGCTACATGAAAGCCAATAGTGACAAGATATTCAGAAATCTTGTCAGACCATGCTCTTGGTGCTTGCTTTAAGCTATACAAGGCTTTCTTTAACCTGCAAACATGCTCGGGTGACCCACATCCTCATATCCAAGCGGCTGCAACATATACACCTCTTCTTGCAAATCCCCATGCAAGAATGCATTCTTTACATCCATTTGATGTAAAGACCATTGCTTTGACGCAGCCACTGCTATGACAACTCTCACCATTGCCATCTTGGCAACTGGGCTGAAAGTTTCCTCATAATCAATCCCATATGTCTGTGCATATCCTTTGGCTACCAATCTAGCCTTGTACCTATTTATGCTTCCATCACTGTTATGTTTAACTTTGTACACCCACTTGCATCCAATGGCTTTCTTGCCTTCAGGCAACTACACTAAATCCCAAGTCTCATTTCCATATAGTGCATCCATCTCCTCATCCATAGCTTTCTCCCAACACACATTTCCAATAGCCTCATCAATGCATGTGGGCTCAACAACCTGCACAACCTTTGCCATATATGCATAGTGATGTGCCACATAACCATCATATGTAAATCTCTGCACAGGGTTCTTCACTCTCCCTGATCTTCGCAGCTTTTCATTCATGGCCTCCATAGCCTTCTTTACACCAGGTGTTCTCATAGCTGGGATCCCAAGCTCCTCATCAAGGCTTATATCTGAGCCACTAGACTCTCCATCAACATGAGAATGCCCTGCAGAAATGTCAGGCATACCAAGGGGCTCAACCACTTTCTCTTTTCCTTTACGTGATGTAGTAATCACATTTGCAGGACTGGTATTATGACGCAGCCTGCCACTCCATGGTCTATCAATAGACCCACTAGATGAGGACTCTCCTGGTCCACTCAAAGACTGTGACTGCTGACCTGCATTCTGTGCAACCACACTTCCACTCACATCAGCCCCAACAGCTTCTTTTTCAGCAACATACCAGCTGCTCATCTCATCAAACACAACATCCCTGCTTACCCTCAGCTCACGTGTAGCAGGGTTATAACACCTGTATCCCTTTTGCTCAAGGGAATATCCAATAAACACACATTTTTCAGCTTTCGGGTCCAGCTTAGTTCTCAGCTCATCTGGCACATGCACATATGCAATGCATCCAAAGACTTTCAAATGAGACAAATCTGGTTTTCTGCCAGTAAACCTCTCCTCTGGAGTTACATCATGTATGGCTGCAGTTGGAGTCCTGTTCATGATGTATACTGCTGTAGAAACAGCCTCAGCCCAATAGCAATGCGGCATATTCTTCTCTTCCATCAATGCTCGCGCAATCTCAGCAATGTGCCTGTTTTTCCGCTCAGCAACTCCATTTTGCTGCGGAGTGTATCTGCATGTATACTATCTCCGAATACCATTCTTCTTCAAATATTCAGAGAACTCATTGGAGAAGTATTCTCCCCCTCCATTTGACCTTAGGCACTTTACATATTTCCCTGTTTGCTTTTCAACCAAAACTCTGAAATTCTGAAAGTGAGTAAACACCTCACTCTTCTCCTTCATGAAATATACCTACACTTTCCTTGTGTGGTCATCAATGAAAGTCACATAATACCTGCAGCCTCCCATAGATATGGTCTTCGTAGGATCCCATACATCTGAATGCACAACATCTAGTGCATTTCTGCTCACCTATCTGTTACGTAGAAACACATGCTTTGTTTGCTTCCCAAATTGGCATGCTTCACAGATTTTATGCATACCTTCCACTTTAAATTTTGGCAGCCCTGTCACAATTCCTTTTGTCTGCATAGACTTCAATCTCTGCACATTCACATGTCCAATTCTTTTATGCCATATGTATGTGTCTACAACAATTCCTAAACCATTTGCAAACATCGCAGCACTCATCTCAGGCATGTCTACATCCAACGTAAACATTCTGCCCACTCTGTTGCCTTTTGCAACCAACCTGCACTTGTCTTTAAAATCTTCAACATAACATCCATCAGGGTTAAATCGAACCTGCAAACCCTGCTCAATCATCTGGCCAACTGAAACCAGATTCTTTGTTATGTTCGGTACATGAAGTACATCTGCAAGGTACTTCACTTTGCCATCCTGCATAGACAATGGCACATCTCCAATGTGGGCAATTGGATGAGCAGTGTCATCCCCTGTTTCCACAAAACCTGGTCTTTCCGGGTTTTTCATCTCCTTGAACCACTCCCCATGACTCGTCGTGTGGTTCGAAGCGCCTGAATCCACATACCATACATTATCTTTTTGTGCTGCATCAACATTTTTAGACATGGCATTCACAACATGCTGCATAACAAACAACCTTTCATTATCCTCATTATTTCTGCTTGAGGATGCATAGTTGTTTTGCTGCACTTTCCCATTTTGCATGTTAGCCTGCTTCTTATAACATTCTGACTGCACATGTCCAGGCTTACCACAATAATAGCATTCACGTGCATCATTATATTGCCTTTGCCAATTTCCATGGCCTCTTTGACTCCCCCTGCCTCTGAATTTGCCTCTTCCACCTGCGTGTTATTGTTGTTGTTGTTGATTCTGGGATTGTTGTTGTTGTTGCTGCTGCTGGCCATAATTCTGATTACCTGTTCGGCCACCTCCTTGACCGCGTCCACGGCCTCCTCTACCTCGTCCTCTTCCTGAACTCGTGTAGAAGGCCTGTTGCTCTGAACTGTTTTTGCTTTGTGAAGACTGTTGGTCTTCACCCAAGTTCTTCTCTTCGATAATCAGCATAGACACCAAATCTGTAAAGTTGGGAATGTTTTCCCAAGTCTGAATAGACGTCTTAAACGCCTTGCATTGTGGCCCGAGACCACGTAGACAGACTTCCACCTTGTCATCATCATCTACTGACACACCAATAGATGCAAGGGATTCCACAATACCCTTTATCTTCAACGCATAGTCATTCACAGACATGCTCTTTTTCTCCACAGTATGAAGTTCATTCTTCAACTGTATCTTACGTGCCTTGGTATTTGTTTCAAAAAGCTTTACCAAGGTGTCCCACGCCTCCTTGGGGGACTTGGCATCCTGAATGTGCCCAATCATGGTGTCTTGTATACTAATGGAAAGCCAATACATTACTTTCCTGGCTCCTTGGTTCCAGTCTTTAAACTCTTTCACATCTGCAGCAGTCGAATTTATATCCGGTATCTCCGGTGCCTCTTCATGCTCACCTTCTATGTAGTCCCAATAGCCTTTTCCCATCAGGAAATTCGTTAACCTGAACCTCCAAGCATGGAAGTTATTCTTATCCAGCTTCTCAGCGACAATCTGTGTTATGCCATCATTAGACATCTTACCAAACACACAATTTTACCAGAAACTGCACTCTGGTTTTTTCTGCACAAACTGCTGTATTTTCTGCACAGCGGTACTGTAGTACTCTCAAATGTCACAACCAGTGACTTCAATGTGCATACATACACCCAATGGCAACTGTAGACCTCTTTGCAGCACCCACAGTGTCTGCATAGTCAATCTGTCTTCCTGCAGTTCTTAAAACAGAGTTCTGCAGAGAATCGATGACTTACCCGTAGTGCTCGAAATCGACTGCTTTCTGAAAAACGGAGGTCCAGATGCGCCCGAAACGCGTTTTCGGCCCGAAAATTTAGTCCGATAGGACTGTTTAGTTGCCCACTAGCTTTAATCCCGCGAAGAAAGCTCCTCAGAGACCGTTTGCCGGTGCCTCCCGTAGAGCTCCCGACAAGGGTGTAGTCACCAACACAATAGGGAAGAGTAGTTGAAGCTCTTACCCTCGTACCGCTTCCTGTGGTTCTCTTGCTTGCAGCTCAGCCCTTAGCACGAACCAAGCTCTGATACCATGAAAAGATGCAGGGGGGAAGAGAGCTTGAGCTCTTGCAAGCACACACACACACACTCACAAAACCCTAATAGAGAACACACAAGGTGAGAGGCTGAAAATCTTCTTCTTCTCTACTCAACACTCAACACTCCATATACAAGAATAAGAGTACTCACAATATGAAAGGTACTCAACCAAATACATACACGGGTTCTCTATAATGTGAACCCGACTGAATGAGCTGGCGCTATAACTATGCCAGTCTCTAGAATGGCTGTCACACAGCCTGTCATCCCACTGGCCGCATATCTCCCATGATCTCACCAACCATGCCAGTGGTGTAAGTGTGGGGCCTATCCCCCAGGCGGGTCATCAGTGGCCACCACCTCACTAGACGAGCTCGATATCTCAACAGGTTGGTGGTTGTTTTCTCAATTTTCCAACCCATTGTTTCTCATTTATCAAGGAGACATGACTGAAGTAAATGAGAAACTATGGGTTAGCAAATGTGGTGGTCATTCAAGATTATAACATCTCAAATGACCACCACAATTGCTAAGATACACTATTCCTGGAAAGCAATCAGAGAAGAGTAAGTAACATAATCAACCCATACATGACCATCATTCTTGTGCTCCATTCCTAGCATTGTGGACACACCCCTACAAGGAGGGAGCTCAAAAGCAACCTAGCCATCATAGGTTGTGGGGAGCTCCTCAATCTTTGTTATCTGTTGAACATCATTTGCTAGAGTTGTGTGTAGGCTACTGTTCAATGGTGGTAACCCTTTAATCATGTTAATCACATTGGACATATTATTCTTGCTATCTGTTCTCTTAGCCATAATCATAGGACATGCAGTTTGCTTCCTTACTCATAGCATACCTTGTAGAAAGTATTAATGTTAGAGTCCAATATGAACCCATCGTCCCCATTTGAAAGGACTTGCAACTCAATCTTCACTATCTCACACCCCAATGTTAGTGGTCTTAAGACAATTTTCCGCCCTTGCAAGACAAAGTGTTCAAGAACATCTCTTAATACCAACTCATAGTATCTTGACTCATGAATAACAACCAGTTTTGTCCCCTTGGCTAATTATCCAAAGATTATGATACTCCTTGCCATTTTATAAACCCATAATAGACAAGTAAACGAGAAGAAAAAGGAAGAGACCTACTCTGAAATGAGACACCCAATGCAATACCCAATGTGTGCTTCATGGGAGATACCCAATGTAATATTTACAAAGTAATCGTTAATTATTTTATAAATTTAAAAATATAACTCATGCATTAAAGATAAGAGCTGGATCTAATTATTCTTCATCATGGTCCATGATAATAGACTTTAATGATTGTATTATAGGGGTATACTATTATCTTTATTATTATGGCCATCTTTTTAATTTCCTACAATGAAGTTCATTTTGAAATTAAATGCACAATATTAACTATCAATTCTACTGACTTGCTTTTGAATTATATCACCAAAAATATTTATTTTTCATAGCCTTATCGTAAGAAAGAGCATTCCCTAAGAGAGAGAGAGCATAGTCTGGCTACCTGCTCTCTCTCTCTCTCTCTCTCTCTCTCTCTCTCTCTCTCTCTCTCTCTAGCCTTATTACTTGGCACTTAGTTGTTTTTTTCCTTCTACATTTTCATAATAAAGGTCTAAATTGATTCTCTTAAAATTTTAATTTTTATGCTTTAAAATTTGTTAGTAGTTTAATAAAGCTTATGCAATATTTTAAGTTTTTGGAGCCTTAAGAAAGAGTTAGTCTTTGTTGTGTAAAAAGTGAGTCTTAGTTTACAGAGAGTAAGGGTTTTCAAGGTGTGAGGGTTTCCTAGTGGTGAGGGCTTTCTGAGGGAGACGAGTGGAGTGGAATAGAGGGGTGGTGATTGGAGGAGCTATGGCACCCAAATTGAGAAGGCATGCCTCTTCACCCTCCTTAATGTTTTCATTCTTGTAAATATCTTGCTCATCTAGGAGAAGAAAAATAGCGTGGGCTACTTTGCCTCATTTGTTTCTTTTGCAAGAAAGGTCACCCCATTGCTATGATGGGGATGATGTAAAAAAAGGGGGGCAAAGTAGCCCGTGCTAGTGCGGGTTGTTTTGCCCCATGTTTTTTTCTTTCTCCGTCAATCCTCAAGCACAAGCTTGTAATATGGTAGCTATTGCCAATCCATAAGCAGAACCTTGTTGTAAAGGCCCATTAGTACCAGTAGAGCCCAAAAAGACCATGGCCATGGGGTGGAGATAAAAAAGGGGCCCAAAAGTAGCCCACACCAATGCAAGCTACGTTGGGCCCCTTTTTTTCTTCTCCACCCCATGACCTTGAGGGCTACCATTCGAGGTGCACTACATGCCCAAGATTGTCAATCATGCAAGTGTAAGCCTCTAAATCTAGCTTCACACCATATTTGGTGCTCATATTCATAAAAAGCATATGGTTGTCCTGTACATGATCAATAAAAAGAATATGGCACTCATTTTGTAAGGCCATTGGGTTTAGTAGGGCCCAAAGTGGCCATGGCCATGGATAGAAGATGGAAAACGAGGAGAGAGCCTCTTATGCTACATCCATTCAAATAGTTTAGTGTGCTTTCTCATCTTGGTCATTTTTGGCATATCTTGTGATTCAAGAGTGACCCAAGAGATCCACCTTATCCACACATCAGTCCACATCATCCATACATCCATTCATGTCAATCCACATTACTCAATACTAAAAAAAGACACACCGATAATAATTTGGATATGCATATATACATGTATGGAAATTTTTCTTTTATGAAAGGATTGTTTTTCCTAGGAGTGCAGTATGGTGTGTGAACTTATCTCAAGTGTGGTGTGTGTGAGTAAAGTGGCCATTTCAATTATGGGTGTGTTCACACCACCTCCATAGGTCCAATGGAATGTAGAAGGCTAGACCCATGGGATTGGATAGGGCTAGGCTAAGCGTATGGATTTGATTTAAGTAGAAAAAGGATTAAACACTGAAAAGTGGGTGATCGGGTGGACCCACTTATAGGTACTTCTTAAAACAAAATAAACTTAGTTTTTAGAGCGATCAAAACTTAGGATGAGTATTTTAGTTTGGCAATCATAAACAGGAATAGAAGAATTACCCATACCATCGACGAAAAATTAGCTCAAATTTTAGCCCAAAGATTAGCCTATTGATGAGGCAATTATAAATGATGCAATGGTGGATGAGAAAAAAGTATCCATTCATGCATCTAAGAGTATGCCATAATGGCCGATGCAACATAGAAAATTAGCTACTTCTTTACCTAAAGAGATACATGTTCCCATCCTGCATCTTATTCTTTTATGGATCATGCTCTCATTGCCACTATATTCAATGAAGAGGAACCTATTTCCTTTGAGAAAGTATGGGAGGAAAATAATCATTAAATGTAGGCCATGCAGGATGAGTACACCTCAATCTTCAAAAATGATACTTCGTATTTTAAATATTTGCCTTATGGTAAAAAGGCCATTGGTACAAAGCTTAAACGTAAAGCTGATGGTAGTGTTATCGCCACCAAGGCAAGGCTTGTTGTTGCAAAGAGTTATACTGAGGAGAAGGGCATATCTTATAATGAGACCTTTACCCCCATGTCTCTCATGATGACTACAATGTGGTATTATTACATTTGGCAACCCATCATGGATGGAACATACATTAGTTGGATATTAAGATTGCTTTCTTGAATGGTGATTTGTATGAGGAGATTTATGTATCACAGCCTTGTGGTTTTTTTCCAGAAGGGCCAAGAGTCTAAATTATGTACTTTAAGAAAAGCTTTATATGAACTTAAGTAAGCTCCCAAAGCGTGGTATGAGAAATGCATACTTGGTCAGAAATGGTTTTTATAATATTGATAGTACCCTCTATGTAAAGAGAAGTTAGAATTGTCTTTTGTTTTATCGTTTTATACGTTGATGATGTGCTTCTCATAGGCACTAATGAGGAGAAGATTTTAGCTTTCAAGGCTAAATTACATGTGACATTTGAGATGACAGATCTGGGCTCATTACATTATTATTTGGGCATATAGTTTTCATAGTATGATAATGCGATTATGATGTTGCAATCAAAGTGCATATAGAGACTGCTTACATAGTTGTAGTCAACATCATAATAGCATCATAATGTTACTATGATGTTGTAGTCAAAGTACATATGGAGAGTGCTTACATAGTTTGATCTTGAAGACCGTAAGCCTAGGTGCTACTAAGGCTTATTCTCTAGGATGTAGGTGAACCATTTGATGCGTCACTTTATCACCAGGATAGTAGGTGAGTTGAATTTCATACCTAGAGAGGATTAGGGTGTTTAGCATCAATAATTTGACATAATAAACAAAAGTGGGAACTGAGAATTTCCCAAACTCCCTAATATTATATTGCACCCATTTGGGGTCTTTTTTCACCTTCTTCTAGGCACATTCTTTCGGCCTCCCTTGAAGTTAGCACCCACTTGGGCCTTTTCTCACTTTCTTCTTGGTGCCTTCTTTTGGCCGCCCTTTAGGCTACACTCCTTCACATTTTGGCCTCCTCTTTGAGCCTTTGAACCTTAGTCCTATGACTAGTATAACTCTTGCTTCATTTGAGGGTCACATAGCACTCCCCCTTGCTCTCCCAACATCACGTGCTATTTTTAACACTTTCCAAGTGATGAAATCCTACCACCATACATACACTAGATCTACACTCGTACCACCATACATACACTAGATCTACACTCGTACCACCATACATACAGTGGTTGTTCTACACTCTTTAAAGTCATTTGCTAGAGTATATATCACAAGTGCCTCATAGGCTATAATGTTGGCTTAGGGTTTGAAGTTTTACACAAGAGTAGGTATACAATGAGTGGGTTTAAACACAAGGTGGGAGAGGTGCACTTTTCTATCATTTAGAAGAGATTTTTCGATGATTTACCTCCATATTGGGAAGCCCCTTCATTTGGTTCTTCTTTGATCATTATGTTTCCTTGAGTGTTTGCTTGAGTCTTCTTTTTCTTCCAACAATATTTCTTCATGTGGCCTAATTTGCCACAAAATTTGAACTTTACTATGGCTCTTGGTCCTTTGGTGAAGAATCTTTCCCCTTTATAATGTGATGAAGGTCCACCCACTTTGAATTTGAGTCTTTTGTCTTGTTCATTCAAGTCTGCTTCAATGCCGATGAAGGAGGTCGAGTCACGAAGAATTTTCAAGGTGTCCACCAATGGGGTAAATGCTTCCAAGGTCTTGCTCTTGAGAAGAATTGCTATGGCATCCTCCTTATCCACTGGATCTCCAACACATGCAAGTTGTTACATGAAATTTTTCATTTTGTTTAAGTGAGCTTTAAGTGATTCACTTTCTTTGATGTCCAATCCAAAAAACTAAAATTTCAAACTAATTTTTGAGCTTTTTTGTTTGGTACCAAACAATTTTTTCTAGTTCATCCCATGCTCCTTTTTAATTTTCTTCCCATGCAATATGATGGATGAAACTATCTCCTGGTTCTAATGCAATGATGGAGAGCTTTCTCATCTTTTTCAAGATAAAACCTTTTCTACTTCCAATCTAGGATAATCTCTCTTCCACTCACAATCCCCCAAAGTCCATCCTTCACTCTCATGAGTACAAATTTAAGCTTTACTTTCCATGTATGAAAACCATCACCATTAATTTTTCAACTGTGAGTGGAGTTGTCATGATTTATTTATGAGGATAGGAAGGTTGTAGTAATAGAGTGACCCAAGACCAGTGTTTGGTCCCTTACAAAGAATGAGAGATGTAATAGGAAGCAATTTTATATAATTGACTCTTCCAAATTTTAAAGATTGTCAAACCAAAGAAAACCGTGTTTTGGGAGAGACAATTAGAGCACCAAACCAACCTGGGGGGAAATAGATTTGATGATGCACAAGGCTTTAGTTAGAGTTGAACTCTTCATGGCTCAAAAAATTAAAGATGATTAGCACTAATCATAATTAACATAGTTGAACCTTTAATGGCTTATAAAGTTAAATATGATTAGCACTAATCATAATGTTAATAGAGATAAACTTTGCTAACAAACTTGAGAATGATTTAAAGATTAAAGTTCAAATACTTGCTGTTTGTGCTCAACAAATAAATATGTAAATCCTCCACATGATATATGATGAAGTCATGGCTCAAACCTTTGCAAAATTTGATGAAAATTATGGTGATTTTATGCTTTGCTCACTAAAATTTTATTGCACCTATTGGGGGTTTTTTTGAGCCTCGAGCTTCCCTCCTTTTTAATGTCTTAAAGTCTTTAGAGTTGATGTAGATGCTCCAAACAGTCATATTACATTAGATTAACCCAAACACTTTGATTCTTGATTATTTTGGAGCTTGGGTAAAGAGGGGAAAATAGGTTTAATGACTAATTGGTGATGCTAATGATTTTGCTAACTAGAGTTGTCTTAAGATGCATGATGATCAAGGGATAAGGGATGATGGTTGCAACGCTCTCTAATACCAAGTTTAGTTTCATACCTAGAGAGGATTAGGGGGGGTAGAAATGGTTTAGCATCAACATTTCAACATAATAAGAATGCAAGAAAATGATTAGGGCTAATGACAAAACTATGGCATAATGACAAAAGATATTTAGAAAAAAGCTCATATGACATTCTATTAGATAAAGGGTCTTTATATAGGCTTGATTACATCTCTATTAGCTACTAATTATGACATAAACTTGATAAAGATATCCCTTATCCTACTAGATTTGAGGACCACCTCCCTTGAAGTGAGCACCCACTTGGGGTCTTTTTTCACCTTCTTCTAGGTGCCTACTTTTTGGCCACCTTTTGGGTTGGACATTTCACATTCTCCTTCACATTTGGGCCTCCTTTGAGACTTTGAGCCTTAGTCCTATGACTGGTACAACCCTTACTTCATTTTAGCTCCAAACATTCACCCAACATCACGTGCTATTTTCCATAGGTGCCTCATCTATCTATGCAATGCAAGGAAAAAAATTCAATTTGGGGTTTCCCAATTGAGTAAGTAAGCATTGGCAAGCTATCAAGTAAGTAGTACTGACAAGGCACCCAATCCCTTGGGTTATTCTCTATGCTAAGGGGGATGATGTTCATCTACATGCTTTCAATGGCTCCGATTGGGCTAGATGTTATGGCAGGTGAGTGTCAACTAGTGGCTTTTGCTTTCATCTTGGTGATTCATGTATATCGTGGCTCAACAAAAAGCAGTCATCCCAGCACTGGCCACTTTGACTTGTGTATAAGGCAACTTTTATAGTAGTGATTATGGATTGTGTATGGATCAAACACCTTTTGACATATCTTGGTGTTGGACACAGTAGTCTTCCACCTTTATCTTCACTGATAGTAGCCATAGTGGCCATTGTTTTGTGAGGAATGCTCGCACAAAGCATCTTAAGGTGTGTTATCATTATGTCAGGGAGAGGCTCATTGCATGAGAGTTTAGACTAGGTTATGTCTTTACACATGACAGTGGCATATATGTTCACGAAGGCTCTCTCATGAGAGAAAAGTTTGGAGCTTTTCACAAAGCTTTGGACTTATTGCTATTTTGGGGATTTATTAGCCCACATGATCCCTATTGTACATGTTCACATCATCATTATAAGAGGGATTTATAGCCATTTATATAGTGTAGTGATGTGCGAACATAGGCTAATAATGGGTCGTAAGACTTTTTCCCTCCTTAGGATGTTTTTTCCCCTCGAACGTGTGTACACACTGTTATGAGTGAGTGTGTAAGTGACCTTATTATATTACTTCACTTGTACTTTACTTATTCTCATCAATCTACTTTGAGTGATGTGCTTCTCTCTCTATCTTGCCTTGCTCGCTTGCTTGTGTTGCTACACCTTTGTCTCACTCCAATAGAAAAGTGGCATGTGTATCAAATGAAATTTGAAATTATCCTTCTTAAATGGTGACCTCAAGGAGGAGCTGTATATGGAGTAGCCCTCCCTCACCCCACCCCACCCCCAGTAGATTTTTACTCTCCAATTCAAAAGGCAAAGGAAAAGTGGCTTAAAACATGCTCCCCAAAAGCTTGGAACTATGTAAACTTTTATGTTTTTCTTGTTAAGGATAAGTGCATGGTTATTGTATTATATGTGGATGTTGTCATCATAACAGTTCATGCAAGGTTATTATCTTATATATGGATGATCTAATCATAACACCAAGGAGAATATTTCTCACACCAACGAGATGTTAAGCCAAGAGTTTGAGATGATAAAAACCAAGTACTCTCATACATTATTGCTTAGGCATTGAAACCTTGCATGAGTCAAGAAAGAGAAAGCTCTTTATCTCTTAGCATTGTAGAGATACTTAAAAGCATTTGGTTGACTGTAAGGCATTTGTGACACCTATAGAGACCTTATATAGGAGACTCATGGGAAATCTCATCTTCTTGTGTAGCACTAGGCCAACAGACATCAACTTTACTTTTGGTTTTTTAAGTAGGTTCTCCAACAAATTACGAGAGAACCATTGCAAAGCAAGGATGCGGATGTTATACACTGTTCTTCTGTGAGAAAGTTTTTAGTTTTGATGGAGATTTTGTGGATGTTACAGTATGTCTATTAGCTTATGGTGTTAGTTTTGAGTTTTGATGGAGATTTTGGTGTGATTTTGCATGGCTTTGCTCTCTTTTTAGGCATAAGATAATGCATAAAAGAATGCCTTTTTGCTTAGTTTTTAGATTGATTTGTTGTTTAAATGGTGTTTAGATTGATTGTTTTCTTGTGTCCATATAGCATGCACATAAGAGGCTTAGATTGTAATATTTGCATCATATTATGCATTAGGAATGCATTTGTCATTTTAGCTCTCTTTTATGGTTACATAGCATAGATTAGCTTAATTCCTTCATGGAATTTTTTTAAATATATATTTGTTTGCATTGCTAACAATAGTTTTAGTAAGCTTAATCATCTGAAAAATCCTAAAAAAGCTATAAGAAACCACTCATTTTTCTAATTTTTTTAATGGAGATATTTTTTCCATTAAGAGAGTGATTAGGAAAGCTTAGTGTGTCTTGGGTTATAGTTTGCTTGAAAATGATGATTTACAATGTGTAAGGAGTGATTTGATGCATCAATTCACCAAATTAATCCAAGAAACTTATCAAATTAAGGATTTTTATTTTTTCTCTCTTTCACCTCATTTCACATGAGAGAAAGAGCAATAATTAGAGGCTTAATTAATCTTGATTTTATAAATATACTACACAATGGATAATGCACATAGCTTAGCAAATTAATGGGGAACCAAATTGTGTGCTTTATTATGTAAATTAATGATAAATCAAGAGTCAATTAGAGCCACTAAGTTAGCCCAAAAGAGGGAAACATTAGTATATTTTTACATAACTCATTAAGGGCTAAGTGTAACTTGTTGGAGAGGAGAAAAAGTATAGAGATGCAACAAGCAAGCAAAGATAGACAAAAACACAACACATAAAGTAGATTGATGAGAATGATTGAAGTACAAGTGAAGTGACATGATAAGGTCACTTACACATACTCATAAGAGTGTACACATGCTTGGGGGATAAAACCTCCTAAGGAGGGAAAATGTGTACCGGCCTATTATAAGCCGCTAAGTCCACACATCACTACCATGTAAATCGCTACAAATCCCCTCTGTCGTGATGATGTAAAC
This sequence comes from Cibotium barometz, assembly GCF_041138505.1. NCBI lineage: Eukaryota > Viridiplantae > Streptophyta > Polypodiopsida > Cyatheales > Cibotiaceae > Cibotium > Cibotium barometz. The sequence continues at coordinate 25,863,620 of NC_141070.1, forward strand.
ATGTACAGGGATCATGTGGCTGATCAATCCCAAAATGGCAATAAGCCCAAAGTTTTGTAAAAATATTCAAACTTCTCTCGTGAGAGAGACTTCGTGAACATATCTACCACATTGTCATGTGTAGATACATAAGCTAGGTTAATCTCTTCCTCTCCTTGACATCATGATAATGCACCTCAATGTTCTTTGTGCGATCATGAAACACTAAGCTCCTCACAACGGCTAATGAACTCTGGCTCAATGAAGATGGAGGTGGGGACTGATGTCTACCACCAACACCAAGATTTGCCAAAAGGTATATGAACCATATACACTCCACAGTCTTGCTGTAAAAGCTACCATGTACTCAACTTCATAGCTCGAAGAAGTGGCAACTATTGGCAATTTCTTTGTTGAGACATGATATACATAAATCACCAAGATAAAAGCAAAAGACACTAGTGGACACTCGTATGTCATAGCATCTAACCCAAATAGAGTCATTGAAACCATGCATCTGAATTTCACCCCCCCTAGCATAGAATAGGCCAAATAGTGGATACTTGTGTGTCATAGCATCTAGCCCAAACAATCTCATTGAAACCACACTTTAATTTCAACCCCCTTAGCATAGAATAGGCCACTAATGGACACTCGTGTGTCATAGCATCTAGCCCAAATAGAGTCACTAAAAGCATGTAGCTGAATTTCACCCTCCTTTACATAGAATAGGCCAGTAGTAGACACTTCTGTGTCATAGCATCTAGCTCAAAGAGAGTCACTGATGGACACTCCTGTGTCATAGCATCTAGCCCAAACAGTCACTGAAAGCATGTAGCTGAATTTCACCCCCTTAACATAGAATAGGCTAGTAGTAGACACTCTTGTGTCATAGGATCTAGCCCAAACAGAGTCACTGAAAGAATACAGTTGAATTTCACCCCCCTTAGCATAGAATAGGCCATGGGACTGAGGGCCCTATAAGTGTTAGAATACTTTCTTTGAACAATGCTCACTTCTAAGATTGTGCATTAGCCTTATTAATTGGGAGACCCTAAACTGAATGCTTAGCCCTCCATTACATAGATAGATGAGGCACCCAATAGCCTATTGATAAAGTGATGCATCAAGTGGTTCACCTACATCTTGGAGACTGAGCCTAGCACCTATCTCTATGGTGTAGTAACATGCTTATAGCCTTTAAGACCAAACCATATAAGTAGTCTCTATATATACTCTAACTGCCAACATCACAATACCATCATCATGCTGTATAGATTTTATGCCCAAATAATAATGCAATGAGTCCAAATCTATCATCTCAAATGACACATGTATTTTAGCCTTAAAGGTTGAAATCTTCTTCTCTTATTAGGGCCTGTGTGAGCAGCATGTCGTCAACAAATAAAATGGTGACCAAAAAACAATCTTTACTCCTCTTTACATAGAGGTCAACATATAAAATGGTGACCAAAAAACAATCTTTACTCCTCTTTACATAGAGTGTACTCTCAATTAGACTATTACAAAAACCATTTGCACAGCCAAGTATACATTTATCTTCTTGTACCATGCTCTAGGAGCTTGCTTACAGTCATATAAAGCTTTTCTTAACCTACACAATTTAGACTCTTGAGATTCAATAGAAAATAGCAATCCTTAAATCCCTTCCTTTTATGGACCAATTATGTTGTGTACATTGCTGGCACTACTAATTCATACTCTCCATACCACCCTAAACGAGTATTCCTATACTATAGTTATTGCTGGGTCACGAAACCTCACAGTGTCTCCACTCATGTGCAACAAGTACACAAAAAGCACCTCAAAACAAAGGGACTCCACTAGGAAATGAAGTTTTGTTAACCCAAACAGAAACAAACCCCAAGGCTCAAAGCACTAAGGAAGTAGCTAGACCATCATTGCAATGCTTCTATTGTCATGTAGGACCACACAATGTAGTAGATTTCCCAAATTGTAATACTTTCAAGTTCCTGACACCTGTGTAAACGATTTGCAATGGATCACATGTTCACAGATTGCCCAAATTGGAATATTTTCAAGTTCCTGACACCTTACAACCCTAAAGGATGTGCAATGGAACACATGTTCATAGATTGCCCAATAAGAGCCACTTTAATGCAAGTTACCTTGTTGTGCTCAACACTCAACATCTTAAGTGTGCAAAATGGGTGGTTGTCCACAATACCTTTGAATGTGCTCGCACGTTTGCAAACCAAGGTGCAAGCGAAATCCAAAAAGCCTACAAATGACAACTCTTCATAATGGATGGAAGAGAATGTCTTTAATAGAAATCAAATCACAATCTTTGATAGAAATCAAATCACAAACTCTTGAACCCAAGGAAACTAAAATCAAACAAACAAAAGAAGTGAAGGCTAAACCCCAAGAACAATGGGAAGAAGCATGTAGAAAACTCAACCCCAAAGGAGGAAAAGGCTAAACAAGATGTTGAAGCATCAACCTCTAATGTTGTCCTAGAAAACAAGGAAACACATGTGAGACACTTGTTTACAAGTGGTCAAAATAAAGTTTATTCTCATGATCGCTGCATTTAGGAACCTAGTGATCCAAGAGGGAATAGGTGATAAAAATAGTGTGATCCAAGAGGGACTAGATGTGAAAGAGGGACTAGATGTGAAAGAGGGACTAGATGTGAAACAATGTCAAGCACCTCATCTAGTGCATTTGAAAATCAAATCAAAGCATTGGAATCCAACCCACCACTGCAAGCTGAGAGCAAGATTCTTGTTACAACCCGTGAGGAACACAATAAGCTCGCTCAAGAGTGTATGGTTACGAATTGAACTAGGTCACTTGAAGTTGTACCACATCATGTCAAATCCATATGGGTTACCCAAAATCCCAAAGAGTAGGAAAAGTACCAATTCCCATTTCAAGAGGAAGAGGCACTACCTACTAAAACTTATCCTTTAAATCATGATCTATAGATGATGCGACGAGCGAGTCATCAAGTGGTGAGAGTGACAATAAGGGTTTCTACGGGGCTAAGACGAATGTCTTTGACATATGCCATAGCAAGACACACAAAATTTATGGTTAAATGTCGTCTACACGTATTAAGAGATGCAATCTTATCTTGCAAAGGTGCTGATGGTGTTTCGATAGAAGCCAACTACTACATGAAGGATAGTGGGAAGAGCCCAGGTGTGAGTTTGCTCTAGCAGTGAATATTGCTGATACGAAAAAAAATGTCTTAAATACTATATGATGCTTGGCTGCCAACTTTACAATATGGTGGCATTAATGGTGGACCAGCTCTCATTGAAGCGTTGCAGTTCCAGTGACTTGGTTATCTGATACCACTAACACATTCATAAGCATTCAAGTAAACCTGCAAAAGACAATGCCAAGGTGATGGGCAGTTCCTCGTGTCTTTCCAAGCCCTTACAATGCCAATCTAGCAAGCCTGAAATTTAAAGGGGTAAAATGCCTCAAGAAGGGCTCCCAAGGCTTCAAATTTGAGGGGTGTTATCTAGTGTGAAAGTTGTACTTTGATGTTTAATGGAATAATAAGATGAAGAATACTGTTAAGAGAAAAATTAAGAGAAAGTCCAAAATGTCCACTACATGAGTACCTAGGTAAGCTGCACAAATACCTATCAACAGCTTGAATATATAAAACTTTTGTATATAGTTGAAGGTCTCAAGCTGCCTTACATGAGTTGGGATGGAACTGTGATTCGATTGCGGATCTAGGTCTTTACATAGTTGCCTTGAGGCAACTTTTTATAGTTGCTGATGCTGATTCAAATACAAGCAAGTATTGAAAAGATTCGTCCAAACTAATAAAAAACCACCTACTATCAAGAAGCTTTGTCGAGATCGACTTTTTGGAAGACTGGATGTTTAAGACATGTAGCACGGTTATGGTTGGAAGCTCCACAGCAATGTAACAATGTACAGGTCAGCGCAAAGTCAAGACAACCTGAATAAAATGCGTAGGCATCTCACCACATTTACACCATGCATGTGAAACACCTTCAAAGGCAACCAAAGACTTGACATTGGCATCAGAAGGCACAATCTTCCAATGGCCCCTAGCATAGAGCACATCCTGGTTAGATGCACCTTTATTTTATAAATAAAAAAACCGGATTGCCAGATGGCTGTAAAACATGCCTCGAATTGTCACAAACATCAAATCCAATGACAAGGCAGTTACAAATCGGTTTAGTAATTCAAAGACTGCATCTATCTTGTCTTAAAATGTTAAGAAAATGGGAGTCCATGACAATTTCCTTCTTGAAATGTTGCGAAGATGGGAGAACCGATGACAATTAGCGGAGCTCAGAGCTTGACCACGTTCTAGAAAGAAAGCTCAAATCCTTCTTTAGTCCTTTGCAGACCAAACCTTTGAGCAGTTTTTCTGCTGTGAGTACCTTCTATTTAGAGTTCATCCTTGGGCCCTTGGGCAGTATCTGCTTCTCTACGCATATTTTCTATCACTACCTCCAACGGGGGATCCCCAGGTCGCCTGAAAGCTTGTTGTCCTAGCTTGAACTCGTAAGCCTCAGGTTGATCGAGAATAAAATCTTTAACCTGTAATGTTACAAGGTAGAGATATCAGTAAAAACAAAGGGGCAATTACCATCCAAACACACACCTGAACAGAGGAAAGCCACCAGTAATAATAGACAAAGTATTGTGATGTTTTCATGCAATCATTGCATGTGTAAGTATGTGCGTGCACATGGGCACAAGGATTGTATTGTGTGAGTGTATCTATTTATCTATATATGCATGCATGTATTGTATGTATGTATCTATCTACATATATATCCATATGTGTGTGTGTGTGTGTGCGCGCGTGCGCACGGGAGAGTAAGTATATAGGCAAGCATGTAAGTATGTAAGTAAAAGTAAGTAAGTACCAATGTATGCATGTATGTAAATATGTAAGTAAAAGTAAGTACCTATGTATGTATATGAATGCGCGCGCGCGCGCGCACACACACACACACGTGTGTGTGTGTGTGTGAGAGAGAGAGAGAGAGAGAGAGAGAGAGAGAGATCTATTTCTATATCTATGTATCCATGCATGACGTGTGTGTGTGTGTGAGAGAGATCTATTTCTATATCTATGCATGTACTCATTGCAAGTATGCATGTATCTATCTATCTATGTATCCATGCATGCATGTAGCGTGTATTGTGTATGAATGCAACTATAAATCATCCTCATATTCAGTTTATACCACCCAGCATATCAATTCTAACCTCTGCAATACTTTGGCCATCTTCGATTATGAACATGATGGTGTTAACGTCCACCGCCATGATTTTGGCACTGATAGACCCGGTCCTCAGCAGATTGGTCCATTTCTTTGCAATATTAGTTATCTCGTCCTGCGAGATGCTTTTCCGAAGGAAAACACACAGCTGTCAGCAAATTGCACATAGTACTCCCAAATCATCACTACTGTCAAGAAAACCCTGAACTAAACCTCCAGCCTAACACAAGCATTTGATGAAACTTAAACAACCAAACCTCTGTAAACCCATAGCCCTGTCTGGCTTCAGGAAACCTTGATTCCAGTCCGATCTAAAGAAAACCCTGATTCTTGTCACATCTACAGAAAATCCTAGTCCCTGCCTCATCTTACAGAAACCCTAACCCCTTCTCGACCTTCAGAGAAGCATGGTTCTTGTGCGATCTCCAGGGAAGTTCTAATTCCTGTCCGATCTTCCATTCGGGAACAATTTAATGGATAACCTACCCCTGTGTGTGTGTGCGCGAGAGAGAGAGAGAGAGAGAGAGAGAGAGCATTAACCTTGGTGCGTGGCACATCTAAGCGGAGCTTGACGAAGCCCATGGCGGTCCCCATGTGGCGCTTCAGCATCTCCTCTTGGATCTGAGAAGGGTGGAGTGTGGAAAGGTCCGGGGGAGGGTCGAAGGGAGGGGGCGGCTTGGGCTTGGGCTTCCCCCAAGCTTTCCACTCCTCATCCTCCTCATCGTCCACCACGTCGTCCAGCTCGTCTGGAATGTGCACCTTCTTCGCTTGGACTGCACAAGGCCATGGCGATCCTGCTCGAGGTGATGAAGAGAACAAATGCACTCCCAGTAGCAATAGTAAGAGTCCTAGAGCTTGTCTTACTTGTAATGACAACTCCATATCTGGTTACTTCAATGCTCAAGATCTATATCTATATTACCACTATCTGGTTACTCCATATCTGGTTACTTCAATGCTCAAGATCTATATCTATATACCCACTATCTATGTGTGTGTGTGTGTGTGTGTGTGAGAGAGAGAGAGAGAGAGAGAGAGAGAGAGTGAGTGAGTGAGTGAGAGAGAGAGCTATTTTTTCTTTTTCTTTCTGGCTTGGGTGGAAATTCAAAAGTACACTACTCAAACCCTAGATGCCGTGCTTGCCCAAGGGAAAATTTGAATCCATCACCTAGGGATCCTTCGTTACCATTGCATTAAAGTGCTATTGGCAAGATCTTTTTTTTTCTCCCATAACTTCTCTTAGAGATTTATACGAGTCCAAAAGAGTCCAGGCTCCACACAGTTCATACCTCACCCCAAAGATTTATGTGTACATATACGTTTGTGTGTACATGTGTACATATATTGTGTGTTTGTATATGTGTACATATATGAGTGTGTGTGTGTGTATATATATGTGTGTGTGTGTGTGTGCGCATAGATATATATACCACCATGAGATTGGAAAAAATTAAAGTAGATACTGGAGGTTTTAGCCAATTCGAAAATCATTTTGGATTGATTCCAAACTCTTGGGTCGCTTTTTGAAAACCTCCATAATCAATAGCATTTATATTCTCACCAGTGTCTACTCTCGCTAGAGTGAGGTTTAAAATTGATTATATCCTGATCCTCATGAAATAAATAGTTCTTATCGAAATCATTAAAAACTCCCGAAAGAATCCAAATATGACTCGTCTTGCGTACAACACGAACGGGATTATCTATACAATTAGATAGATGCCACACAAATCTCTCTAGTGGGTCTCTCCTTCTATATTTGGATAGATAGATTTTTGAATACGCTCCTTAAGGGGAAATTCTTTGTCTCATACTTCCGCACTAATTTGTTGTGATTCGACATACTGATCATTCCGAATCATTAGTAAACTTTGTGCTATAATGGTGAAATTGTGTATATTATTACGACTCTTAATAAGGATGGGTAATTCATTTTGACACATCCAAGCAAGATGCCCATGTCGCGTATGTGATATGTATATATATATATATATATATATATATATATATATATATATATATATATATATATATATATATATATATATATATATATATGCACACGCACACACACACACACACACACACATACATGTGTGTGTGTGTGTATAAATATGTATGCACACACACACACACACACATATGTACATATTTATATATGCACACACACACACACACACACACACACACACATATGTGTGTGTGTGTGTGTGTGTGTATAAATATGTATACATATATTTATATGTGTACACACACACACACACACATATGTATATGTATGTATGTATGTTTTGACGTGTGTATGTATATGTATGTACATATATACATATACATATGTGTGTACACACACACACACACATATACATACATACATACATACATACATGTATATGTATATATATAGATATACATGTATCTAAATATATATATATATATATATATATATATATATGTTGTAACAAAGTGTGGTCTCATATAAATAATGGGCCCAACACCAATAGACCATGCCCATGGATAATATTAATGCTAGTGTGAAAAGGGTGGTCATGTATATATACCAAAATAAGCCATTGTTGGGGTTAATCACTTGAATACAAGAAATTACTCTTTCTTTTCTCTAAACCTGGGTTAATCCAAGGTTAATCCAAGCTACTCTTAGGATAATCTAGATGTTACTTTCTTTCATTGTTGGTATCAAAGCTTAGTTTTGATCCATCTCCACCTTAGTTTCAAGATTATCCAAGCTACTCTTAGGATAATCTAGATGTTACTTTCTTTCATTGTTGGTATCAAAGCTTAGTTTTGATCCATCTCCACCTTAGTTTCAAGAAAAAATGAGAAATTCTTGGATTTCTTGATCTTTCTTGAGTTTCTTGATTTTTTCCAAGATTTTCTTGAAGAATTTGGTGCAAACATGGAGAAAGCACCCAAGTTGATGATAAAAATCAAGGCAATGGTGATCTTGAATGTTGCCATGGCATTAGGACATGATTTTCTCCCAAATTTGAGCCATTGGACCAATTTTTGATAGGCGAGCAAATTTTTGCCAAAGTGAGTGTGCAATGGACAAGGTTGTATGGTGTGGACCTGCACATTCCCTTCTCCATCTTCCCTCTTCATGTTTTTTATTCTAGGGTAGATTTGGAGCTATTTGGTTCATTTTGGAAGCATGAGAAGGCATTGTGGGGTTCCTCTAATGAAGTTTTATGCCTCAATGGTCGTGAATGGTGCCACCTACAGTTGGATTCTCCACGAGCTACTCATGAATACACCACTAGCGTTTGAGGTGATTTCATAAGCATTAGCTACCATAGCCACTAAAGCTTGTTTCCTTATGGTGTTTCTTCAGATTTGAGAGCTTATAAGGGCCACAAAAGGTGTGATTAGCATGGTTTCTGAGCTACAATTGAAAAACGAGCTGTGCCTATCTTCCTAGGGTTTCATGGGGAAAATTGAATGCATAAGCTTCTTATGAACTAAGGGAGGGTTTCTACATTGCAAGAAGCATTCTTGGCATTTTTGGAAGCATTTGGGGCTTTCATAAAACAGAAACACATAAACCCTAATCTCATGCAATTGCTCAAATCCTCATGCCATTCACTTGTGTTGAGAGCCATACTATGCTTCAATGATGATCATATGCAACTGTATGTCTTCAACTGAAGCATTAGGAAAAACCTAAAGCAAGATTTGGGGATTTTGGTCTATTTTTAGCATTGTTTTGCAATTGAGGGATTCTATGGCTCAACCTATGCCATTGTGTCAGTGTCCGGTCAAGACCCGGCACTTGCATGGTTCCGGACCACCTATTTGGCTTTGGAGGAGAAACGACTAATGAAGATGTGCCTAATGCAATAAGCCAACACAAGGTTGTTGAGCTCCTTGTCTGCCTAAACGCGGGGAGATTGATTATGAATGCAATGCACGTTAGTTCCTAAGGCTATTCTGAATCTAGAAAGTATTCCACGTCTAGACAGACCAAACTTAACACAAGATTGAACACTGAATAGACAAAGATGAATAGAGAGAATCAACACAGTAAGACAAAGACCAATCCATTCTTGAGTATTCCACGTCTAGACAGACCAAACTTAACACAAGATTGAACACTGAATAGACAAAGATGAATAGAGAGAATCAACACAGTAAGACAAAGACCAATCCATTCTTGAGTAATATAGTACAATGCCTTAGCAAGAACTCTGCTCATGAACTGCTCACTCATCTCTCCTGTTCCCCTATTCCATAATGTTCCTCTCCCATGGGCCCAAGCAGACTCGACATGAGTCTTTCTATCCAAGTAGGAATGCACTCCTTCCCTACAATCTCAGCCGAGTTGACTAAGTCTACTCTAACTCCTCTATCCCCTTATCCCACTAATTCCCCTTTTTCCTTCTGACTCCACGGGTATTACCCGTTCTTCAAGAAGTTGTTACAAGTTTGTTACAAAACAAGAAGGCTCTGTTTGTTGCACAACGGTCAGTCCGATAGTGATCTAGGTGGTGGCCAAACGGGTTGATTGGCCCCACCAACACTTTGAGATCTATACACGCATTGCCACATGTCATTGGGAAGCTTTAGATGCCACTCATAGCCATTACTATGCTATGATATGTCATATAACATGTATGAAGCATGCTATGGATTCATATGAGTTTATGAAATGAAGATTAATGCCATTGATCATGTTTGCTTCAAATGACATAAGGCATGTCATATGCTTTTGTGAAGAGACACATGTATTGAACATTGTGAAGGGAAAGTGATTGAAGTTTTACATTGGAAGTCAACCTTTTGGAGTTCACCATTGCAAGCCTCACCATATCGACATTAAAATCTTGTATTGATATGGATTATATTGGCATGCAATTATAAGTGCCTATGTTGTAAGTGGACTCTCACATACTTGATTGCAAGCTCATAATTGTACACAAATTTTCAATTCAAAAAAGTCTTGTAGAATCTAATATGTTGAGAGGGTACCTTTGGCATAGATGAAGAGGCCAAAGGGGATCATGGCTTGAATCTATCTATTTATGAGTGTCTTGGAAAAGCACATAAATGGAGGATTAGGTAATTGGTATGAAGACTTGGCCTTGATCCTTGCCATTGGATCATAAACTTTGGTAAGGAGGTGGAAGACTTAGCTGGGAGATCAGCAAGTAGCACATCATCGACATTAGTCATTGGAATTGTCATGGTTTGCACATTGGCAATGAATTGGCAAAAAAATGCAATGATTTTCTCATAGTTTCCATATTGAGATTTTGGTGCAGATACAAAGGAGACTATGGTAAAATTTTCTCAATATCTAGGGCTACACTTGATGGGCAAGGTTTTATGTATTATTGAGCAATGGATCGATGCCTTCTCTAACAAAATCACATTGCGATTCGTGTATATTGCTGCAAGACAAAGTGTCCCAGTTCTAGAGAAAAAATCCACAACAGTATCCCCAAGCTTGCTAAACAATGAAACGATATACTTGTAGAACTTTTGGTCTCTCTGGCAACCACCTCTCCAAGAAGAGCCCTTTGTTTTGACCAAATCTTTAGGAGGAGGAACTCTGGTGATTCAATAAATTATCATTCAAAATAAAACTACATGACCAACATAATGATAATGATAACTAAGTACATACATGTTAAAACGAATTCAAAATTAAACAAATTCCTGACAGAAACAAAGATAATTGAAACTAAATACATACATATCATGAATGAGTTCATGCTCCACATTAAGTTCCTCTCCAAGGTTCAAGTCTTTAACTTGATAGGCTATTAAATGAACAATGTGTAAGGCCTTCAATTAAGGAACTTGTTTATTTATGTCAAACAATGTGGTAGGATTAATTAGAAAACAAATTGACGTGTGAGTTGGATGGAAAGTGGGAGGATGGAATGCCCTAACGGCAACATCCTATGGATGGGTGGACCCGATTAGTCGGGTAGCTTTCCAACAAATTAATTGAAGCTTCTACGTTAGATAAATAAGTCCCTAGGCAACCCTACTCTAGAGGACTAGGTCAGCGGGCTGTGCCTTGCATAGATGAGGAAAAAAGCATTGTTTCTAGAAGTCAAGAATAGAGGTTGCCCGAGTTAAGGTTGATCACTCTACGAGTGGTTTGATTTTAGGAATACTTTAGAAAGACCGAGCTCCCCCTGCTTGCGGGATAGAACTAGGTCTTTGTTAACGAGTAGGAAATTATCCCAAGTTAGACTTCGTAGACTATCTTAAGGTTACCCCTAATTAGGAAGGGGGGACCTTACATACATTTGTAATAGTTACATAAGTCATAGACTATGGTTCAAAAGGTAAAGGGAGCCCAAATATTGATGAAAAGGTGTAACGGCCATCCCATGTGGAGCCCAAAAGTAGGCACCTAGAAAAAGTGGGAATGGATGCTTGATGGGTGCTCAAATCTAGAAAGTGGAGGCCAAAAGTGGCACCTAGAAAAGGAGGGAATGGATGCTTGATGGGTGCTCACTTCAAGGGAGATGGTACTCAAATCTAAAAACGATTAGGAGTTACATAAGCAAGATTATGTGCCATAATTAATGGCTAATGGAGATCTACTCATGTCTATAAAAAGGTACTCTATCAAATGGATTAAACATATGAGATTTTAAGCTAAACCTCTTACCTTGCATTATCTTCATTATACTTCACTTTCATTAGCATTATCATTACTGTTAATCTCTTTCTTGCTCTCTAGCATGCTAAGATGATTAGTTTAATTTCATTTCTACACATCGTAATTAAACCTAGATGCAAGTCTCAAGTTATATATATATATATGTGTGTGTGTGTGTGTGTGTATACACATACAGTTTTTAAATTGTTAATCTCATCTAATGCATATCTCCACTTTGGTAAGGGACTAGATACTAGCTTTGGGCAAACCATTGCAAAGACCTTTCTATCTCTATAAGGAAACCATGTAAAATCTACTTATAGTAAATAAATTTAATGGTGAAGGTTTCCATACATGGCAAGTTAAACTCAAGTTTGTTCTTGAAAGATGGGCTTTGGGGGGGATAGTAAGTGGAAGAGAGAAATGTCTTAGATTAGAAGGGGAAGATAAAAGAGTTTAAATAGGAAATGATGAGAGAGCTCTAGCCATCATTGCATTATGACTAGGTGATAGTTTCATTTATCACATTACATCAAAAGGTAACTCTAAAGGAGAATGGGATGAACTAGAAAAACTATGTGGTGCCAAACAAAAGAACTCCAAAATAAGCTTTAAAATGAGTTTTTTTGGGGTTGGACATCAAAGAGAGTGAGCCACTCCAAGCACATCTAAATAAAATGAAAAGTGTTATGCAATAACTTGCATATCTTAGGTCTCTCTTGCTATAGCAATCCTTCTCAACAGCATGACCTTGGAAACTTTTAGCTTTTATGCAATAGATTCTTACCACTATATATAGAGTCTACATATATCGTGTACATGTGTACACTATATAAAATACATTCATGCCTATGTTTCATGCATTGTAAATCTTACAGCTCCTTATCACACCTATCACATGCTATTTTTATCCAGCCCTATAGTCCCAAGGTTACCACCTAATATATCGTGATCCTATGGTTCCCAATCCATTTTGATAGGCAACCATAGAAAACAAAGCAACCTACTCTCTTAAAGAAAATGGTAGAGTACACAAAGAGTTTATAATAAATGAACTTTGAATCCTTAATTGGATGGCCATTAGTCAAGGGGATAATAGGGAATCTTGTGCAATAACATCTCAACCTCAAAAGTACGGCGTCAATAATTCTTAAGTAACAAAGACATCAAAAGTGAAAAATTAGGAATGACTTCCAATGTATTATCTTTAGAGAAATTCTTTGTATTGTAATTATTCAAAGATAACTTGAGTAGGGGGTGACGAGATGATTTAAAGCTTAATTCTCTTCCTTGTATTTTTCTATATTTCTCTACCCTTGTGTGTGTGTGTGTGTGTGTGTGAACGCGTGTATATACTTACACACACACACACACACATGTATGTATGTGCACACACACACACACACACACACACACACACACACACACATATACATAAATTTATTTATGTATGTACACACACACACACACACACACACATATGTATACACACATATGTACACACACACACACACACATGTATACACACATATGTACACACACACACGCACAAATACATATATATATGTATGCATATGTATGTATGTTATATACACAAACACTTGGTTGAATGTCTCCACACTAGTCGGAAACCAACACACCAATCTCTATCCAAAATATATCTTTTGAGACAAGTCTTATATACACACATGCACACACACACACATGTATGTATGTATATATGTTTATATATATACATACATATATACGTGTATGCATGTATGTATATACATATGTATAGATATGCATATAAACCTATGTATAGATATACATATACATGTATGGAGTGTATTTTTTGAGGGAGCTTTTATTGGAAACTCTTCTCTCTTCAAAATGTAGAAATTCTCTCTCCAGTCCCTCCACAACTACCTCAAGCCCAACCCACCACCATCTCCTACAAACCTCCACCACCACCTCCTACAAACCTCCACCACCACCTCTTAGCCCAGCCCACTTTCTCCCCTCTCGTCCAACTTAGCTTCTCCCTTCTCTCTCTCTCTCTCTCTCTCTCTCTCTCTCTCTCCCCTTTTCCCACCCTGTTCCCCCTCTCACTCTTTCTTCCTTATCCACCCTCTCTCTCTCTCTCTCTCTCTCTCTCTCTCTCTCTCTCTCTCTCTCTCTCTCTCTCTGCCTACCTACCTACCTACCAACCTCTTCCATTTCCCTCTTCCTCTCTCTCTCTCTCTCTCCTTCTCCCACCCTCTCTCCTTTCTTTCCTTCTCCCACCCTCCCTATGCATAATCTCCCCTTCCCTCTCTCTCTCTCTCTCTCTCTCTCTCTCTCTCTCTCTCTCTCTCTCTCTCTCTCTCTCCCTATGCATAATCACTCCTCTCCTCTTCCCTCTATCTCTCTCCCTATGCATAAAATCACTCCTCTCCTCTTCCCTCTATCTCTCCCTCTCCCATTAGCTTCCCCTCTCACTCTTTCTCCCTTATCTACCTTCTCTCTCTCTCTCTCTCTCTCTCTCTCTCTTATCTCCCTTATCTACCTTCCCCCCCCCCCTCTCTCTCTCTCTCTCTCTCTCTCCTTTCTCTCTTCCTCTTCCTCTCACTCTCCTTCTTCTTCTCCCTTTCCCTCTCCCTCTCCTTGTCCCTCTCCCACCCTCTTCCCTCTCTCCTTCTCCCAACCTTGTCCTTTCTTTTGGGTACTCACATGTGCACAAAATATTACACACCCTCTCTCTCCTTCTCCTAACCTCATCCTTTCTTTCTCCCTCTCCCCCTCTTTCCCCTTCTCCCACCCTCTTCCCTCTCTCCTTTGTTACCCTTTCCCTCACTCTTCTTATATATGATCTCTCCTTCCCTCTCCCTCACCCTTCCTATGCATCATCTCTCCTTCCCTCTCCCTCACCCTTCCTATGCATCATCTCTCCTTCCTATGCATCATCTCTCCTTCCCTCTTCTTATATATGATCTCTCCTTCCCTCTCCCTCACCCTTCCTATGCATCATCTCTCCTTCCCTCTCTCTCAATTTTTCTCCCTTTCCCACCCTCCCTTCCTCTCTCCTTCCCTCTCTTTCTCCCCCTCTCCCACCCTCTTCCCTTTCTCTCTCCCACCCTCTTTCCTCTCTCTCTCTCTCTCTCTCTCTCTCTCTCTCTCACACCCGATTTTTTTGGAACTAAGAGATTCCCTCCTCGCTTCATCAAGAGAGAGAGAGAGAGGGGAAAAGAGAGTGGGAGAGAGAGAGAGAGGGAAAAAGAGAGTGGGAGAGAGAGGGTGAGAGAATCATGACATAATTATTTGAGAGGGAAAGGGCTAGAGAGAGCGAGAGGGAGTGAGAGGGGGAAAAATATGATAACATTACATCCTCAAGAACGAGGTTACTACTTCCAAGTTGAAATAAAACCAAATTCATTCACATATAACTCTTATGTCATAACTGTTATACACCATCATCTTTACTTGTATGGACATTCAAATACAACTCTTATGTCATAACTGTTATACACCATCATTCATTCAAATACAACTCTTATGTCATAACTGTTATACACCATCATCTTTACTTGTATGGACATCGCTTGTCCTTTGGGATGAAGGCACAAAGTAAGCAAATGACGTTCATTCCCTTCCGGACTTTCTCAAGCAAGAGACACTCAAACACATCATCAATAAAGCCATGGGATCACTATATGTGCCAATTAAGCTCACCACTTTGGTCTTCACTTGAGAAATATCATCACCACTACCGGGAAGTGGTAAGGATGTGAGACCTTTCCATGCTTGTGTACCATCTACGGTCTTTTTCTTGATCTTCATATTGGTGGCGTCCCTAGCGATATGCACAACAACAACTTCAATGCTAATATTTGATGAGGCCATCACAAACGATATGAAGGAGGGTTATGGTGGGTGGTGTACTTTACTAAGATGAATTAGCTAAATGGTGGTTAACAAAGTTCTATGGAGGTTATCTCTATATTTATAGTAGTGGGAGAGGTGTACTTTACTTTTGCACCAAACAAAAAAATCACCTTTCTTATTTTTTAATATCAATAATAAATGAATCTTTCCTCAAAATCCTACGCTCTAATAATAAAGGCATCTTTTCATACTTTCTTCTTTTTTAATGTCAATAATAAAGGAATCTTTCCTCAAAATCCTACGCTCTAATAATAAAGGCATCTTTTCATACTTTTTTGGGGAAGAGAGAGTATGTATTGTTTTTTTTTGTACATCCCATTTCATGTGCTTCATATACATAGGTTTTTGTAACGTGAATAACATTCATTGCATGCACTTCAGGAGTATCGCATGTCTCTATGAGCATGCACATGTCATGCCTTTGCATGTGACCATGTCATAAAAAACAATCAACGATACAAAATTGGAAAGGATAATATTACAGCCAATTGTGGGCAAAAGAGAATTTTGTTCCCCAATCAGTGGGATCACATACTATTTCCTAAAAACAACAAACAACTTAAAATTTAACAAGGCGATTAATAAAAATGACAAGGGGAATTCAAGAAAGGTTGCTACATCATCCTTGCATACTGTACCGAAAGACAATATGACAGCCTCACATAACTACATAAGGGTTTCTACAACTAAGTACTTGTAAGGACTACAACCTTGCATACTATTTACCGAAAGACAATATGACAGCCTCACGTAACTACATAAGGGTTTCTACAACTAAGTATTTGTAAGGACTACAACATTGAATATTGTTTATAAAAGATAACCTGACATAACTACATAAGGGTTCCTACACCTATGTGCTTTTATGGGCTACTCTATTCTTCAATTCATCTCAAAGGGATTCCTCCTTTTCTTCAGCAATGTACTCGTAACTTCGCCAAGTGTCGATGGTGCTTCCAATCTTTATATTTTAGACATATAGATATGTGAAATTTATGGACTCATCCGCTAGAATCTTGCTCCAAAGATTACGGGCCTCTATCATGATTTTCAGATATTCTTTCATATCTCCACCTAACTTTGTGCATAAATCTTTGCAAACAACATCAAGGGTACCCTTGAGAGTACAGTTGGGGCCATTTGAAGAAGACATAATGAGATCAACAAAGATAGAGGATGAGGGAGAAGGTGAGGGTTGCGGTGAGGTAGAGAATGATGGTGAGGGAGAGTTAAGTGAAGAAGGATAAATAGGGGGGGAGAGAAATATAATAATAAGAGAGAGAGGGAGGCAATGAGATATAGGAGTGAGGGTTAGAGTAAGAGCTAGGAGGTTATATTTATAGATACATCATGCTAAAAGAAAAAAGAGATTTTTCATGGATATTTCTTAAATTTAGAAAAGTAAATGCATGGATAAGTGCTTTGTGTAGGAAAAGTAATTGCATGAATAAGTGCTATATTTGAGAAAATTGATGTAAACATCAACATTGAGAAGACCTTAAAATAATAAATGAAGATATTCCAACCATCGACATACAACCATATTGATTATCCTACTAAAGACATTTAAAAAATGAAAAGTAAATAGACCTTCCTAGAGAGTTGATAGACCCATGATATAAAGGACATTTTATTATTACAAAATGAAGGACATTTTCAAAACAATAGTACAATGTCATCAATAGTACAAGATCCTTTTGAGATTGTTCTCCTATTGCTCAACATTCTCATTAGGTCCTCCTTTTTTAGAGTGGGTTGATGTATAAATATATTATGGTTTGCAATTAGCCCAAAAATACTCAAATACACAAAATATATTATGGTTGATGTATAAATATATTATGGTTTACATTTAGCCCAAAAATACTCAAATACACAAAATAAATGTGCTTGCATGCACAATATGGTCTACCAGCCCCTACCTTGATTTGAAAATTAGGACATGTGCATGATGGATTCTTTCCCATAGTCACCCTGTATTTTCCATTGCATAGTAGTGACTCCTCGGTCACTATTACAAACACTTCAATTTGCTCGAACTTAATGACCAAATGCCCAACGATTGTAGTAGCTGTGTTTGAAATTGTCGAATCTATTCTCTTGGCTGTCATATCTGATATGCCACTTTTGTACTTTATTGATTGATGGGCTGCATCATTTGATTCTTGGTGTAATCTCTTTTGCAACATAAATCCACCAGCCTCCAATGCTCAGATTTCATTCATAGTAAGGTTTGTACCTTGTTCAACTGGCAATACAGCCGGGGGATTAGTAGCAGATAATATTACATACTCTCTCCAAGTATGTTCCACATTGCTGTTACAAGGGCCACATGAACTAGTGCCTCTGGCCCTCGAACCACTCTCTCATACCATAAACAGATGGAGCTAGAACACCTTGACCATAGGTCTTGATGCTCTTCTTACAATTACCATCTTGGCCACCTAACCATCCTTGGAAAGTGACCTTGTTATGTAGTGGTGGTCGTGTATAGCCCATATTGCATCATGTATATCATTCTCCATAATTTTTTGTGCCTGTGCTTCAATTGCTAATCCCTCTACATTGTGCTGACCACCTTCTATAGCTGATGGATTAGTGGGTGGAAAGTTTAATCTCCTACCTTGTTTCTTGCATGGTTGGTTTTGTATGACATACTCTGGACGATGTGATGAGTTGTCTTTCTCAAGGTTTATAACTATGGGTTTTTGACTCCAGATAACTATAATGTTATTACCAATATAGTTTGGTTGCACATGCATTGGTGTGCCACTCACTCTTTCACCCACCAATCTGCCTAGCGGGCTGACGGACTCGGAGCTTTTGATGTTCTAGCCTTCTCCATCAACTTTGTTACTGTAGGGGGCATGCTCCGTGATATTTACCTTCTTGCATGATGCATGCTTCTTTGTGGATTGCAAAGGGCATTAGTGAGATCTGAAATAATAGCATCATATAAAGAGATGATTCCCTTGAAATTCTCTCCTCTGCTAACCAACTTGCATGTTTAGTTTTTGCTAGATTGGTGGTCGACATGTGCAACAAAGTGGCGGCGTCCATATCCTATAACAGGAAATTAAGTTAATTGATGAGAATCCAAGTGGTAAGCTCCAACTACATTCCATAACAAAAGATTAACTTTAAAATTGAGATTCCAAATGCAAGCTATGTGTCTTCAAAACCAAGAAAGTAATACTTACTCCTACAAGGTGCTTCCTCCAATGGGGATATCTAGTATGCCACCAACTAAGCCAACAATCCATGGTTGGTAAGGTTGCAATAGTGACTTTACTGTTCATCCACCATGATCTAATGTGTCTATATTTCAAAAGTGTCTCTTCTTCACTCAATGCACAATGCCACTGACAGCATAGTCGCTTGTGCTCTTCTTGAAAATTCATGAGTACATATTGTAATGTATGGATGTTCAAGCTTTGTTCGCAATTAAAAAGACATGACCGCTTGCGAACTTCTAATATATTATGTGGTCCATTGTTATAGACTGTCCTTAATGCCCTCTAGTTGGCTCTAGCCTCATCAGCCTCATGAAGCAAAAAAAAATTGGTTTGGGAACGCCTTTGTGCACCACAACATTGTTAATCCAACTCCTAGAATAGAACTTGTGCCATTGTGTCTTTCTCTTTCATTTCACAAGAAGAAATTGTCATAAGCTCGTGCAAGTTGCATGCATCATATAACAGTTGTAAAGTAGCTCAAAACAAGTTCAAAAATTTTAGGCATTTTACAAGACCAAACTGTACCTTGGATCATATACATGTGTAGCCATTATTGTCCCATCCCTACACATGCCTGACATGATCAAAACAAACCCAAGCCCTTCTCAAATCATTTTCTCCTATTTGGCATATATGGTTCACCAAGTCGATTGTAACACCGCTCTGACTTGTCCAAAGCTTGCCCAAGAAAATGACTACCATGGAAGAACTCAAAAGCGCATTGTCTCTTCAATTCTAGGATACTGGACTCTGCACCTTTGCATGTACCATTGATTCTAGAAGCACGTACCATCCTCGTGAATCTACAAGAGAATTGAATAACTTAACAAATTCATGATCACATGTAGTTTGTATGTGGTGGCCACACTATTGTGATTAAATTCATAATTCTTGGATGTGGATAGCCCATTATTCTACTTAGTACTTGAATTTTCGATGATAGCATCTTTTACGATCACTCTTAATGGATGCTATGCGAGGCCTAGTATAAGAGTTCCACAATAAATTTAAAATATTGTAGCTTTTACTTCTTGAGCGTTCAAGTGTTGGAGGCTACTTTGAGCCATTACTCACCAAGGTCTCTAATCACCTTCAAAGATCTCACAGGTTTTCCAATGAACACTTTCAGATGCAGCATGTACCTCAAGCTCTCAAGCTGCTCAACAACAGAAAACATGGTGTTAATTAGGAAGTCATGTAACAAGTGTCCACTCTACCGTTACCTGGTTCTACTTGGCCCCCACAATATCATTGTTAGATTGAGCATCTTAGTCCATGTTGTAGGGCTATGCTAATTTATACCGGCCATTGTGGTTGAGTTTATGGCATTGGTGCTATTGTGGGTTGGGTTTATGACATTGGTGTCATTGCATGAAATTTATACATGCATGACACCATAACTAATATTATTTATAAATAATATAAATTATTTTAATTATAAATAATATTATTTTATCCTTAATATTTTAACTAAATAAATTTAATTAATAAAATTAACATTAGTAATTGTATGGAACACTTATGGCATACGAGCTGGGACTACATTGCCCTTGAACCATTGGTAGATGGCACTGAATAAGATGATGTTGACATTGATGTTAACATCGCAAACATTGAGGAGGACACCTACGAAGGGCACCATGATACCCTTAGTGATTTCCTTCTTGTAGGAGACAATTTCGCAGTGATAGCTTGTAGCATGCCCATGAATTTATGGTCTTTTGTGATGTAAAAATCAACAATTTTAATAAACAAGCTATTTCCACTTAGAATCTTAGAATTTTGAGTCCAAATTCAGAATCTGCGCACAATTTTACCTTAATATAGTATTTTACAGCATACAAAATGGACATCGGATCGAGCCTATATGTAAATTTTTAGTTATTTTCAGTTAAAAATACGATAAAATTAAACCTTAATAAATTCACAACCGGGTGTCCGATTGACAAATGGTCAGCACCCCTACGACCAGAGAGACACCCCAGACGTTTTCACCAAAATTTGTTTTTCGCACCGTCGGGCGCTCTGGTACACATATTGAGACCGGTGTCCCAAATTAGGGGTCCCTTCCCCAAAAAGATGTCGTACACACACTTTCGGGTGCCCGTACAATGCCCACACAGCAAGGACCAAAGGTTGATCGACCTAGTGTACGGTCCACATAGACCGCAATGTGAATGCCCATGCTGCCTTTGACCCGGAAGGTACATGCGTACCATAGCTTTTGTCCACGCATAGGTACCATTCCTTTCCCTAGGCCCATGCAAGCCACACGTTGGTTTACTTTCACTGCACACCGTCCTTTTCACCCACACTTTGCTCTCCCTTTCCCTCCACCCGCACACTGTCCTTTGCACCCACACTTTGCTCTCCCTTTCCCTCCACCCGCACCCACACCTGTACCCGCACCTATATAAACCCCCCCAGTACCTCGGGGTCGAGACACCCACCCTACTCTACTCGTACTCGTCGTCACTCTGCCAAGCGCCCATACCCGATGGTTTGCACCCGGCACTGTGTGCAGTACTGTACCATAATGTACCCGACATCCCTTCCAACAAGCCATTTTTGCCCATCTCCAAGTAAGCCCTCTACAGAATATTTCTTGCCTCCTCTCACCCTTGAGGGTAGAGTGTCCTTAGCGGCTCTCTCCCCCCTCCCCCCCCTCCTCGCCATGTGAATAGACTTAAGGGAGGACTCTCCCTCCTCTCCCTCTAGTTGCAGCCTTCCCTTCCCCCCCCCCACCCCCCCCAATTAGCGGACTTTAGTAAGGGCTTTTAGCCTCTTAGAGGTGCTTCACACCTAGGGGTTTTTTTGCTTGTACCTTGAGTAAACGAGCTCCAAATTGTGATCCAATTGAAGTGTTGGATTCGTGGTGTCTCAAACTACAAGAAGGCGGGAAGAATGGCTCCTTCATGAAAGCGTCAAAATATCACCATCGAGAGACGCGCACATCAATGAGTCTCGAGAGGTTGCTCCATATGTCGCCCTATCTCTTCCCTTGGGAGCCCCACAAAGAAATAATGACCAGGTTAGCTTGGTCATCGTTAGAAAGTATATTTTTATTTATTTATTGATCTTTAATGTTAACTTTAAAGGCATTAAGAAAGAGATGCTATTTTTCTTTATACCAAAATTCTTGGTGAAATTGTTGTTTTCTCAACGAAAGTGATGAAATTTGTCATATTCTAAAATTTAGTTTGTAAAGTGTTATCTTGATTGAGTTAAGAAGTACAGGTATATCTTCTCCATGCCTCGACCGCTAACCCCATTTCCATGCTTGTGTAGCCGGGTGATAATGTTAGCGAGGCTTGGAGTCGACCCAAGGTATCTCTCATACCATTGGGAGAATAAGATTTCACTAATGGAGGTGAATATTATGATGCTGCCTAGTTTTGTGGGCCCAAGCTAGGGTGGTGAATAAGCCCTCCCTAGCAGCGCGTAGACATTCCTCTGAGGAGCGGGAGGATTAAGCGATGGACCTGGAGAGGGCGACAGGTCGGCTTGAGTCCTCGTCCCTCGCCAGCTGCCTACGATGAGGTGTATGGTCCCGTAGGGATTGCCCAGTCTTTAGAGGCTGGAAGGTAGAATTCTAGATCATCGGTAGAATAAAGTAAAGAGCCTGGATTTGGCTATGAATACTTTTGAACACTGTATCTATTTTTTTAAAATACTTTGTTTGTAAATATTGTGTACCATTGATAAAGGTTGTTTAAACAAACCATGTGTAAGGCTTTTAATTAAGGAACTTGTTTATTTATGTCAAACATTGTGGTAGGATTAATTAGAAAATAAATTGATGCGTGAGTTGGGTGGAAAGTGGGACGATGGGATGCCCTGACGGCAACATCCTATGGATAGGTGGACCCGATTAGTCGGGTAACTTTTCAATAAATTAATTAAAGCACTACATTAGATAAATAAATCCCTGGTGGGCAACCCTACTCTAGAGGACTAGGTCAGTGTGACTGTGCCTTGCATAGATAAGGAAAAAAGCGTTGTTTCTTTAAGTCAAGAATAGAGGTTGCCCGAGTTAAAATCGATCACTCTATGAGTGGTTTGATTTTAGAAATCCTTTAAAAAGACCACGCTCCCCCTGCTGCGAGATAGAACTAGGTCATATCTACTAATCGTATCCTTGTATCTTACATGGTCAAGATGTCAACGAGTAGGAAACTATCCCAAGTTAGAATTAGTAGACTATCTTAAAGGTTTCCCCTATTTAGGATGCGGGGGACCTTACAAGTGGTATCAGAGCCAATCTTAGTTCTTAGGACTTGTTAATAGAGTTTGTTTTGGAATATATGTTTTACCTAATGTTGATTTATAAAATAACTTACTAGAATAATTTGAATTGGTGATTGAATGATTGTAGGAAGAAGGGTGACGCCTACTCAAGATTCTTAGTCTTCTAGTGCATCTTCCAGATGGCATGTCTCTCTCCATATTTCGAATTCCGTGATACTGTGAGGTCCCTCTGCCCCCTCCGCGCACCAGACTCCTGGTAGCTGACAGCAGAGCGGAAGAAGCCCCCTCATGTGCGGGGCAAGGTTTCTCACTTGGGGCCTCGTCCACAAATGTCCGGGCATGAGACTAGGCTGGTGGTCACTCTGAAAATCGAAACCGGGAAAATTTCCCATGCACAGAAAGCGGGGACGATTCCACCTTTTTGAATTTTCTTAACAAATTTTTCTAACGAGATCAAAATCTAAACTATCCTTCACCTGAATAAACCAGATAGAAGGAAACTATCGCTGATATAATTTAATCATCTGAGCAATTCAACGCTTTTTTCCTAATCAAGATCAGGCACACTCAATTGAGAAATTTATCAGTAGCAGGGAATTAACTAACTACTCGAATCCTAGCGTAATCCTAAGATTTTTCAGTTTGATTATTAAAACTCCACTGATTCCAGCCTAACCCCATCCGGCCCATGGGTTAGCCACCACCCTACCACTGGAATCGGTAGAACCAAACAAGTACTCACCCACCCATAATTGAATGCCTTTCTTAACTTTAGCTTTAGAAAACACGTATGCACACACTCCTCTTTAAAACTTTAATATAAAAATAATCCATTGACAAAACAGATATGGTCACAGATTTCATAACTCAAAATTTCCATTCAATCCCATAATTGAATGCCTTTCTTAACTTTAGCTTTAGAAAATAGGTATGCACACACTCCTCTTTAAAACTTTAATATAAAAATAATCCATTGACAAAACAGATATGGTCACAGATTTCATAACTCAAAATTTCCATTCAATCCCTTGTTTCACAAAAAGAGTACCACTCTGGACTCTCCGTTGGGACTACCTGGTCAGCAACGAGATCCAGTAACAGATTACAATAATCATTTCATCAACATTCATATATATCTTCCACAACATACGCATGGGTGTCCTAAGCACCGCGAGCTCGTGCATCGCCTGGTCAGAACCCTCCATGATCCTCCTTAGGTGTCCTGGTACTTCACTCAGAGACCGCTTCGTCGGCCCTCGCCCATCGTACTGGAAGCACACCATTTTTCACCATATCCAGGCTGGTCAAGACCTGGGCAGGTTTTTGCCACATGAGCTGTCCCTTGAATACTCCCCGCCGCCATTGCAACCAAACTTTCCTTAGATAAACACATATACTAAATGCTCCCTCCAGAATTCTAGCGTAAGACAGTCCTTTAAGAAAACAGGGTTTCTATGCAAGTTTTCAGTTTTGATTTTATTTTTGAATACAATGGTTATATCTTAATTCCGTATCCCAATACTTCTAGATCACAGGTCTGGATTCCTAAGCAGAATTTCCTTGAATTCTGTAATCTTGATCCTCAGATCAAAATCAAAGGTCTCAACTTAGTTTCAGATTCGGTGGGTGATTTGAGTGCATTTTTCCTGAACTGGGCACATCGTCATTGATCGAACCTGAGAAAGGAATTAGGTCTTGGTCAAAAGTCTGAATCAGAGTTTGAGTCTGGAAAGGTTCTTCCTAAACTATCTTTCTCGAAAGTTAATATTTCAATTTCTCTTTTTCTAAATTTCGTTCATTGAATATTTGCTTACAGATTTCTAAACTAACATGAATTTCTAAGAGGAATAAAATAATCATTTATCTCGATCTCCGACTTCGATAGTTTATTTGAAATTTTCTCATTCCCATCTTAGTGAATATGAAACGGTAGAATTTTCTCTCACATATTATCTACTTATTCATTTTTCTAATTTTTACGAAAATTAACAGAGGATTAAAGAGAACCCTTATTTAATTATAAAAATTCTATATGCATCTAATTATGCATAAAATCCAATTCTGATGAAAGTCACACTTTTATCATCATAAAAATCATTTATGATGAAAATCACTCTTTTAACATGAAAGAATTTCTTTTATGCATATGTTTAAGCATACAAATCATTTATGATGAAAATCACTCTTTTAATAGAAAAGAATTTCTTTTATGCATCCATTTATGCAGAAAAATCATTTATGATAAAAATCACTCTTTTAATATAAAATAATTTCTTTTATGCATCCATTTATGCATAAAAATCATTTATGATGAAAATCACACTTTTAATAAAAAAATATTTTATGCATATAAATCATTTATGATGAAAATCACTCTTTTAATGTAAAAGAATCTTTTATGCATCCATTTATGCATAAAAATTATTTATGATAAAAATCACACTTTTAATATAAAAAAATCTTTTATGCATATATTTATGCATACAAATCATTTATGATGAAAATCACTCTTTTAATATAAAAGAATTTCTTTTATGCATCCATTTATGCATAAAAATCATTTATGATGAAAATCACACTTTTAATAAAAAAATCTTTTATGCATATAAATCACTTATGATGAAAATCACACTTTTAATATAAAAAAAATCTTTTATGCATATATTTATGCATACAAATCCTTGAAAGAATTTCTTTTATGCATCCATTTATGCATAAAAATCATTTATGATGAAAATCACACTTTTAATAAAAAAATCTTTTATGCACATATTTATGCATACAAATCATTTATGATGAAAATCACATTTTTATAATCAAAATAAAAATTTCAATATGCTTCCTTCTATGCATAGAATTTAACTCTAAAGAAAGTAACACTATTTTAATAAAATACTTTTAGTATGCATTTTTCTATACCTAGGATGAAAAATAACACTTTAAGAATACATATACGATGGGAATTACTCTTTTTGAATTTAAAAAAAAATTTATTTTACACAATTTCAGAAAATTTTGCCATAACCTCCTTTGTATGGCCGACCATTTTTCAATTTTTAACTCTCTAAAATTAATTAGAATTTCACCAAGAGTATTTAAATCATTCTAATGTAAATATTTTTTACTCATTTAAGAGAACATTATGAAAAAACTTGATTTTATCCATTAATCATTCATCTAGGATAAAGAATGGTTGAATTTACTAAAGAAGAGAGGGAAATGCCTTTTTTCAATGAGGCATAACATCATATTCATATTAGAGAAGACAAAAATCATAAAAAACCATAAAATGAAATATAAAAGAGAAGAATCTCCAACTTACAAGGAGAATTTGAGAGCTTTCCTTTGGCTTGATGGTTTGAGGGATCTACTCTTGTTTGAAACAAGAGTGGCCACCAATCTTTAGAAGAGGGAAGGTCAAAAACTAATGAATTATGAGTAAATTCATAGTTTTTGGCTCTTAGGAGAAGTAGGGTAACAATGCAAAAACACTATTGAGCTTCAACAAAGGGGAAGGATTCTATTTATAGGAAAAAGTGAGCTTCTAACCAAGCCAACTGATTCTAGAATTTTCCAGATCAATTTGGTCAATTTTTGACCATTTTTGGGTCAGTTTAGTCCACTTTTTGGATCTAGTTGAAACAGGAGAGAGGAGAGATAAAAATATCTCATTATTTGGGAGTTTAAAACTCTCCCACACATGTGAAATAGGCCTCCTTCATGAGGGAAATTCCCCCATACTGAGGTGTCAAAAATGTATCATTTCTTCTAAATATCTCTTTTTTAACTATTAACCTTGTCCTTAGTCAACTCTTCATCTTATGTGAGTATTTACTCATTTTTGGAGGATTTTCCTTTTATTCTTCCATTTATCTCCTCCCTACATTTGGATGAATCTTATTGGTCCATAGGAGCCTTAATTTAAAATTTCAAAAAAATCTTAACCCCTAGGGTAAGGCCTCTTGAACACATTATACTTGATTTCTAATGCACCTTCTGAAAATCTTTTTGAACTTTTGTTTCAGGGGAACTTATTTTAATAAGAAGAGATATTTTTCCATCCAAAAATATTTAAAAACTGAATTATCACTCTCTAGAAGATTTTCTCTCTCTAGGCCAAAACTGGTAGAAACAAGATCTTTTATATTTTCGAAGAGGGATTTGATTACAGGGGAAGATGCTGGACATCTTGAGAGGCTGGGAAGGAATCTTACATTCTCTCCCACTTGAAAAATGCGAGATGCCCTCATCTCACAAACTGGGGGTAATCCCGCAACAACAGATCGGCTTCATTCTCCCAGGTGGCATCTTCAAAAGGATATAACTTCCATTTTACCAATAATTCTCTGAGAATTCTGTTCCTGAGAATCTTTTCTCGAACATTAAGAATTTCTTCAGGTTGGAGTTCCATCTGCCCTTGGGTTGAAGAGGTTAGGATTTCATCATCAAGCACATGATTTAGGCTTGGCACATATTTCTTTACAAGGCTTACATGAAATACATTATGAACTTTGAGATGAGGAGGTAGAAGAAGCTCGTAGGCTAAGTCACCTACTTTCTTTGTAATCAGATATGGTCCACAATATCTGGGGGATAACTTCTTGTACTTCCCAAGAGATAGAGAACTTCTTTTGGGCCGTACTCTAATGAAGACCATATCCGCTTCTTCAAACTTTCTGTCTATCCTCTTCTTATTTGCATACTGCTTCTGTCGATCTTGGGCAGCTTTAATATCTTTACGAATTGACTGCATTTGCTGCTCCATGTCGTCAAGCAACTGTCTGGACATCTCGATCCTAATCAATGGGTTGGACCAAGTTAATGGAGTTAAGCAATCTTGTCCATACAGAGCTTTAAAAGGGCTCATCCCGATACTCCGGTGATAAGAAGCATTGTAGGTGAACTCGACTAGGTGCAGATAGATTAGCCACTTCTTGGGCTCCTTGCCACACAGCATGACTGAAGTATATCTTCGATTACTTGGTTTACCCTTTTGACCATCGATCTCAAGGTGATAAGCTGTGTTGAGATCCAAGAAAGTTCCCACGGCTTCAAAAAATGCAGTCCAAAACCTTGAAGTAAACTTGGGATCTCGATTACTTACTATTCTCCTGGGTAGGCCATGTAATCTGAAGATTTCTTTGAGG
Source organism: Cibotium barometz (assembly GCF_041138505.1). Classification (NCBI taxonomy): domain Eukaryota; kingdom Viridiplantae; phylum Streptophyta; class Polypodiopsida; order Cyatheales; family Cibotiaceae; genus Cibotium; species Cibotium barometz. The sequence continues at coordinate 25,892,043 of NC_141070.1, forward strand.
AACACTCTGGCCACATCCACTGCAGTGTAGGTTTCTTTTACTGGAATCAGATGGGAAAATTTGGTTAGTCTGTCATCTACTATGAAAATGGAGTTGTAACCTGATTGCACTGAAGGTAATCCAGTAATAAAATCCATACTGATACATTCCCACTTCATCTGGGGGATGTCCAATGGATGTAACTTCCCAGGTATTTTTACTCTTTTAGCTTTGACTTTCTGGTATGTCAGACATTGACGTACATGATTTAGTACATGCTTTTTCAGACTAGGCCAAAAGAAGCTTTTCTTTAGACATGTAGGTTTTGATGAAACCTGGATGTCCTGCTCTATAAGGCTGTCATGGGCTTCATTCAGAATTTGACCCTTGGTTCCCTCATCATTGGGAATGCATAGCCTGCAATTATAATACATAATGCCATCATCCAGGCTGTACCCTTGAACTCTGTTCAACTCTTGTGGAGTTTTGCTTTCCTGCACAAGTAGAGTAGCAATAGGGCCAAAGAATCTATCCTGCATGATCTTCTCTCTTGCTTCAATAATCAAGGGATTTGATACTACAGTAATTGCAAGCAAGGAGGCTTTTCTGCTGAGGGCATCTGCTACCACATTTTCTTTGCCTGGGTGGTACTTGATTTAAAAATCAAATTCTTGTAGGGTCTGCATCCACCTTCTTTGGCGCATGTTGAGATCCTTCTGAGTGAAGATCCACTTTAAGCTCTGATGATCAGTCATCAAAGTGAATCTTTGTCCCAGTAGGTAATGTCTCCACAAATTTAGGGCATATACTTCTGAAAGTAGTTCCAGGTCGTGGACAGCATAATTCCTCTCATGCGTTCCGAGTTATCGGGATTCATAGGCCACTGCATGACCTTCCTGCATGAGTGTATCTCCCAGGGCAAAACCACTTGCATCAATTACTACCTCAAAGGGTAGAGAGAAATCTGGTAGCTTCAGAATGGGATTGGCTACCAAGGTGGTCTTCAGCTTATCAAAAGCACTCTGGCACCTGGCAGACCATTGAAACGAAATATTCTTCTTGAGAAGATTAGTCAAGGGGGAAGCTATGAGAGCATACTTTGGTATAAAATTTCTATACTAACCAGTCAATCCCAAGAATCCTCTGACTTCTTTCACTATCTTTGGTTCAGGCCAGTCTATGAGTGCTTGGACTTTTACGAAATCTAGAGAAATTCCATCTTTGGATACCAGAAAGCCCAAGTATTCAACATGGTCGGCAGACAAAGTACATTTGCTCTTTTTTGCAAAGAGTTGGTGCTTCCTTAGAATCTCAAGAACTTTTCTCACATGAGCTTCATGGTCAGCTGCATTCTTTGAGTAAATCAGAATATCATCAAAGAAAACAAGAACAAAATCATCCAAGTATTCTCTGAGAATGTCTTGCATTAAGCGATTGAATGTAGCTGGGGCATTTGTCAATCCAAATGGTATGAGAGTGAATTCATAATGCCCATACCGAGTATTGATGTGGCTGTCTTTGGGATATCTTGCTCATTAATCCTGATCTGATAATACCCTGATTTGAGATCTATCTTTGTGAAGATCTGGGCTCCACTTAGCCTGTCCAGAAGCTCATCAATTCTAGGAATAGGATACTTATTCTTAACTGTCAGTTGATTTAGACCTCTGTAGTCCACACAGAGTCTAAGCGTTCCATCTTTCTTTTTCTGAAAGAGAACTGGCGCACCCCAAGGTGAAACACTGGGTCTTACAAACCCTTGTTCCAACAGTTGTCTAAGCTGTTCCTTGAGTTTGATGGCTTCAGGAACTGGCATTTTGTACGTGCGCAAGGCTACTAGCTGTGCTCCTGGGGTTAATTCTATCACATGATCTACTTCTCGAATTGGAGGCATCTCTGTTAATTCTGCTGGGAATAAATCATCATAATTACTTAACCATTCAGGTTCTTTAGCTTTTAACTTTGAGTCTACCGGATTCATTTTGACAAGATAAATGCGCTGCTTCTTTTTAAGTCCTTTTAGTAACTTAGAAGCCTTTACTAACACTGCAGACTTGGGGATCTTGAAATTCCGGTTCCTTGAACCTTGTTTCCGTGAAGGTCACGGAAGGAAATGGTTCCATTATGACAGTGAATGTCAGCTTGATTTTTGTGGAGCCAATCCATTCCAAGGATCCCGTCAAAAGCTCCCAAAGGTATAACTCTGAATTGACAGTCAGTTAAACTCCCATCTAGGTTGAACTGAATGCGTTCTGTTTCAAGGTGAGTGAAAAGAATCTTCCCACTTGCCAATTAAACTTACATAGGTTTCCTTGATTTCTAATCTAAGACTAGCTTACACAAGCATCCAGGGGAAATAAATGAATGAGAACTGCCTGAATCAATCAAAAGCTTAAAAGGTTTACCTTGATACTCTGCCGGAGTATGGATGACTGAGAACTGACGGTTAGGCCCTTGGCTTTCAATTGCAGCATAGATCTGCCCTCTTTCCTCTCCTACTACATCTGAAATTGTGACTGCTCTGGCTGCTGCAGTCTGAGGCGGAACTCTTTCTCTTTGGTTGCCCCAGTTCTAGGAAGGAGTTCTGAGGTTACTTTGGACAGAGGCAGATGGTTGAGTTGGAGTTCTTCTGGGGTTTCCCTAGCTTGGGCGAGACGGACCCTGATTAGATTGGTATGAAGGAATTGTTTGGTCTTTGAACTCGAGGTCCTTGACTTCCCTGTCCCCTTGACATGGCAGGAGTCGGGCAGTCTTCAGCTGGTGACCAAAACCTTGGCATCCAAAGCATCGGTTTTCACTTCTGAGCTCATCCCTCTGATTTCTTGAAAGAGGTGGGGCTCTTGAGAAAGTATTCTGGGGGAAGGATCTTCCTTCACTTCGGAATCTTCCTGCATCCTTATTCTGATTCGGGCCTTTTTGCCTCTTCGGGGGTGGAAAGTTTGAAGTACTTCCTTGGGTTTGGAATCTTTTAAAGTTAGAGGGTGCAGGCTTCAGCGGGACCTTTACTATAAAGGCTTTGGCAAAATCCTTTACCATTCTTATAGCTTCAGTAGCCATGGACACTGGCTTGGCATTTTTGACCAATGTGTCCAAGGGTTCGTTCATTCCTCGAATGAACCTGGCCATGAGTTAATCTTCATCTAGAGGTGGTGAATATTTGAGTAGAAGAGCAAAGGCCTGGTGATATTCCTTGATGGTTTTGCTCCCTTGCTTTAGCTCTAAGAATTCGTTCATTTTGATTTCCAAAAATCCAGGGGGACAAAATCTCTTTCTCAAATAGGTTTTTAGATCGTTCCAGGACTGAGTATTTCTATCCAGACGGTTGGTGTCACAGTGGTTCCTCCATGCTACCCTGGTTGTTTCCACTATTTTCAGCCTAGTAAGAGCCATTTTGCTCCGCTCATTGTAGCTTGTGACGTCAAAATATTCTTCCATGGCTTCCACCCATTTCTCCACAGCCTCGCCTAGGTTCTCTCCTTCTCCTTTGAAGGGTCTTGGCTGAGTCCTATGAAAAGCCTTACGAACATCAGGGTCAAGCTCATCATCTTCAGAGACAGGATCTGGCTGATGGCCACGGTTTCCTCGTCTCATGATTCTGCCAAAAATTTATATATTATTGAATTTTTATTTTGATATCATCCATTAGTGGCTCATTTGTTCCAAGGCTTGAATGAACCCTTGGATTCCCGCCTCGAAGAAATGAGGCCAAGCTCATTGCAAGATGCTCTTATACGAGCAAAGCCTCTTGTGGAAGAACTAAAGTCTAGTATAGCTAAGCTTCAGAAGAGATCTTACCCTAAAGTAAACCCTAAAGATAAACCTTATAGGAAGCCCCAACAGAATGCTCCCTACTACAATCAAGGGTGGCAAGCCAACTCTTTTTTTCCCCTCTCATATGCTACTTCTTCTAGAGAGGTCTCTCTCTGTTTCGAATGCAATGAACCGGGACACTTCAGGGTCAACTGTCCCAAGTTAGTATCATCTGTAACTCAAAGCGGTAGATCAAATCAAGGCCGTGAAACCCCCATCCATCAAGGTGCAAGGGGTGGTGGATGTGGCAGAGGCCGTAGAGAAGTTGCTCCCACCCCCTATGCCATAAGCGAAGAACCAACTCTGGAGATAGCTGAAGAAGAACATGCCATAGTCCATGCGGCAGTATAACATCAAGGTCCAAATCAACAATGGCATAAAAAACCCTGGTCACTCATCACGGTAAGCCATTCTAGATTTTGATTGATTGTGGCAGTACCCATTCATTTCTTTCTCCAAGGTGTTTACAAAAATTAAACTTGAGTCAAAAACCAGCTAGAAGAATGGTTGCAGAACTAGCTAGTGGTGGGAAGGAAGTAGTATCTCAACATTTTGTAGGAAACCTTGATTTTGAATTGGGTAGTGAGTAAACTTATGGTCATTTTAGAGTCCTGCCATTAGAAATTTATGATGGTATCCTTGGAATGGAGTGGTTAATTGCAAACAATGCTAGTATTCACTATAGCCCCAGGGGAGTATCACTTTTAGAAATGAGCATGGCCAAGTAGTATCAATTCAGGGAAAGATAGGTAAACCTAAGTCTAGGGTAGTTAAAGCAAAGCATCTTCTCAAAGGAGCACGTAAGGGACAACAAGTTTTCCTAGTTAAACTCAACAAAGTTGCTGAACCTAGTAAAGAAAAATATCCCTCGTCTCCAAGAATTCTCTGACATTTTTCTTGACGAGCTCACAGGGTTACCACCTCCTTGAGAAGTTGATCATGAAATTGAGGTGATCCCTGGTGCTCAACCTGTCTCAAAAACACCATATAAAATGTCTCTTCTTGAAGCCATTGAGCTTAAAGAGCAACTTTCCCAACTCATTGAGCAAGGATTTGTACGTCCCAGCAGCAACTCTCCTTGGGGAGCACCCATTCTTTTCCAAAAAAAGAAGGATGGTACTTGATGCCAAATGATCCCATACTGGACAAGGTCAAAGAAGTCTCATCTGGTGATCCTGATTACCAGAGGATGGTGAAGTTAGTAGAAGGAGGAGGACCTTCAGAGAAAGAGAAAAATCTAATCAAAGGGTACTTTATCCATGATAAGAGTCTTTACTTCAATCAAAGGCTATGTATTCCTAAGGATCTAGCTCTAAAGAAGCTAATCCTCCATGAAGCTCATGATAGCCCTGCTTGCAGGGCATCCAGGCTATGCAAAAGCATTGAATGCTGTAAGGAGGCGCTATCATTGGGCAGGCTTGAAAAATGATGTCCTTTGGTACTTGAAGCAATGTCTCTCATGTCAAAGGATCAGAGCTGAAAGAGTCAAGATGCCTAGGAAGCTTCAACCCTTGGATATCCCCTAAATGAACTGGGAATGCATAAGCATAGATTTTGTCACAAGTCTCTCCACTGTATAAGGAGGATATGATATGATTCCATATTAGTGGTGGTGGAGTTGCTTACCAAAGTTGCTTATCTTATACCTTCAAAGCTTCTGATGTTGCCCGGTTATTCATTCATCAAAGAGGTCTTCAAGCTTCATCGTCTTCCGAAGAGGATAGTCAGTGATCGGGATTCTGATTTCACTTCAAAGTTCTAGTAGTCCTTATTTTAGGCCTTGGGAACTTAGCTTTGCTTTAGCACATCTTATCATCTAGAGACCGATGGCCAGACTGAGAGAGTCAACCAAGTAATTGAAGACATTTGTAGGGAATATTGTGGATGGGAACCAAGAAGATGGATTCAATACCTTCCTCTGGTAGAATTTGCTTATAATAAATCTTATTATCAGAGCATAGGAATGTCACCATTCAAAAATCACTCTATGAGCAGGAATGTTTATCTCCTCTAAATTTCTCTGATCCAACCATAAGAGTTGAGGCATCCAGAAAAATGCTTGAAGAGATGGAAGAACAGACCAAGGCGATCCATAAAGATATTAAAGCTGCTCAAGATCGGCAAAAGCATTATGCTAACACAAGGAGGTCTAAATGGATCTTCAAGGAAGGAGACAAATTTCTTCTACGAGTGTGACCCAAGCATAGTACTCTGTCACTTGGGAAATATAAGAAACTCAGCCCAAGAATTGTGGGTCCTATACAGTTATCAAGTGTTTGGGTAAAAGTGCCTATAAGCTCCAGCTCCCAGCCCATATCAAGGTCCACAATGTATTTCATGTAAGTTTGTTAAAGTCTTATGTACCTAGTCTCGATCATATTCTTGATGATGAACAAGTTGTAATCCCAACTCAGGGAGTCCTTGAGTTGCACCCTAGTAGGATCATAGATTTTAGAGAAAGGCAACTCCGTAATAGAACTCTTGTAGAGTATCTAGTACAGTGGAAAGATTACCCTGAAGAAGATGCAACTTGGAAAGATGAAGTGATACTCTTAAAGGATTACCCCCGAATTCATTGACGAGATGAGGACATCTTGATTTCTTTAAGGGGGGAAGGATGTAACATGACCATCTTCAATAATACTACATGCCCATGAATTTATGGTCTTTTGTGATGTAAAAATCAACAATTTTAATAAACGAGCTGTTTCCACTTAGAATCTTAGAATTCTGAGTCCAAATTCAGAACATCCAAAACGGACACCGAATCGAGCCTATAAGTAAATTTTTAGTTAAAAATATGGTAAAATTAAACCTTAATAAATGCATGACTGGGTGTTTGATTGATAAATGATCAGCACCTCTAGACCAGGGAGACACCTCGGACATTTTTGCCGAAAAATAATTTTCACACCGTCGGGCGCTTCGGCATGCATATTGAGGCTGGCACCCCAAATTAGGGGTCCCTATCCCAAAAAGATATCGTACGCACACTCGGGCGCTCGTAAAATGCCCGTGCAAGGACCAAAGGATGACCACCCTAGTGTATGGTCCACACAAACTGCCACGTGGATGCCCATGCTGCCTCTAACGACCCGGAAGGTACATGAGTACCATAGCTTTTGTCCATGCGCACAAGTACCATTCCTTTCCCCATACCCATGCAAGCCACAGGTTAGTGTACTTTCACCATGCAACATCCTTTGCACACAAGCTTTGCTCTCTCTTTCCCTCCACCTGCACCCATACCCGCACCTATATAAACTCCCCAGTATCTCATGGTCGAGACACCCAGCACCCTGCTATGCTCATACTCGTCACTTTGCCAAGCGCCCATGCCTGGTGGTCTGCACCTGGCACTCTATGCAATATTGTACCGTATTGTACCCGATAGCCTTCCAACAAGCCATTTTTGCCCATCTCCAAGTAAACCCTCGTAGAATATTTCTTGCCTCCTTGAGGGTAGAGTGTCCTTAGCTGCTCCCCCCCCCCCCCACAGTGTCAATAGACTTAAGGGAGGACTCCCCATCCTTTCTCTCTAGTTGCAGTCTTCTCTGTGCAAATCCAGTTTGACACCTTCCCCCCCATTAGCGGTGACTTTAGTAAGGGCTTTTAGCCTCTTAGAGGTGATTTACACCTAGGGAATTTTTAACTCATAACTTGAGCAAACGAGCTCCAAATTGTGATCCGACTGAAGTGTTGGATTTCTGGCATCACGGACTACAAGAAGGCAGGAAGAACGGCTCCTTCAAAAAAGCACCAAAATATCACCCCGAGAGATGTGCACATCAATGCGTCTCGAGAGGTTGCTCCAGATGCCGCTTCATCTCTCCCCTTGGGAGCCCCGCAAAGAAATAATGAACAAGTTAGCTTGGTCATCGTTAAAAAGGAGATTTTTATTTATTTATTAATATTTAATGTTAACTTTAAAGACATTAAGAAAGAGATACTATTTTTATTTATACCAAAATTCTTGTGAAATTGTTGTTTTCTCAAGCAAAGTGATGAAATCTGTCATATTCTAAAATTTAGTTTGTAAAGTGTTATCTTGATTAAGTTAAGTACATATATATCTTCTCCACGCCTCGACGCTAACCCTGTTTCTATGCTTGTGTAGTCGGGCGGTGACATTAGTGAGGTCTGGACTCGACCCAAGGTATTCCTCATACCATTGGGAGAATAAGATTTTGCCAATGGAGGTGAATATTTTGATGCTGCCTAGTTTTGCGGGCCTAGGCTAGTGCGGTGAATAAGCCCTTCCCTACTACTAGCACGTAGACATCCCTTTGAGGAGCGAGAGGATCAAGCAATGGAGCCTCAGAGGGCAACAGGCCGACTTGAGTCCTCGCCAGCTGGCTGTGTCGATGATGAGGTGTATGGTCCTGTAGGGATTGCTCAGTCTGTAGAGGCTAGAAGGCTGAATTCTAGATCATCGACAGAATAAAGTAAAGAGCCTGGATTTGGCTATGAATAATTTTGAACACTGTATCTATTTTTTAAAAATACTTTGTTTGTAAATATTGTGTATCATTGATAAAGACTGTTTAAACGAACCATGTGTAAGGCTTTTAATTAAGGAACTTGTTTATTTATGGATGTCAAACAGTGTGGTAGGATTAATTAGAAAATAAATTGACGTGTGAGTTGGGTGGAAAGTGGGAGGATGGGATGCCCTGACGGCAACATCCTATGGATGGGTGGATCCAATTAGTCGGGTAACTTTCCAATAAATTAATTAAAGTGCTATGTTATATAAATAAATCCCTGGGCAACCCTACTCTAGAGGACTAGGTCAGTGGGCTATGCCTTGCATAGATAAAGAAAAAAGTGTTGTTTCTAGAAGTCAAGAATAGAGGTTGCGTGAGTTAAGTCGATCACTCTATGAGTGGTTTGATTTTAAAAATCCTTTAAAAAGGCCATGCTCCCCCTGCGAGATAGAACTAGGTCATATCTATCAATCGTATCCTTGTATCTTACATGGTCAAGGTGTCGACGAGTATGAAACTATCCTAAGTTAGACTTAGTAGACTATCTTAAAGGTTTCTCCTATTTAGGAAGCGGGGGGACCTTACACAGCTAAAAAAGAAAATCCAAAGAATGCGGACTTCTATATTCTGAAATGCACGAAGGAGAAAGAGCTCTGCAAGAGACCTACAAAAGATGTATGGGGGAATGCCATTGCATGAGGTTGTTTTACTGTGAAAGGGTTCTTCTATGATGCACAGAAAGACGAGCAAACCTACAAGTTGTGGGATTACAAGTCGGAGGCCTTGATAGCGATGCATCTTGTATGAGCAATCAAATTTATAATGGACCCACACCCAGTTAACAAAAAATATGTTTGTCTTATGCCGTGAGGTACATGAAGTTGTGCACAATAGTATG